>NC_072046.1:3395787-3695787 GCF_027791375.1 Indicator indicator
GAGAGCAAACCATGAGGTGGATTTTGTAAGGAAGATTTTTCTTTTTTCCCTTCCTTTTATGACACCTAAAATTCCTGAGAGCAAGTCCTGCCAGCACTGCAGGGCACCACACAGGTACTTAGGAGGAGGAATTTAATTCTGGGCTCCTAATGTCCTTCTCCAAGGACCTGGAGCCGTCAGATTAGCCTAACCTGATGTGACAGCCAACCTGCCAGCAGCCTGGGATCACTCCCCAGGACAAAAAACCCAGCTGAAAAATGCTCAGAGGCAGCCCATTGCAGCCTGCTTCTCTGTTAGAACTGCTGTGTGCAGCAGGAGCAGGGAGGTGACTGTCCCCTGGGACTCAGCTCTGGTGAGAACACACCTTGAGTGTTGTGTCCAGTTTTGGGCACCTCAGTCCAAGAGAGATGTGGAAGTGCTGGAGCCAGTGTAGAGGAGGGCAAGGAAGCTGTGAAAAGCCTGGAGAATGAATCTGATGAAGAGTGACTGAAGGAGGTGGGGATGTGTAGTTTGGAAATGAGAAGGCTCAGGGGAGACCTCATTGATGTCTACAACTACCTGAAAGGAGGTTGTGGAGAGGCTGCTGCTGGTCTCTTCTCACAGGTAATTAGTGATAGAACAAGAATGGCCTCAAGCTGCCACTGGGTAGGTTCAGACTGGACAGTAGGAAGAAGTTTTTCCCAGCAAGAGTGGTCAGGCACTGGAATGAGCTGCCCAGGGAGGTGGAGGAGTCACCAACCCTGGAGGTGCTTCAAGGTGGTTTGGATGTGGTGCTTGGGGCCATGGTTTAGGGGTGACCCTTGTAGAGCAGGGTTCTGGGTTGGACTTGATGATCCTGAGGCTCTCTTCCAACCTGAATGTTTCTGTGATTCTGTGATTTTTGAGGCAGATGATTCCTAACAGCACCAAACTTTCTCCCTGCTTCCACCATGAGAGTGGTGAGAGCCTGGAATGGGTTGTGCAGGGAGGTGGTTGAGGCTCCATCCCTGGAGGTGTTTGCAGCCAGGCTGGATGAGGCTCTGGCCAGCCTGCTGTAGTGTGAGGTGTCCCTGGCCATGGCAGGGGGGTTGGAACTGGCTGAGCCTTGTGGTCCCTTCCAGCCCTGACTGATTCTATGATTCTATTAATATTAGGGATTCAGGATGCCCTGAAGGGACACTTCTGAGAACCAAGGCTTAGGCTATAGTGGGAAATCAATTTTTGTTATGTGATAGCAAAACACTGAGGAGGATCTTAAGTGGATCTTGTGTATTCTGAGAGCTTGGGCAGCCAGTTTGGGGTTTTATTATTTCAGAAGCATTTGCTGAGACGTTGCAGAGTGGTCCTGCTGCCACTTCTGCCAAGGAAAGGGCTCTGAAGCTGTGACTGCAGAACAAAACTGCTGGCACCTCTGCTGCCTTTGTTCTCTCCTCTTTATTCACTGCTACATTAGCACAATTCACACAGGCAGGGAAAAAAGGCAACTGGCTGTGAAGAGAGACAACTATGTCTTATTTAAATACCTGACCTATTTCTGCTTTCCCTTTGCCTAACTTATCCACCAAGAAGTCTGGATGTGTGCAGAAATCACTGCAACAGCTCTGCTGGGTGGCCTGAGCAAACACTGTTCCTGGAAGCCAGGTGCACAAACAAAGAGATTTGTGACTGCAGAAATTACAGAGTTTGGAGGGGAAATGCTGGCTGCCAGGCTGCCTCCCACCACACTCAGCATTTGCATTTTCATGGCAACAAGAAGGCAATTTTCACCTCAGGGTGTTAGATGGCTCCGCTGGAGGACACCACCTCTGCAAGCACAAGGTGGCTGCACACATCCAGATGTTCACCAGCACAGCACAGCACAGGAAAACACAGCAGAGCACAGCACAGCACAACACAGCACAGCACAACACAGCACAGCACAGCACAACACAGCAGAGCACAGCACAGCACAACACAGCAGAGCACAACACAACACAGCACAGCACAGCACAACACAACACAGCACAGCACAGCACAGCACAGCACAGCACAACACAGCACAGCACAGCACAGCACAGCACAGCACAACACAGCACAGCACAACACAGCACAGCACAACACAACACAGCACAACACAGCACAGCACAGCACAGCACAACACAACACAGCACAACACAGCACAGCACAACACAGCACAGCACAGCACAGCACAACACAACACAGCACAACACAGCACAGCACAACACAGCACAGCACAACACAGCACAGCAGAACACAGCACAGCACAACACAGCACAGCACAACACAGCACAGCACAGCACAGCACAACACAGCACAGCACAACACAGCACAACACAACACAGCACAGCACAACACAGCACAACACAGCACAGCAGAACACAGCACAGCAGAACACAGCACAGCACAACACAGCACAGCACAACACAACACAGCACAACACAACACACCACAGCAGAGCACAACACAACACAGCACAACACAGCACAACACAGCACAACACAACACAGCACAACACAGCACAGCACAGCACAGCACAGCACAACACAACACAGCACAACACAACACAACACAACACAGCACAGCACAGCACAACACAACACAGCACAACACAACACAACACAGCACAGCACAGCACAACACAACACAGCACAACACAACACAGCACAGCAGAACACAGCACAGCACAACACAACACAGCACAACACAACACAACACAGCACAACACAACACAACACAACACAACACAGCACAACACAACACAGCACAGCACAGCACAACACAACACAGCACAGCAGAACACAGCACAGCAAAACACAGCACAACACAACACAGCACAACACAACACACACAGCAAACACAGCACAGCACAACACAACACAGCACAACACACACAACACAGCACACACACACACAACACAACACAACACAGCACAACACAACACAGCACAGCACAGCACAACACAACACAGCACAGCACAACACAGCACACCAAAACACAGCACAACACAACACAGCACAACACAACACAACACAGCACAACACAACACAACACAACACAGCACAACACAGCACAGCAGAACACAGCACAGCACAACACAGCACAACACAGCACAACACAACACAACACAGCACAACACAACACAGCACAGCACAGCACAACACAGCACAACACAACACAACACAGCACAACACAGCACAGCACAACACAACACAACACAACACAACACAGCACAACACAACACAACACAACACAACACAGCACAACACAACACAACACAACACAACACAGCACAACACAGCACAACACAACACACACACACAGCACAACACAAGCACACACAACACAGCACAGCACAACACAACACAGCACACACAGCACAACACAACACACACAGCACACACACAACACACACAACACAGCACAACACAGCACAGCACAACACAACACAGCACACACACACAACACAACACAACACAGCACAACACAGCACACACAGCACAACACAACACACACACACAGCACAACACAACACACACAGCACAGCACAACACAACACAACACACACACAACACACACACACAGCACAACACAACAGCACAGCACACACACAACACAACACAGCACAGCACAACACAGCACACAACACAACACAGCACACACAACACAACACAACACAACACAGCACAACACAGCACACAACACAACACACACACAACACACACACAACACAGCACACACACACACACAGCAACACAACACAGCACACACACACAACACAACACAGCACAGCACACACAGCACAACACACAACACAGCACAACACACACAACACAGCACACACAACACAACACAGCACAACACAGCACACACACACACAACACAGCACAACACACAGCACACACAACACAACACAGCACAACACACACAGCACAACACACAGCACAACACACACAACACAGCACAACACACACAACACAGCACAACACACACACAACACACACAGCACAACACACACAGCACAACACAGCACAGCAAACACACACAACACACACAACACAGCACAACACAACACAACACAACACAGCACAGCACAACACAACACAACACAACACAGCACAACACAGCACAGCACAACACAACACAGCACAGCACAGCAGAACACAACACAGCAAAACACAGCACAACACAGCACAACACAACACAGCACAGCACAGCACAGCACAACACAGCACAGCAGAACACACACAGCACAACACACACACAAACACACACAGCACAGCACAACACAACACAGCACAACACAGCACAGCAGAACACAGCACAACACAGCACAACACAGCACAGCACAGCACAACACAACACAACACAACACAACACAGCACAACACAGCACAACACAGCACAACACAGCACAACACAACACAACACAACACAACACAACACAACACAGCACAACACAACACAGCACAACACAACACAGCACAACACAGCACAACACAGCACAGCACAGCTCAGCACAACACAGCACAGCACAACACAGCACAGCACAGCACAGCACAACACAGCACAGCTCAGTAGAGCACAGCTCAGTAGAGCACAGCACAGCAGAGCACAGCACAGCTCAGCACAACCCTCCTGCCCTGAATCCAGCTTCCTGCTCCCTGGGCAGGCTGAGCTCTCTCTGCCAGCTGCACTCTCTGCTCATGTCCCTGCCCCACCAGCCGGGCAGGGTCCCACCTCACAGAGCTGTCAGTGTGGTGAGGCCCAGGGAAGCTGCAGGAGGTGATTCAGAGCAGGGAGAAGGGCTGGAGGCTGAGGGGCAGCTTGTGACCTGCCAGCCAGGCTGGGGGTGCCTCCATCTCCCTGGAATGCAGAGGGGTCTGCTCCCCAGTGGGCTCGAGGTGCCAGCCTGGGCACACAGACTCCTTACCAGGCAGGGCAGGAGGCTGTCAGTGACTGTCTGGCACTGTCTGCACTCTCAGCTGCACAGGACTGGATCCTTCCCCCCACCCCTGCAGCACAGGGCAGCTCTTCCCTTCAGCACTGTGCTGTGGGTGAGATTTGTTCCTTCCCACCCTAACCTGCTGCTTCAGGGGGCTGGGAGCTGGTGCCAGGGGCTGTGATTCCTGGCAGTCATGGGCACCACCTCTGCAGTGCCTCCAACAATGTCACCATTGTCCCAAACCACCTGGGAGCCTCCATGCCTCTGGATCCATCCCTCTCATAGAACCACAGAATGGGTTGGGTTGGAAGGGCTCTTGAAGATCATCCAGTTCTGACCCCTGCCATGGGCAGGGACACCTCCCACCAGCCCAGGCTGCTCAAGGCCTCATCCAGCCTGGCCTTGAACACCTCCAGGGAGGGGACAGCCACAGCCTCCCTGGGCAACCTGTGCCAGTGTTTCTCCCCCCACCCCCTCAAGAATTTCTTCCTCATCTCCAGTCTCAATCTCCCCTCTCCCAGCTCAAAGCCATTGTCCCTCATCCTGGCACTCCCAGCCCTTGTCACAAGTCCCTCCCCAGCTCTCCTGGAGCCCTTCAGGTACTGGAAGGTTGCTCTAAAGTCTCCCTGGAGCCTTCTCTTCTCCAGGCTGAACAGCCCCAACTCTCTCAGCCTGTCCCCACAGGGGAGGTTCTCCAGCCCTCTGATCCTCTTGGTGGCCTCCTCTGGCCCCTCTCCAGCAGCTCCAGGTCCTTCTTGTGCTGGGGTCCCCAGAGCTGGAGGCAGTGCTGCAGGTGGGCTCTGAGCAGAGCAGAGCAGAGGGCAGAATCCCCTCCCTGTGCTGCTGCTCTCCCTGCTCTGGATGCAGCTCAGCACACAGCTGCCTGCTGGGCTGCCAGGGACCATTGCTGGCTCCTGGGGAGTCTGTCACCAACTGACACCCACAAGGCCTTCTCTTCAGGGGTGCTCTCAAGCCATTCTCTGTCCAGCCTGGATTTGTGCTTGGGATGTGCTCTCCTTCCCAAAGAGCCCACAGGGATTCAGGAGCTGCTGCCCCCCAGGCTGTTGAGCTCCTGTAGCAGTTTCTCCAGCTGCAGGCAGGTCTGGCCAGGCAGATACTGTAAGAGTAAGGTCTGGTGGGGTACAACCTTCTGCCTGAGGTGCAGGGGGGACACCAATCCCTGCACAGGGCTCTGAGCCATGGCAGATGCTATTTGGAGGTACCAAAGTGCTTCCCACTATCACATCCACCTCCCAGCAGGCAGAGTTATCAATATTTGATGCTCTCAGAGCCTGTGCTCAGAGAAATCAGCAGCTTTGCACATGGCACAGAGAAATTTGCTACATCAACCAAATGCCTGCAAAGCTAAAGCCATTAACACATCAAATATCTACAGCTCAGGCATTCAGGATTAATTTATTTTGCTGCAGTCATTTCAGCTGAGCAAAATATCTTCCCCCCCACCTTACCCCCCACTCCCCACCCCAATTCCAGTTCCTAATCAGCTTCCACCCTCCTCTGGGCTTACCAGAGTTAAATCTTTCCCACTGCTGGCTGTGATAAATCACAGGATGGAGCTGCATCTGGGGAAAAAAGGAGTTGCAAAGCAAATGCTTCCCCCAGCCATGGATCAACTCTTTGTTCCAAGGCTATCACATCACCCTGAGAGGCTCCCTAGATGTCTGCTGGAGAGACATTGCCCTGACAAGATAAGATGACACCACTGTGAAATAATCCCTGGGAGGAGACTCATCCCTCTCATCCAGAAGGGAATGCCCCCATGGGAGCCAGCTGGAGAGCTCCAAGGGAGCACCACCAGAGAGGCAAAGGAATCCAATGTGTGAGAGGACTCTCCAGCACTCAGCTAATGCCTCCCAGTGCCTCCTGCTAACACCACAAGCAGGCATCCTGCTCCAATCCGACTGAAAAGTGCATCTGAGGAACTTGGGTTGATGCAACATGGAATCACAGGATGGGTTGGGCTGGAAGGGACCTCAAAGCTCAGCCAATTCCAACCCCCTGCCATGGGCAGGGACACCTCCCCCCAGCCCAGGCTGACCAAGGCCTCATCCAGCCTGGCCTTGAACACCTCCAGGGAGGGGACATCCACAGCCTCCCTGGGCAACCTGTGCCAGTGTCTCCCCACCCTCACTCTCAAGAATTTCTTCCTCATCTCCAGTTTAAATCTCCCTTCTTCCAGCTCAAATCCATCATCCCTCATCCTGTCACTCCCAGTCCTTGTCCAAAGTCCCTCCCCAGCTCTCCTGGAGCCCCTTCAGGTACTGGAAGCTGCTCTGAGGTCTCCCTGGAGTCTTCTCTTCTCCAGGCTGCACAGCCCCAACTCTGTCCCATTAGCAGAGGTTCTCCAGCCCTCTGATCATCTTTGTGGCCTCTTCAAGCAGCTCCAGGTCCTTCTTGTGCTGGGGGTCCCAGAACTGGAGGCAGTGCTGCAGGTGGGGTCAGAGCAGAGCAGAATCCCCTCCCTGTGCTGCTGCTCTCCCTGCTCTGGATGCAGCTCAGGATTTTCATTTGTGGGTGGCAGAGACACCTGAGGAGGGGTTTCAGTCAATGGGATCAGAGCTTTCTTTGTGCAAAACTTCTCTCCTGAGTCATCAGCAGTGCCCTGCTCTCCTTCCCCTTCCCTCAGCCAGAGCTTCTCTTTTCTAGCTCTGCTTCTCCATGTCCTCCAACAGGAAATCAGCTGACAGCATCCAGGGCCCCTGTGAACACCAGAGCTAGAGCCCAGCTGGGGTCAGAACGGTGCAGCAGGCAGCTCTCAGCACACCAGCACATGGTCCCTGCAGCACTGAGCTTGGGAGGGGGCTGCACACACAACCACAACCCCAGCAAGAACAGCCAGAGGGGGCAGAGCAGTGGTGTGACCCCTGGGAGGACAGAGCTGAAGCTCTCCTTGGCCTTGTCCAGCCTGGCACAGATGCTGCTCTCCCCAGGGTGCTGTGCTGAGTGCAGGACCTGGGTGCTCAGCAGTGCTCTGGATGAACTCCCAGGGCCTGAGCTATGAGGACAGATGGTTAGAAGGAGCCTGCCTGACCCTGAGAGCAGTGCAAGCCCTCCTTAGGTGTCTCTGTAGCTAATACCCTGCCATGCACAGGGAGAGCCAACAGAGATCCCTGCAGATCCCTGAGAAACAGAGGTCAGGGCCAGGCTGCTGCTGCCAGCCACAGCAGCATCACCCAGGAGCTGCTCAGGGAGCCAGCCTGGGGAGAACCCTCCTGGGAAGGACCTGGCAGCTCAGAAGGATCTGGGTGAGGGAACTGAGGAACCCTCAGTAAGTTTGCAGACAACACTAAGTTGGGTGAGATGCTGAGCTGCTGGAGGGTAGGAGGCTCTGCAGAGGTCTGGTCAGGCTGCATCCATGGGCTGAGGGCAGTGGGATGAGGCTCAACAAGTCCAGGACAGCCTGAGAGTGTTGGGGCTGTTCAGTCTGGAGAAGAGAAGGTTCCAAGGAGACCTTCTTGTGGCCTTCCAGGATCTGAAGGGGGCTCCAAGAAAGCTGGGGAGGGACTTTTTAGGCTATCAGGGAGTGACAGGACTGGGGGGAATGGAATAAAGCTGGAAGTGGGGAGATTCAGACTGGATGTGAGGAAGAAGTTCTTCCCCATGAGAGTGGTGAGAGCCTGGAATGGGTTGTGCCAGGGAGGTGGTTGAGGCTCCATCCCTGGAGGTGTTTGCAGCCAGGCTGGATGAGGCTCTGGCCAGCCTGCTGTGGTGTGAGGTGTCCCTGGCCATGGCAGGGGGGTTGGAACTGGCTGAGCCTTGTGGTCCCTTCCAACCCTGACTGATTCTGTGATTCTATGATTCTAAGGGCTGGGACCTGCCCTTGGGTCACAACAACCCCAGGAAGGCTCCAGGCAGAGTGGATGGAAAGTGCCAGGCAGAAAAGGACCTGGGGGTGCTGGGTGACAGCAGCTGGAGATGAGGCAGCAGTGCCCAGGTGGCCAAGAAGGGCACCAGGAGCCTGGCCTGGAGCAGCAATGGTGTGGGCAGCAGGAGCAGGGCAGGGATTGTGCCCCTGGACTGGGCACTGGGGAGGCCACAGCTTGAATCCTGGGTTCAGTTTTGGGCTCCTCACTCCTAGAAGGACATTGAGAGGCTGGAGCAGGTCCAGAGAAGGGCAACAAAGCTGGGGAAGGGTCTGGAGAAGAGGGCTGGGGAGGAGCAGCTGAGGGTGGTTAGTGTGGGGAAGAGGAGGCTGAGGGAGACCTCATTGCCCATGGCAGAGGAGTTGGAGCTTAAAGGAGCTTCAAGGTCCCTTCCAAGCCAAACCACTCTGTGACTCTGTGCCAAGCCCAAGCTGGGGCTGCATGAACTCACCCAGGAGCACAATGCCCTGGGACACCAAACCAGCCCAGCTGGGACAAGGCCTTCAATGCTCCTGTGCCCCTCAGAGCAGTCCTCCAGCCCAGCACTGCCATCAGTGGGTGAAGCAGATGGTGCCCCATCAGTGGGTGAATTAGGTGATGAGGCTCTGAGCAACCTGCTCGAGGGTGAGGTGTCCCTGCCCATGGCAGGGGGGTTGGCACTGGATGGTCCCTGAGGTCCCTTCCAACCCTGACAATTCTCTGATGCACCCAGAGGGGTGAAGTGAGAGGAGGAGGAGGCTTGCCCTGCTCTGCTCCTGTGGTAACCAGGGGCTGCCATCACATCTGCCCTCACCCCAAGGGCACAGCCAGAACTCTGAACACTCCAGACCTGCTCAGAGAGAACTTCCACTGCAGGTAAAGGAGCAAGGGGTAGCAGGAGATGGTGAAGAGGCAGACATGAAGGCTAACCAGTGACAGCAGGGCCAGTGACTCACAGACTGGCTGAGAGGAGACCTGAGAGGAGGTTGGAGCCAGGGGGGGGGGGGGTTGGGCTCTCCTCCCAAGGAACAAGTGACAGGGTGAGAGGAAGTCCACAGGGTGCCCCAGGGGAGGTTTGGTTTGGGCATGAGAAGAAACTTCTCCCCTGGGAGGGTTCTCAAAGCCTGGCACAGGCTGCCCTGGGAGGTGGTTGAGTGCCCATCCCTGGAGGTGTTTCAGGGAGGCAAAGATGTGGTGCTGAGGGCTGTGGTTTGGCACCAGCCTTGGCAGAGTCAGAGAATGGTTGGACTGGAGGATCTTAAAGGTCTCTTCCGACCAAAACAATTCCATGATTCTGTGATTCTAAGATGGGATTGTTGGCATCTCCTGCCCATGAAAGCCTCTCCTTGGGGCTGCTGGCAGCAGGGGAGACTCCTTCCTTTACTCCATGCCTTTATCTCTTCTCCCCATGGGCAGGATGATGAAGGAGATGACAAACCCAAGGGGCTGAGCTGCCTGCTGCCTGCTTGCAGAAGGACACAGCCAAAAGCAGAAGGTGCTGAGCTATTTAAAACTACCTCCTCCTCAAGTCCTAGGGGTTGGAATTTTACCTCAGGAGTGCTGATTGCTTTGTAGGAAGGATTTAAAGACCACTTAGGCAAAAAAAAAAAAAAAAAAAAAAAACAATGATCATGAGAAGCTAAAAGAAACCTGTGCCTGGGCAATCCTTCCCAGTTCTCTGGTTCTCAAAATCCAGCCTGCTGCATCCTGTTTGCTGGAGAGATTTACTGCTGGCTTCTCAAAACCACCCCCAGAGTGCTGCTTCTTAGAAGGATGTAGAAGGCTCCCTTGACAATAAGCTTCCAGCACAATTCCTCAGCTGCACAGCACCTCAAGTGCCTTCAAATCAAAAGCATTTGGAGGTGCTGTGACCAGCTGGCTTACTGAACCACCAACTTGAGGCAGCAAAGCCATGAGAACCATTTTCAGATGCTCTCTCCTGGTCTGCTGCAACATCCCCACCCTGCCCTACTGACTCCATTCCCAGTTGAGTCTGAGAGCTGAACTGGTTCTTGGCCAGCGTGGGAAGGGAGCAGGAGATGGCACAAAATGCAGGAGTGTGGTGGGAAGGTGAGGAGGAGGGTGAAGGAGGACAGGGAGTGGGGAGAGGAGCGATGGGGCAGGGGCCTGGCACATCTGGCACACCAAAGGGCTGCCAGCCCATGCCCTGCTCTCTGCCATTCTGACCAGCCTTGGTCTGGGCACCAGCAGGGAGTCATTGGCGCCCTGCTCACGCTCAGCTTATCAGAAACCACTCACACAGTGCTGGGGAAAAACAAAGGACAATTCTCTGCCTGTCCTCAAAGATGACCTGAGGCTCAGCCATCTCCTGCCCCCACCCTACCCTCCTGCCTCCCCTGCAGCAGGAGCCTGCAGCAGCAGCATCCTGGTGGGAGGCAGACCAGAGGGCTCTGCTGCAAGGCAGCACTGCTGGGGTCTGCCCCAGGCAGAAAGTCCTCAGCTCCTTCCTGCAGGCCAAGGCCAGCTCCTGACCCCATCCCAGCCAGCACTGCCAAGGGCATGAGCCTGCAGCCTGCACCACAGCCAAGCCCTCACTCTCAGAGCAGTTCTCCTGCCAGCCCTGACCAAGTGACAAATGACTCTGGAGGCAGAGCCAAGGCTGCACAGGCCTCTGAGAGCTGCAGCTTGCTGAGGGGCAGAGGGAGAAGAGCAATGTCTGGAAATCAGGAGAGTGCCCTTTAAGGAGCACTGGGGGTGCCTGGATGCTGGCACTTTCTGCTCTCCCTGGGGATCTGCTGTCCCCTGGGGATGTGCCCAGCCAGCTTGTTGTCACCCTGTGGCCAGGACTGCTCTGTGCACAGCAGCAGCTGCATAAACCTCTCATTGTTGGGGACTGCAGCACTTGGGCAGCGAGCAGCAGCCCTGCTCTGCTCACCCTGCCCCTGCTCTCTGCTTCATTCCCTGCCCTCCCTTCCCAGCAAGGCTGCAGAGCACCAGAAAACTGACAGGGCCACATCTGGGCTCCACATGCAGCTCACAGAATGCTTAGGGTGGGAAAAGCTCTTTGGGATCCTCCAGTCCAACCATTCCCTAACCCTACCAAGGCTGGTGCTAAGCCATGGCCCTCAGCACCACATCTCTGCCTCTTTGAAACACCTCCAGGGATGGGCATTCAACCACCTCCCTGGGCAGCCTGGGACAGGCTTTGAGAACCCTTCCAGTGAAGAATTTTCTTCTGATGCCCATCCTAAACCTCCCCTGGGGCAACCTGAGGCTGCTTCCTCTTGTCCTATCTCTTGCTAATAGGGAGCAGAGCCCAACCCCCACCTGGCTCCAGCAGCAGAGGTGGAATTGTGAGCTCTGGGTGAGAGGCTGGATTTGATGATCTCAAAGATCTCTTCCAGCCACACCAGGTCCATGACTCCATGCCCTTATCAAGAGCTAAGTGCAGTTTGTCCTGCTGCATTTTAAGCCATTGCTGTAGCTCTGCTGTGAGGACATTTCCAGCACCTCATTTTCCAGCACAAACTGCACTGCCTGCTCTAAGCCCTGTGACTGAACTCCCTGCTGGACATCTCCTCCCTCCCACAAATACAAAGAACTGCCTTCCCCATAGTGCCCAGGAGACCTTCATCCCAACCTTAACTTGCAGGAGCACAAGGCTGTGATGGTGGATTGCAGGGCTGGGAGATGACAGCTGGGGTCAGGTTTGGGCTCCTCAGTTCAAGAGAGATGTTGAGATGCTGGAAGGTGTCCAGAGAAGGGCAACAAGGCTGGGGAGGGGTCTGGAGCACAAGGCTGGGCAGGGGTCTGGAGCACAGCCCTGTGAGGAGAGGCTGAGGGAGCTGGGGGTGTTCAGCCTGGAGAAGAGGAGGCTCAGGGCAGACCTCATTGCTGTCTACAACTACCTGCAGGGAGGTTGTAGCCAGGTGGGGGTTGGGCTCTTCTCCCAGGCAAGCAGCACCAGAACAAGAGGACACAGTCTCAAGCTGTGCAGGGGAGGTTTAGGCTTGAGCTTAGCAAGAAGTTCTTCCCAGACTGAGAGATTGCCCTTGGGATGTGCTGCCCAGGGAGGGGATGGGGTTGATGTCCCTGGAGGTGTTTTAGAAGAGCCTGGATGAGGCACTTGGTGCCATGGTCTGGTTGATTGGTTAGGGTTGGGTGATTGGTTGGACTTGAGGATCTTGGAGGTCTCTTCCAGCCTGGCTGATTCTGTGATTCTGTGATGGGATTTGGACTGCTGCAAGGAGGATCTGCCCTGAGAACCCTTTTGTTTCATCCATCAGGTCCCTTCCAGCCTGGTTGATTCTGTGATTCCTGAAATCACCTGCCACTGTTTCCCTCCAGGGAAGGTTATCAGGAACCTCCCCAGGCTGACATCCTCACAGGATGATCTCTCCAAAGGTAGCAGGCTGGGTACCACTTTTGCCTGCCTCCAGTTCTCTGGCCCCATCACTCTGGCTTTACCCTTGTGCACAGCACAAAGGTCCCAGGAGGTGGGATTCAAGTTCTGCTTAATGTCCTCCTGTGACCCTGGAGAGCATTTCAGCAGTGCCTGCAGAGAGCCCTGGGGTTCCCTCTTGACTTCACAAGCCCCAAGCCAAGGAGGTTTAGAGCTTCCAAAGGAATCAGCCTTAGAATGAGTCAGGAACCACTACAGAGCCACACAGCATGGTGAGGGTTGGAAAGGACTCTGAAGATCATCTCAGTCCAAGCCTCCTGCTAAAGCAGGTTTTGCTGCTCTCTGAAGGCATCATCCCCTGTGCTGAGCAAAAGCTTCAGTAGAGGACATTCACTGAAGCCTTCCAAGCTGGAAATGCTTCCTCTGAAAGCAGGAAGTGTTTGGGTCCCACTCCATGACCTCAGTGCTGCACCTCCCTGTGCCCCAAGGCTCCAAATCTGAGCAGCACCCTGGGCTGTGGGATCACAGCTCACAGGATGTCAGGGGTTGGAAGGGACCTCCAGAGATCATCCAGTCCAAGCCCCTGCCAGAGCAGGAATCCAGCACAGGTCACACAGGAACACATCCAGACAGGGCTGGAAAGTGTCCAGAGAAGGAGACTCCACAACCTCTCTGGGCAGCCTGCTCCAGGGCTCTGGGACCCTCACAGTGCAGAAGTTCCTCCTCACATTGAGGTGGAACCTCCTGTGCTGCAGTTTCCATCCATTGCTCCTTGTCCTATCCCAGGGCACAAGTGAGCAGAGCCTGTCCCTGTCCCTGTCCCTCCCTCCTGACCCCCAGCCCTCAGATATTGATAGACATTGATCAGATCCCTCTCAGTCTTCTCTCCAGACTAAACACCCCCAAGGCTCTCAGCCTCTCCTCCCCAGGCAGTGCTCCAGGCCCTTCAGCATCCTTGTAGCCCTCCCTTGGACTCTCTCCAGCAGATTCCTGTCCCTCTGAACTAGGGAGCCCAGAACTGGATGCAATATTCCAGGGGAGGTCTCCCCAGGGCAGAGTAGAGGAGGAGAACCTCCCTGGATCCTTTGAGACACCAGTGGCCTGCTGGAACCCAAAGGCTGCAGCAAGCCAGGTGCAGCAAGAGACCACCACCTAGGGAAGGACCTCCAGCAGCCTTCACCCTCAGCACAAGAATCTCCTGCACAGCCTGGGAGTGGATTTTCCCTGCAGATACCACCTGAGAGCCCAGCTGTGCACCCCTGCCAGGGATGGGGCAGCCACCAGGTCCCTGTGCCAGGCACTCTCTGGTGGGGGGAAGGGTTCAGCCACTTCTCCCTGCTGCTGAGTCACATCTTTGGTGGCTATGGGACCACCCCCACATTTCCTACTGATTTTGAAAAAATCTGATAAAAAGGAAGTTGACAACTCCAAAGGAAAGAATGCAGCTGAAAAGTAGAACTGTGAACACTCCTCTTGCAGCTTCCCAGGAGTCCACAGCTGGAAGTCTGGAGGCTGGAGAGGTTTCTCCAACATGCAGCTTCTCAGCCAAGCTGAGAGCAGAGACTTCTCCAACCCCAGGCATCTCTTGAGCAGCCCCAACACACCTGAGGATGGAACACCTCACACTGCAAGCACAGTGAGGCTGGGACCAGGCTGTTAATGTGTTTGGAAAGGGCAGCAGTGACAGAACAGAAAGCCCCCAGCCCTGGTGCCATGCTCTGTACCACAGAAGCTGCACTCATTGGGCTGGCAGCATCAGCTGGCCAAGCTCACAGCTCTACCTGAACCCCTAGAGTCAGAGAATCACAGAATGTTTCTGGTTGGAAAAGCCCTTTGAGAGCATCCAGTCCAACCACTCTCTAATTCTAAACCATATCCTGTGCCAAGCTCTGGCCCTCAGCACCACATCTCCACAGCTTCCAAACCCCTCCAGGGATGGACATCCAACCACCACCCTGGGCAGCCTGTGCCAGTGTTTGAGAACCCCTTGAGTGAAGAACTTCCTTCAGATGTCCAACCCAAACCTCCCCTGGCACAGTGTCAGGCCCTTTCCTCCTGTCTTTTCACTTACAACTAAGGAGGAGAGACCAGCTCCCACCTGGCTCCTTTCAGGGGGTTGTAGAGAGCCAGGAGGTCTCCCTTCAGCCTCCTTTTCTCTACCCCAAAGTTATCACTCAGTTATCTATGGAACTGACCTCATGAAGGCACTGAAGAAGTCATTTCCTTGCCCTTGCCAAGGGGACTACAAAGGGAGACTCCACCTGATCCCATCCTTGTGTTTGCTGCTGACAGTGAACATTCATCCTCCTGACTGCAGAGGACCTCTGTGCCCTGCTCTGCTCCAGTGCAAACCCCAGCTCCAGTTCCAAGAGCCAAGGCTGCTCCATCAGCCCCAAATCCCCAGGATGACTCTGGGGCCATCAGCCCCCTCCCTCCCCCCACGTGGGTTTGCCTTTCACAAGGCAGGAGGAAAAGCAAACATCAAAGAGCAGACCTTGATCCCTGGCACGTGGCAGAGGCCAGGCTGCCAACCCCAGCCCCCAGGGGATGTCCTGCACACATGGAACAGTTTTGCTTTTCTTTCCAGCAGGGAATGGTAAACACCAGCAGGAGATGAAGGTCAGCCTCTTCCCACCTGCCTGCCTGGTGCTAGGTCTGGGCACACACCAGCCCCAACTCCTATCTGCAGTGTTCTGGGGACTGGAGGAGGGTGAAGAGGCTGCCCTGGGTTCAGAGGAGGCCAGGAAGGGGATCAGAGGCTGGAGAACCTCCCCAAGAGGGACAGGCTGGGAGAGTTGGGGCTGTGCAGCCTGGAGAAGAGAAGGCTCCAGGGAGACCTCAGAGCAACCTTCCAGTACCTGAAGGGGCTCCAGGAGAGCTGGGGAGGGACTTGGGACAAGGGCTGGGAGTGACAGGATGAGGAACAATGGCTTTGAGCTGGGAGAGGGGAGACTGAGACTGGAGATGAGGAAGAAATTCTTGAGAGTGAGGGTGGAGAGACACTGGCACAGGTTGCCCAGGGAGGCTGTGGCTGTCCCCTCCCTGGAGGTGTTCCAGGCCAGGCTGGATGAGGCCTTGAGCAAGCTGGGCTGGGGGGAGGTGTCCCTGCCCATGGCAGGGGGTTGGGGCTGGATGATCTTCAAAGTCCCTTCCAACCCAACCCATTCAATGAACCCACAGAAAAGTTCAGGATCCTGCTCTTCCCAGCTGACTTCCAGTTGGCATCACCAAATGGCCTCTCTCCACTTTGGCACAGTCATGCAAGATATTGCCAAGCAGATGCCTGAGCACCCAAAGCACTGGAGTCAAAAAGGGAAAAAAAAAAAGGTAAAATGATCAACTGGTAAAATAATCAGTTGGTAAAATAATCAATTGGTAAAATAATCAATTGGTAAAATAATCAATTGGTAAAATAATCAGTTGGTAAAATAATCTACTGCAAGTCCTTGGGCTCTGCTCCAATCAGAGCCTGTCAGGCAGCATCAGCTGCTGGCCACTGAGCTTCCAAACCTTTCAGTTTGGGGCTTTACTCAGAGGGTTCTGAAACTCAGCAGGATGACTCCTGGTGTTCCCCACACACAGGGTAAGCCCCAAGGGCTCTCAGCACTGCTGGGGAGTGGACAAGCCCCAGAGCCATGCCAGGAAGGCTTCTCCAAACCCCCAGAGCACACAGATGAAGTCCTACTAAAATCCAGTCTGGGAAATAAAACCCAAAGGCAGGCACAGCAATAACTCAGAGATCTCAGTGCTGGGGGATAACTGTCACAGAAACACAGAATCAATATGGTTGGAAAAGACCTCAAGGATCATCAAAGTCCAACCTGGCACCCAAGACCTCATGACCACTAAACCAGGGCACCAAGTGCCACGTCCAACCCCCTCCTGAACACCTCCAGGGAGGGCCAGGCTGGAGGAGACTTGGAGCAGCCTGGTGTAGCAGGAGGTGTCCCTGCCCATGGAAGGGGAGGGCTGGCATTAGATGATCTTTAAGATCCCTTTCAAACCAGTCTGATATAAACCTGAGCATTGCCCTGAAGAGGATTAGAAAAAAAAAAAAACCCTCTCTTGGCAGGAGTGGATCTGTTGGAGGGTAGGAGGGACCTGCAGAGGGACCTGGACAGGCTCAATGGGTGGGCAGAGGCCAATGGGATGAGATTGAACAAGGCTGAGTGCAGGGTTCTACACTTTGACCACAACAACCCCAAGCAGAGCTACAGGCTGGGGACAGAGTGGCTGAGAGCAGCCAGGCAGAGAGGGACCTGGGGGTGCTGGGTGAGAGTAGCTGAACAGGAGCCAGCAGTGTGCCCAGGTGGCCAAGGAGGCCAATGGCATCCTGGCCTGCATCAGGAATAGTGTGGCCAGCAGGAGCAGGGAACTCATCCTGCCCTGTGCTCAGCTCTGGTCAGGCCACACCTTGAGTGCTGTGTCCAGTTCTGGGCTCCTCAGTTCAAAAGAGATGTTGAGATGCTGGAGGTGTCCAGAGAAGGGCAACAAAGCTGGGGAGGGGTCTGGAGCACAGCCCTGTGAGGAGAGGCTGAGGGAGCTGGGGGTGTTCAGCCTGGAGAAGAGGAGGCTCAGGGCAGACCTCATTGCTGTCTACAACTACCTGAAGGGAGGCTGTAGCCAGGTGGGGGTTGGGCTCTGCTCCCAGGCAAGCAGCAGCAGAAGGAGGGGACACAGTCTCAAGCTGTGCCAGGGGAGGTCTAGGCTGGGGGTTAGGAGGAAGTTCTTCACAGAGAGATTTGCCATTGGGATGTGCTGCCCAGGGAGGTGGTGGAGTCTCCATCCCTGGAGATGTTCAAGAGAAGCCTGGAGGAGGCACTTGGTGCCATGGTCTGGTTGATTGGATAGGGCTGGGTGCTAGGTTGGACTGGAGGATCTTGGAGGTCTCTTCCAACCTGGTTGATTCTATGATTCTATGACAAGCTGAGGCAGGAGGCCTTGCTGGGGATGGATCTTCCACCCAGAGATGCTGCCTGGCATGGCCTGTCCAAAAGGCCACCCTGGCTATTTATTTAGGCAGCCCAGTCCAACCAGTGCTACCTGTCCTGGGTCTGCCACGCTGGCAGGTGGCAAGCTGAGGCTTGCCCCTCTGCAGGTGTTTGAGAGCAGTTGTGATGCATGCAAGGTGCAGCCCTGCTCTGCAGACCAAGGCACTGCCTGCTTTCATCTCAGCTCATCCTGCCCTCAGCCAGCAAACCAAATCCACAGGGAACTCCAGGGACAGAGAAATACACCCAGGAAGAGCAGGAGACACTGCCTGGGCTGAGCAGCACAGCAGCTTCCATGGGAACAGCACCTGGACAGGAGGGGGAAATGAGGCCAGGACAATGCAAACATCCCAGGGCTGTATGAATTGAGAGAGTTGGGGCTGTTCAGGCTGGGGAAGAGAAGGCTCCAAGGAGACCTTCTTGTGGCCTTCCAGGATCTGAAGGGCTCTACAAGAAAGCTGGGGAGGGACTTTTTAGGGTGTCAGGGAGTGATAGGACTGGGAGGAATGGAGGAAAGCTAGAACTGGGGAGATTCAGATTGGATGTCAGGAAGAAATTCTTCCCCAGGAGGGTGGTGAGACACTGGCACATGTTGCCCAGGGAGGTGGTGGAAGCCTCATCCCTGGAGGTTTTTGCAGCCAGGCTGGATGTGGCTGTGAGCAACCTGCTGTGGTGTGAGGTGTCCCTGCCCATGGCAGGGGGGTTGGAACTGGCTGAGCCCTGAGGTCCCTTCCTGCCCTGACAATGATTCTGTGACAATGGAGCTCAGTGTGCAGCTGAGCAGGGATGTGCCCTGGGCAGGCACAGCTGAGTGCAGTCAGGGATCAGCCTCACACTGGCTGCTGGGCTGCCTGCACACACAGCTCACCTCTCTTCCCTGAGTGAGACCTGAGTGTAAAGAGAGGGAGGCCAGGGAATGCTCTGCCCTTCCCCAGTGAGGACATCACACAGCATTGAGATGCAGTGGAAGTGACCAGGAAAGGAAATATTTCTCCCCTGGAACAATCCCTGAGACAAGCAGCAATGCTCTGCCCCTGACAGTTCCACCTGGACTAAGACCAGGGAAAAAGAGCAAAGCTCTGACACTGCTGCCTGCTGGGCCACCTTGGCTGGATGCTGCAGCTGCCAGGTGCAAGCCCAACCTGTGGGACCCATCCTGAAGCTCCCAAATGTTCAGGCACAGGGAAACAGGCAGGAAGGAAAACTTGGGGATGCAGTTGGGGATTCTGCCCTCTGCTCTGCTCTGCTGAGACCTCACCTGCAGCACTGCCTCCAGTTCTGGGACCCCCAGCACAAGAAGGACCTGGAGCTGCTGGAGGAGGCCACAAAGATGATCAGAGGGCTGGAGAACCTCTGCTAATGGGACAGAGTTGGGGCTGTGCAGCCTGGAGAAGAGAAGGCTCCAGGGAGACCTCAGAGCAGCCTTCCAGTACCTGAAGAGGCTCCAGAAGAGCTGGGAAGGGACTTTGGACAAGGGCTGGGAGTGACAGGATGAAGACAATGGCTTTGAACTGGGAGAGGAGAGACTGAGACTGGAGATTAGGGAGAAATTGTTAAGAGTGAGGGTGGGGAGAGACTGGCACAGGTTGCCCAGGGAGGTTGTGGCTGTCCCCTCCCTGGAGGTGTTCAAGGCCAGGCTGGATGAGGCCCTGAGCAAGCTGGGCTGGGGGAAGGTGTCCCTGCCCATGGCAGGGGGTTGGCACTGGCTGAGCTTTGAGGTCCCTTCCCACCCAACCCATTCTGTGACTCTGTGGTTTAGTCTTCAGGCTCAAAGCTGCACTCTGAAGTGAAGCAAGTCCATTAAACAGCCTTCAAAGCATCTCTCCTGTCTTCCACTGCATCACAGTTTAATAACAGCTTTGCTTGCCAAGACTTTAATAGCTTCAGCAGCCAATACCCAAAACTGTTCAACCATGATCTGCCTTCTTGTAGGAGCCTCACCAAACCCACCCCACCTCCTAATAATAAACCCTCTCAGGCTTTCATTTGCTAAATGGTTCATGTCCTTTGGAGAGGCTTTCTTCAACCTGCTGCATAATGAAAGGGCTTCACTGCAGCTTGTCAGACCAGACCAACAGACCCACATCTGAATTTGGCTTTTTAAATTGCAACTGAGTGCTCCAGCAAATGTATTTCCTTGTTTCTTTTCTTTTTTTTTCCCTTCTGTAATTGCCACATCACCACAGTGAGGAGCTGGCTTTGTTTTTAATGAGCTAATGTTATTGTCTCCCTGTGTTAAAACATTCACTTGTCTATAAAAATTTAACCTTTAAGAGATGCAGAAATAGATTTCCCCTCTCCCCTCCCCCCTCTCCCTCCCCTCCTCTGCTCTAGCTCTGACAAGTAAGGGAGAGAAAATATTGCAGGAGGGGAAGGGAGAGAAATATGACAGTGATTGGAAAGGACATTTTTAACCCCAAGGTAATGCTCAGCATGGAAAATTACCCTACACATTATCACAGAATCACAGAATGGGTTGGGTTGGAAGGGACCCTCAGGAGCATCCAGTTCCAGCCCCCTGCCATGGGCAGGGACACCTCCCACCAGCCCAGCTTGCTCAAGGCCTCATCCAACCTTGAACACCTCCAGGCAGGGGACAGCCACAGCCTCCCTGGGCAACCTGTGCCAGTGTCTCCCCAGCCTCACTCTCAACAATTTCTTCTTCCTCTCCAGTCTCAATCTCCCCTCTCCCAGCTCAAAGCCATTGTCCCTCATCCTGTCACTCCCAGTCCTTGTCCAAAGTCCCTCCCCAGCTCTCCTGGAGCCCCTTCAGGTACTGGAAGGTTGCTCTGAGGTCTCCCTGGAGTCTTCTCTTCTCCAGGCTGCACAGCCCCAACTCCCTCAGCCTGTGCCCACAGGGGAGGTTCTCCAGCCCTCTGATCATCTTTGTGGCCTCCTCTGGCCCTTCTCCAGCAACTCCAGGTCCTTCTTCCTAATCCCCAGTCTCGATCTCCCCTCTCCCAGCTCAAAGCCATTCTCCTTCATCCTAGCACATCTCTCAGCTCTTGACAGACTCCCAGCCATGGCCAGAGCTTGGCTCTGGTTTGAGAAGCAAGCTGACTGCTGCTGTCACATCATACACTGTGAGAGAAGCACCCAAACGGTGAGGAGCAGCTTTGTGCTGCTATTTCCCCAGCTCTGGAGGGTCTGAAGAGCCTTCATCAACTCACTGCAGCTGCACATGGTGAGGGGGAGTTTTCAGAGTGCTGAGTAATGTTCATGTTGAGGGTTTCTACCCAGCACACACTGAGCTGAAGCACACAGGGCTAAAAATAAGAGAAAACTCCCTCCCTCCCTCCCAGCCCATGGGGACACAGGCAGGTTACCTCCACAGCCCTCCTCCTCCTCTCCATTCCTGCTCTGGGAAATCCAAGTGGCTTCCTCATGGAGAAAGGGGCAGGAGTGACCCCTTGGCTCTTTCAGAGGCTTTGTGAGACCCAGCACCATCCAGCTATTTGCATATTACTGTTGTTGGTTTATTATTATTATTATTATTATTATTATTATTATTATTATTATTATTATTATTATTATTATTATTGTAATGAACTCATTAAATTCTTCTTCTTCTTTTTCTTCATATTATTCTTATTCTTAAGGGTTTGGTAATAAACTTGTTACATCATCAGCCCAGTGGGACAGTGAGTGGCTGGGATGCTGCTGCTGTAGCCATGGTAACCCTGCCCTGCTCTGGGGACCTCAATGGTCCCAAAGTGACTGTCACCCCCAGTCAAGCCCATGCCATGCACACCCAGCCCCAAGGATCACCACCTTCCCCTCCTCTTCATCAGGGAACCCCCTGCACATCTGTCCTGCCAGCCTGGGCTTCCCCCTGCCCTGTCCCCCTGCCAGTGTCCCTTCCTTGCAGGCTCAGCTCCAGCCCTGAACCAAAAGCTGCTCTGGCTGAAGGCAGGAGATCCTTGCAGGGCATCACTTCTTGGCCTTGCCCTCAGCCATGTGGGTGCTGCTGGGGGGGCTGCTCCCCTTCTGGGGTGGGTCATGGAGGTGGAGATCACTCCTGATGCTGGCAGGCAGCAGCCACCCAACCCACTGGGCTGGCTGGGACAAAGCTGCCTTGCCAAGGGTTAACTGGCAGGGAGCACAGCCCTGGGTGTGCTGAGTTAATAAAAGTGATTAAAAATGGCTCACACTATGGAGGGGTTTAACATCCCCCTCCCCCACCAGCCCACAGCTTGGAGTTGTGTTCAGCCCTAATTCACACTCAGGTCAATTAACCTGAGCTCAGCCAGCACTGCAGTAGAAGGCACTGGACATACCAACTGCCTGGGAGCAGAGGGCACAGAGGCTGCCAGCTTCTGCTGGAGAGACTGCCAGGGTGGGCAGGCTGCAGGGAGGACAGGCAGGCTGTGGGCAGAGTGGGCAGGCTGCAGGAAGGATGCAGAGGCTGTGGGCAGGGTGGGCAGGCTGCAGGCAGAGTGGGCAGGATGTGGGCAGAGTGGGAAGGCTGTGGGCAGAGTGGGAAGGCTGTGGGCAGGGTGGGAAGGCTGCAGGCAGAGTGGGCAGGATGTGGGCAGAGTGGGAAGGCTGTGGGCAGAGTGGGAAGGCTGTGGGCAGGGTGGGAAGGCTGTGGGCAGGGTGGGAAGGCTGCAGGCATAGTGGGCAGGCTGCAGGCATAGTGGGCAGGCTGCAGGCAGGACAGGTAGGCTGCAGGCAGGGTGAGCAGGCTGTGGGCAGGGTGACAGCAACTCCTCACAGGTCTGCACAGCCTGTGCTGAGCTGAGTCAGGGCAGCACAAGATGATTCAGTCTGAAAAAGAGCAAACCCCCTGTGCAGGGTCTGTTAAGGGTATGCCCAGTGCCCTCACACACATGCCATGCAATGCCCTTCCACAGGTAAAGCTCCTGCCAGTGGGGACCATTCCGGGCGCTGCAGTCACTGACAGCATCTTGCTGAGTGGCTCAGGAGGGTTTGGCACAGGATCATCCCCGGTGCAGGGAGCAGTGCAGTCACTGCTGCCATGCCAGGGGGAAGTGGAGCATTTGCATGAGCTAAAAATGGGAGCTGCAGCACACCCCCTCTGCCAGCCCCCCCCAGGAAACAGCCTCTGCTGTATCATCCCTGCCTGTGTGTTCCAGCAGCAGCTGAGTCACAGCCCAGGACAGGACAGAACAAACCACCCCTGCTGGAAGCTGTTCCCCCAGCACACGTGGCTACAGGATGTGCTCCCCCAGTACTTTTCATGATGCTAAAAAGGAATAATGAAGTCAGGAGCTGCGATTAAGGTGCCCTCAATCAGGATTCTCGCTTTCAGTCAGACCTTGACCTCTAATTTCTGCTGTCTGGAGCTCAGCTGACAGCACGGAGCAAAGCCAAGCGCAGGCTGCGGCCGCTGTCGGCAGCTCAGGTGCAAACGCCCCGCCAGAAGCTCATCAGCTGCTTCTCTGTAGAAGCCAATCTTCACTATTTGACGTGGCACAGCTTTAACCTGATGCTTTCTGCTGTAAACCCCTGGTGAGCCGAGCACGGCAGCCTGGCAGCCCGGGCAGCGTGTCCGGGGCCGAGGCGCAGCCGCCGCCCCCCGGCGGCTTTGGCACCGCTTGGCTGAACGCTGCCGGGGCCAACCCTGCAGCAGAGGCTTGCCGGCAGCCCGGGCAGAACTGCTGCAGGGCACTTTGCTGGAGGATGCTGCTGCTGACCTGGATGGAAGTCCCCGGTGTAGCTGTGCCTCTCCCCCAGTTCCTGGCAGAGGATTCTCTCCACATGAATATTTAAACAGCCTGAAAGCAAAGGATCGATTCGGGGGCAGCTCCGCACTGCCGTGCCCGCTATTCCGGCAGCAGATGGGGAGGGAGAGCAGCCCCTTCCTGCTCCAGGGGCCTGTGCCATCGCCCTCGCCGCGCAGCAGCAGGGAGAAGCTCCCTTCCCAGCCTTGTTTGTCCACCAGCAGCGCTCTGCAGCCGCTGCCCTGCTCCTGCTCCTGCTCCTGCTCCTGCTCCTGCTCTGCCAGACAAAGGCAGCATCTTGTGTGAGCCGCGGCTCGGGCTGCGCTCCTGGAGCTGTCAATGACAATTAGCCCTGATCTGGCCACCCCCAGCCGCTCTCCCGAGCCACTGCTCCTCTCGCAGAGCCTGCTGCTGGCTTTTCCAAGCCTGCTGAAGAGCCCCAGGATTGGAGGCAATCACAGCCTCTCTCCATAGCCATTTTGCTTTCCCAGACAAAAGGCTTCCTACTAATTTTGGGTCCCCTTCTTCCCCTCCCTCCTCGTTCTCCTTGTCTCCAGCCTCATCTGCGGAGCTCATTATATGAAAGGGAAGGAATAAATTTAGCTGCCGAGGTCGCCGCCGTTTCTGCCGTGTCTGTGGCTGCTGCATTTCCCTGCCTGCATCACAGGGATCAAAGAGGGCTGGAGTGGGGAATGCAGGAGGCAGCAAACAACGCCTCTGTAATTTGATGGCTGTCGTTCTGCTCGCTGCCTGCTGCTCATTAACCCAATTCCTTTGAACTCAAGCAGCAGATGCAGTAACACAGCACTGGCAACCGACCTCCCAGGGATGCCAAAAGGGATGAGAGCCCTGGGTGAGCTTGGAAAGAGAGGAGCTGCTGATGCTGGAATTTCCCAGTCTACCTGTGGGTGAGTGAAGCAGAACCTGAGGAGCACCCAGCCCCCTTTGCACAAACTCTGCGCTCCAGGCACTGTCCTTTGCTTCTCCTCCTCTTCCCTGGACTTAATTCACAGATTTGCTGCTATTCCATATCCTTACCTACAACACAGGGTAGGGTCAGCAACATAAAATTCCTAGAATGGGTTGGAAGGGACCTTGAAGAGATTTAAAAATATTTCCTGACTAAATTTAAGAACTGGCCCTACAGCTCCAGACCTCAGAGCAAGCACTGCAAGCCACAGCCAGGCAGGACACACCATAACTGGGAATAAAGTTTCTCCTGTTCAATATGTTTCACCATTTCAATATATTTCACCATTAGGAAGCTGTCCTTGTGCCCATTTCTTACCAATTCAATTGGGCAACACAGAGGAGCAGGAACCCAAGCTGATGATGAAGATGATACTGTCCTGCAGCTTTGGAAGAGAATCACAGATTCAGAGACTGCTTTGGGTTGGAAGGGACCTTAAAAATCAAGTTCCAACCTCCCTGCCATGGGCAGGGACACCTCCCACTGGATCACAGGTTGGAAGGGACCTCCAGAGAGCATCAAACCCAACCCCCCCCACCAGAGTAGGTTGCTGTAGGCCCTGTCCAACCTGGCCTTGAACACCTCCAGGGAGGGGGTAATCAGACACTGGTCTTCAAGTCCAAGAGAGGCCAGCAGCACTTGGTCTGACCTCCTCCTCACTCCATGTGACAATTGGCTGCTGTCTTGGGGCTGACAGTGAGATGGGGGCACGGAGGGAGAATGTGGCTGGCTGAAGCCTTTTGCATTTCCAGCACTCTGCAGAACCTCCCCCTTGCCTCTTTATCTCCCTTTTTGATATTCATAACTTGGAAAAACCAGCAGAGCTGTTCTGCATAATCCCAGGCAGGTAGCTGTGGTGTGAAACCAGCTCCATCTCTTCCCAGCCCCTGCCACCAGCAGCAGTCACAACACTGCAAGGGGCCAGCAAGAGGCATTTCAGCTGACACAGCCAAAGCCATCGACCTCATTAGCCTCAGAAGCTGGAGAGAAGGCAGCTCCACGTCAGGGATCTCTTTCCTCACCTTCATTTCCTCACCCCTCACCTCTCCCCTGGCTTGTTCCCTTTGCTCAAGCACTCTGCCAGCCCCTGCCTAGGCACTGGGCTGTGCTGTGCCCGGGGGAACCCGGGCAGACGTGGCTGGGGACTTGATGCAGCTCTAGGGATATTCCAGCTGGGCAAGTACCTTGAAAAAGCAGTTCTGGAAATGAAACAAGGAGGATGACAGAGCTGCAGATGAAACCACCCAACAAAGCCTCTTTCAACAGTGTCTGGGGGAAGCAGGACAACACCTGGGTGAGGCAGGGCCAGGCAGCATCCCCAGCAGAGCCACGCTGAGGATCCTTCACTGCCTGGCTCCAGATGGAACCCACCTGCATTCACAGCCTGTCTAGACACAAAGGAACCCATTTCAATGACACCTGTTTGTCTAAGCCAGAGCAGGGAGGCTGAGACCAAAGCCAAACCTGCCCAGGAACTGCAGTCAGCTAGGGGTGGGGAGATGCACAAAGGGCTGAAATAACTCTGGGCTTGCAGACACAGCTGGGCTGGCACAGCCTGCTGGCACGGGGAGGGACAGGGATATCCTCCCACACAAAGGGCACAAAGCAGTCAGAGAGGGGGATCCTGTCCCCAGCACAGCAAGGCCCCTCCACTCCACAAAGCTTCAGCCTTCCATCTCCCCCTGAGGCTTACACTGCTGTCATCTGAAATCCCATCCACAGGTCCACTGCTCAGAGAATGAGGAAAAGCTGGCTTGGCTGAAGGACATGGAGCTAGCTTGGCTGAAGGACATGGAGTTGCTGGAGAGGGGCCAGAGGAGGCCACAAAGATGACCAGAGGCTGGAGAACCTCCCCTATGGGGACAGGCTGAGAGAGTTGGGGCTGTGCAGCCTGGAGAAGAGAAGGCTTCAGAGCAACCTTCCAGTACCTGAAGGGGCTCCAGGAGAGCTGGGGAGGGACTTTAACAAGGGATGGGAATGGCAGGATGAGGGATGATGGCTTTGAGCTGGGAGAGGGGAGATTGAGGCTGGAGATGAGGAAGAAATTGTTTAGAGTGAGGCTGGGGAGAGACTGGCACAGGTTGCCCAGGGAGGCTGTGGCTGTCCCCTCCCTGGAGGTGTCCAAGGCCAGGCTGGATGAGGCCTTGAGCAAGCTGGGCTGGGGGGAGGTGTCCCTGCCCATGGCAGGGGGGTTGGAACTGGATGATTTTTAAGGTCCCTTCCAACCCAAACCTTTCTGTGACTCTACCAGTGCTGAGGTGTTTGAAGGAGGGAGGAGATTATGCAGCAACCCAAGCTCCAATAGGCAGAAACTCAGGCCTGACCCACAGCAACTCCCCAGGAGGTTGCCCCCAAGGAGTGAGGGTAGAATGGATTTCAGAGCTCACATGGGCAGCTCCAGTATCTCCTTCTCTGGAGGGATTCCAAACCCACCTGGACCTGATCCTGGGCAAGCTGCTTTGCAGGGGGGTTGGACTGGATGATTTCCAGAGGTCCCTTCCAGCCCCACCATGCTGGGATTTGGTGAAGAGATTCACACCAGGGGCTGCTTGGGATGGCTGGGAACTTTCAGAAGTGCAGAGGAAATTCCAGAACTTTCCCCTGGAACTTGATGGTTCTAAATAATCTCTGGGTAAACCCCCCCAGAGCTGTTGTTATGTTTAACCTCTTCCTTCCCAGATTTCCCTCTCTGCCTGTGGTGGACATTTGGGAGTGAAAGAGGAATTGGAGTTTTGCCCTTTGCAAAGCAAAGCAGACTTCAGCCTGGTTCCCTCTGCTGCCTGTCCATCTGTCTGTCCTCACACCACCCCCAGGTCTGACAGCAGACTCATCAAGAAACCTAATGACAAATTAACAGCCAGAGATCTCTCCCACATGAGGAGTCACACCCAGCCCTTCCAGCTCCTTTGTGCTGGCTGCTCTTGAGCAAGCCCAGGGATTTCTCTGGGCTGACCCTGCAAGGTGCTGCCTCCTGCCTGGGAGGCTGTAGGGGGAGGACAGGCAGGTCCTGTGGCATTTAGGACCCAATCCTCAGGCAGCCTGGTTGGTTGTGTCTGTTCCCCTGCTGCTGGAGGGTGGAGCAGGAGTGTTGGATGTCTCCATCCCGAGGCAGAGCCTCTTTCAGTGAAAACCAAACTCAGCATTAACCTGGAATGGGACTTTTCCCTTCTCTCCTCACTATTGCAAACCATCTCTGACCCAGGACTGAAGATGCAGGGGTGAGGGGAGGTGAGGTAGGGCTCAGTTGGTTTTCCCAGGGAAGGAGAGATGGGACAAGAGGAAATGGGAGATGGGACAAGAGGAAATGGGAGATGGGACAAAAGGTTGTTAAGGCCAGGCTGGATGTGGTAGGACTGGGGGGAATGGAGCAAAACTAGAAGTGGGGAGATTCAGATTGGATGTCAGGAAGAAATTCTTCCCCATGAGGGTGGTGAGAGACTGGCACAGGTTGCCCAGGGAGGTGGTGGAAGCCTCATCCCTGGAGGTGTTCCAGGCCAGGCTGGATGTGGCTGTGAGCAACCTGCTGTGGTGTGAGGTGTCCCTGCCCATGGCAGGGGGGCTGGGGCTGGATGAGCCTTGAGGTCCCTTCCAACCCTGACAATTCTGTGATTCTATGAAATGGCCTCAAGTTGCCTCAGGGAAGGTTTAAGTTGGCCATGAGGAATAATTTCTTCCCCTTGAGGGTTGTCAAGGCCTGGCCCAGGCTGCCCAGGGCAGTGGTGGAGTCCCCACCCCTGGAGGGGCTTCAAAGCCATAGAGATGTGGTGCTGAGGGCCATGGGTTAGTGGTGATCTGGCAGTGCTGAGATGATGGCTGGACTCAGTCTGAAAGGTCTCTTCCAAACAAACCAGTTCTGTGATTCTAGGTTTTTGTTCTTGCTTAGGAAGCTTTAAGGTTAGAACTGATTTGATTTCCAAGCACCAAACATTCCCTGCATGAGCAGAGAGGTCTTGTGGAGGCTGAGGACCCCAGCTCAGGTGCTCCCAGACCTGCCTCAGGCAGGTATCTACAGGGTTCTGTCTATCCCCATCTGGGAAGGCTGCCCCAGAGAAGCTCAGTGACCTCCCCAGCAGCAGCAGCAGCAGCAGGAGCAGAGCAGACCCTGGGCTGGGCTGGATTCAGTGCAGAAGTTGTGCAAGTGCAGGAAATGCTCCTGGCTCTTGTGCAGGAACTGCTGCACCTGGGCAAGGCTACATCAGGTCAGATCTTGGCACCAGCTGTGCAACACAGACAAATAATTCAGGTTGCTCATTAAGACAAAGGCCTTAAGATGGTTTACACACAGAATCCCAGACTGGTTTGGGTGGGAAGGGACATGGAAAGGTCATTGGTCCAACCCCCTGCAGCCAGCAGGGACATCCCCAACCACAGCAGGTTGCTCACAGCCCCAAACCTGCAATGGGGCAGCTCCCAGCTCTCTGCCCAGCCTGGGCCAGGCTCTCCTCACCCTCAGTGTCAGATATTTCTCCCTTCTCTCCAGCCTGAATCTCACTATTTGAGTTTCCAACCATCCTCCCTTGTCCTGTCCCTAGTGGCCCTGTTCAGAAGCCACAGCTAGGAAGAGGCTGGGGGGAGCTCTGCATGGCCAGAGACCACTGAACCTCAGGCAGATTTCCTTCTCTCTGCAGCTGGCTTTGCACTGACTGCAATGTGGTTGAATTCTTTAACCAAACCAAAGGAAATTGGCTAATCAGGCAACAACCTCCCCCCCCACCTCCTCCCTGAGCAGCTCTGCTGGCAGCTTTTATCTCTTTGACTCTAAAAACCACCCAACCACACCAAGCCCATAAAGTAGGTCAGTGGTGGCCCTGCTGCCATTTCACACTCCTTACTGAGCTGTGAGCACCAGCAGGGCACACAGCTCCCAGCTACCCAAGCTGTGTGGTCACAGCTGGTGGGAGGCTTGCAGGAAGCCTCTTCCCTCCACCAGGAACTCCGAGTCCCAGGGAGCTGCTCGGCGCCGAGCCCTCGGTGCTCAGCTCCTGTCTTCAGAGCACCTGCAGGAGCTTCCCTCTGTTCCTTCAGGAACCTCCCTGTGTTCCTTCAGGAACTTCCCTGTGTTCCTCAGCACAAACATGAACAGAGCACACACAGCATGGGGGGAGGAGGGGGCAGGGGGAGGGCTGGAAGGGACCTCTGGAGCTTGTCCAGGCCAACCCCCCCAGCCAGAGCAGGACCCCCCAGGGCAGGTCACAGGAACACATCCAGGTGGGGCTTGAAGGAGACTCCATAACCTCTCTGGGCAGCCTGCTCCAGGCTTCCACCACCCTTAAATTAAAGTTCCTCCTCATGTGTAGATGAACCTCTTCTGTTCCAGTTTGTGCCCCTTACCCCTTGCCCTGTCCCTGGGCACCACTGAGCAGAGCCTGGCCCCATCCTCCTGCCACCCACCCATCAAGTATTGATCAGCATTGATGAGATCCCCCCTCAGGCTGCTCTTCTCCAGACTGAACACCCCAAATCTCTCAGCCTTTCCTCTTCACAGAGGAGTTCCAGGCTCCCCAGCATCTGTGTAGCCCTTTGCTGTACCCTCTCCAGCAGGTCCCTGTCCTTTATCTGGGGAGCACAGAACTGGACACAGCATTGCAGGTGAGGCCTCCCTAGTGCAGAGTAGAGGAGAAGGAGAACTTCCCTCAGCCTGCTGACCACACTCTCCTTGATGCACCCCAGGATGCCATTGCTGGCTCATGGTCACACTGTTGTCCACCAGCACTCCCAGGTCCTTTTCCCCAGAGCTGCTCTCCAACAGCCCCAACCTGGACTGATCCATGAGGTTGTTCCTCCCCAGATGCAGGACCCTACCCCTGCCCTTTTTGCATCTCATTGGATTTCTCCCCTCCCAGCTCTCCAGCCTGGCCAGGTCAGACTGGATGGCAGCACAACCTGGTGGGTGTCAGCCACCCCTCCCAGCTTGGTATCACCAGCAAGCTGGCTGAGGCTCCCCTCTGCTCCTTCATCCTGATCATTGATGAATACTGAACAGGACTGGACCCAGTACCAGCCCCTGGGGGACACCACTGGCCACAGGCCCCCAGCTGCACTGCCCCACTGCCCACAAAACACACCTCCAATGCCAGGGGCAAGAGGAAGGTTTCAAATGAGGGTCCAGCAGCAAGCCCCTGGGTGCACTCAGTGCCTGCTGGAGCTCCTGCACCCATAGCTCCAGCTCCCTGGCTCTGAGATGAAATATGGGAGGTGTCTGACAACAGCCAGCAGCTCAGAGGCTCTGAGTCACACAGCTCCCATCACTGCCTGGCTCCATCCCCTGCCCTCCACCAGCACACCTTAGTGTGGGGCAGTGTTTGCACTGAAGCAGAAGCAAGGCCAAGCAAGGTCATGGGATCATAGAACCAGGGAACTGCTGAGGGTGGAAGTGACCTGAGACATCATCCTGTCCAAGCACTCACCCAGAGCTCACAATGCCACCACTGCTGCTAAGCCACTGCCACTAAACCACATCCAGGTGGCTTTCAAACACCTCCAGGGATGGGGACTCCATCACCTCCCTGGGAAGCCTGGGAAGCTCCTGAGAACCCTTGCTGGGAAGAAATTGTTCCTAACGCCCAACCTGAACCTCCCCTGGTGCCAGTCATCAACTTGAGGTCCTTCATCAAGAGCAGGTTTGCTTGGTGGTTGGAACACGACCCTGGCCAGGTGGCAGGATGAGAAGCAGCTCAGGCAGGATCACAGAGCAGAGGATGTCAGGAGTTGGAAGGAACCTCTGAAGATCATTGAGTCCAAGCCCCCTGCCAGAGCAGGACCAGAAAATCCAGCACAGGGCACACAGGAACACATCCAGACAGGGCTGGAAAGGCTCCAGAGAAGGAGACTCCACAACCTCTCTGGGCAGCCTGCTCCAGGGCTCTGGGACCCTCACAGTGCAGAAGTTCCTCCTCATGTTGAGGTGGAACCTCCTGTGCTGGAGTTTCCATCCATTGCCTCTTGTCCTATCCCAGGGCACAGTGAGCAGAGCCTGTCCCTGTCCCCTCCCTCCTGACCCCCAGCCCTCAGCTATTGATAGACATTGATCAGATCCCTCTCAGTCTTCTCCTCTCCAGACTGAACAGCCCCAGGGCTCTCAGCCTCTCCTCCCCAGGCAGTGCTCCAGGCCCTTCAGCATCCTTGTAGCCCTCCCTTGGACTCTCTCCAGCAGATCCCTGTCCCTCCTGAACTGGGGAGACCAGAACTGGATGCAGTATTCCAGACCTGGCAGACAAAACCAAAGGAGGTGGTGAGAGAGCTTTGGGTGTAACCTCAAAGCCATTCACCACAGCAGGCATCTCAAACTGCCCTGCCCTGTCCACCTCTATCTGCACCAAGCTCCTCACACCCTGCCCCCATCAGAGCAGCTCCTGGCTCTGTCTCACACTGGGCACACTCACAGAACACCTCTCCCCCCCTCCCCTCCCAGCTTGTCTTCATGTCCACAGCTCCCTGAGCCAGCACTCAAACAGGTCCTGCTGCTCCCCATGCACAGGCTCCCCACACCTCCTGCCCTTCAGTCTCCACCTCACCCTGCTTGGCTTAGAATCATAGAATCATGGAATCAGTCAGGGTTGGAAGGGACCACAAGGCTCATCCAGTTCCAACCCCCCTGCCATGGCCAGGGACACCTCACACTACATCAGGCTGGCCAGAGCCTCATCCAGCCTGGCCTGGAACACCTCCAGGGATGGAGCCTCAACCACCTCCCTGCACAACCCATTCCAGGCTCTCACCACTCTCATGGGGAAGAACTTCTTCCTCACATCCAGCCTGAATCTCCCCACTTCCAGCTTTATTCCATTCCCCCTAGCTTCCCCCACCAGACACTGATGCTGCCAGAGTCAGAGGCAGATCCTCCTGCTGAGCTGCCAGCATCAGCAGCACCCTCTGCAGCTTCACAGGCATGCAAAAACATAAAGCTGGAGCCCCCAGAACAGAGAGAAGTCACCAGCCCTGATCACTCATCCTGCAGTTACTCAGCTCCTCGAACTCCAGCAGCAGGAAGGATCTCCACACCAGTGGGAGATCCTCCTTATCCACCCTCAAGCATGAGGTGTGAACCTCAGGAGGTTGAACACGGTCCTGCACTTGGGTCAGGGCAGCTCCTGGTATCACCCCAGGCTGGGGGTGAAGGGCTGGAGAGCAGCCCTCTGGAGAAGGACCTGGGGAAGCTGGTGGGAAAAAGCTGGAGATGAGCCAGAACTGAGTGCTGCCAGCCCAGCCCCAGCCCTGTCCTGAGCTGGTCCCCAGCAGTGTGGGCAGCAGGGGCAGGGAGGGGATTCTGCTCCTCTGCTGTGCTCTGCTGAGACCCCCCCTGCAGTGCTGGGGCAGCTCTGGAGTCCTCAGCACAGACAGGGACCTGGTGCAGCAGGGCCAGAGGAGGCCACAGCAATGCTGGCAGGGCTGGAAGCCCTCTGCTGGGAGGCCAGGCTGAGAGAGTTGGGCTTGGGCAGCCTGGAGAGGAGAAGGCTCCAGGGAGACCTTCTGGTGGCCTCTCAGTGCTTCAAGGGCCCAGCAGAGAGCTGGGGACAGAGTTTTGAGCAGGGCCTGAGGTGACAGGACAAGGGGGGATGGTTGGGAAGTGAAAGAGGGAGATTGAGAGTGGAGAGAAGGGAGAAATGTTTGACACTGAGGCTGGGGAGAGCCTGGCCCAGGCTGGGCAGAGAGCTGGGAGCTGCCCCATGGCTGGCACCACTGCAGGGGAGGTTGTTTGGGGCTGTGAGCAACCTGCTGTGGTTGGGGCTGTCCCTGCTGGCTGCAGGGGGTTGGGCTGGATGAGCTTTGAGGGTCCTTTCCCACCCAAACCATTCCATGATTCTGGATCCCCAACATCCACAGTTTGAAATGTTCCACGAGGACAGTCTGGAGCCACTTGAGTTCCTCTGAAGTGCCACTGAGGTTCCAGGACTGGCCCAGCCCAAGCTCTGTTTGAAGCATTCTCCCTCCAGGTGGTTCTGCTGCCCTGCTCTGAGCTCATCCACACGTGGCCTGCTCCTTCTCTTGTCATTCCTGCTTGTTCCTGGCTAATTTGCAAAATACAGCACCAGTGGAGCTGTAGGGAGGCACAGGAGGACCATTAACATTCACAAGTCTTCATGTAACTCCTTATCATACAGCAAATTAATTCCAGCCTGAGCTGAACTCAGCCCAGCCCAGCAGCTGCAGGTGGACAACCCCAGCAAGGTGCTGAGCTCTTTGGGAAACAGCTTCCCTGGCCCAGAGTGGCAGCAGGGGGCACTGGGGACACCTGCTCAGGTCTGCAGATGGATGGTGGAGTGGAGGGTCAAAACACAACCTGCTAGAGCCATTTCAGAGACCCTGAGGGACTCCCCTGCAGGAGGGAGGCTCCTGCAGGTCCTGTGTGCCCCCAGCAGCCTGTGCTGGCAGCTGACACACCGCAAAGGATTTCACAACCCAGCCCCTTCCCTTCCACTCCTGGCTGCCTGTTCAGCCTGCTTCCAAAGCCCAGCCCAGGCCTGAGCTGAACCTCAACAGCCCATGGGGATGGACCTCCTGTTGGCCAGCTCTGCAGAAGAGAAGATCCTCTCCTCCATCAGCCTCCAGCTGACCTGCTCAGCAAGGCACCACAGCACTTGTGCTGGCTGCTCAGGTGCGAAGAGGAAGGTTTCACTCACCCATTGTAGCCCCTGCAGAGTGTCACTGTTCAGAGAGTCACAGAATGGGTTGGATGGGAAGGGACCTTCAAGATCATCCAGCTCCAACCCCCTGCCATGGGCAGGGACACCTCCCCCCAGCCCAGCTTGCTCAAGGTCTCATCCAGCCTGGCCTTGAGCACCTCCAGGGAGGGGACAGCCACAGCCTCCCTGGGCAACCTGTGCCAGTGTCTCCCCAGCCTCACTCTAAAGAATTTCTTCCTCCTCTCCAGTCTCAGCCTCTCCTCTCCCAGTTCAAAGCCATTGTCCCTCATCCTGTCACTCCCAGCCCTTGTCCAAAGTCCCTCCCCAGCTCTCCTGGAGCCTCTTCAGGTACTGGAAGGCTGCTCTGAGGTCTCCCTGGAGCCTTCTCTTCTCCAGGCTGCACAGCCCCAACTCTGTCCCATTAGCAGAGGTTCTCCAGCCCTCTGATCATCTTTGTGGCCTCCTCCAGCAGCTCCAGGTCCTTCTTGTGCTGGGGGTCCCAGAACTGGAGGCAGTGCTGCAGGTGAGGTCTCAGCAGAGCAGAGCAGAAGGCAGAATCCCCAACTACATCCCCAAGTTTTCCTTCCTGCCTGTTTCCCTGTGCCTGAACATTTGGGAGCTTCAGGATGGGTCCCACAGGTTGGGCTTGCACCTGGCAGCTGCAGCATCCAGCCAAGGTGGCCCAGCAGGCAGCAGTGTCAGAGCTTTGCTCTTTTTCCCTGGTCTTAGTCCAGGTGGAACTGTCAGGGGCAGAGCATTGCTGCTTGTCTCAGGGATTGTTCCAGGGGGGAAATATTTCCTTTCCTGGTCACTTCCACTGCATCTCAATGCTGTGTGATGTCCTCACTGGGGAAGGGCAGAGCATTCCCTGGCCTCCCTCTCTTTACACTCAGGTCTCACTCAGGGAAGAGAGGTGAGCTGTGTGTGCAGGCAGCCCAGCAGCCAGTGTGAGGCTGATCCCTGACTGCACTCAGCTGTGCCTGCCCAGGGCACATCCCTGCTCAGCTGCACACTGAGCTCCATTTTCACAGAATCATTGTCAGGGCAGGAAGGGACCTCAGGGCTCAGCCAGTTCCAACCCCCCTGCCATGGGCAGGGACACCTCACACCAGAGCAGGTTGCTCACAGCCACATCCAGCCTGGCTGCAAAACCCTCCAGGGATGAGGCTTCCACCACCTCCCTGGGCAACCTCTGCCAGTGTCTCACCACCCTCATGGGGAAGAATTTCTTCCTGACATCCAATCTGAATCTACCTCTCACAGTGCCTCCTCACCCTCACTCTGAAGAATTTCTTCCTCATCTCCAGTTTCATTCTGCCCTCTTCCAGCTTCAATCCATTCCCCCTCATCATATCCCTCCCAGCCCTTGTAGGACTGGGATGGAACACCAAGCACCCCCCAGTGCCTCTCTGTCTATCTCAGGTCTAGCTGAGAAGTCTGCAGCAGCTCAGGGTCAGGCACTACAAGATCTTTCCTCTCCCCTTTTCCTCCTTAAAAACAAAGGCTCCACTCAGCAGGTGCTGCCATGAGCTGCACAAGGCTGCAGGGCACTCCAAAAGCATCTTTAAGCTTCCATCAAAACCAGCAAGCAAGAGGCTGTGTGAGTGGAGAGATGCCAACAGCCTGCTCCCCTGGAAACCAGGCCCCCACAGATCACTCAGGCTGGAAAGGATCTTTCAGATCACCAACTCCACCCATGCCCTGCTCTCCTTACACCACACCACTGCCTTGTCCCTCAGCACCCTTCTCTCACCCCCACCTTTGCATTTCACAGATTCACAGAATGCATCAGGTTGGGAGGAACCTTCAAAGGTCATCTTGTCCAAGGCCCCTGCAGACAGCAGGGACACCTTCAGCCAGAGCAGGCTGCCCAGGGCCACATTAAGTCTGATCCTGAATGTCTGCAGGGATGGAGCCTCCACCACCTCCCTGGGCAGCCTGTTCCAGTGTCTCCCCAGCCTCACTGTGCAGAACTTCCTCTGATGTCCAACCCAAACCTCCCCTGCTCCAGTTTCAAGCTATTGCCTCTCATCCTATCCCCACAGCCCCTTCTGAACAGTCCCTCCCCAGCCTGCCTGCAGGTCCCCTGCAGATACTGAAATGCAGCTCTAAGGTCTCCCTGGAGCCTTCTCTCCTGCAGACTGAACAGCCTCAACTCTCTCAGCCTGTCCTCATAGGAGAAGCCTTCTCCCTGCTTCCCAGAGCAGAGCATTTCCAGCTGTGCTGCTTCCTTTTCCTGGTGGGCTGATGGAGCAGGCAGGCAGCAGCTCCCCACCGGGACGGGGCTGGGCAAGAGGCTTTGGAGCTTTGTGTCCCCAAAGCAAGGCGTCCTCACAAACCTTGCAGAGTGATCTTTGCTACCTCTCTCCCTCCCTGTCAAGCCTGAGGATGCAGACAGCCTCACAGCCCCATGTTTCCCTGGGAAACAGAGCTAAAAATAGCCAGGCTGGCTGGGGAGCTGGGGCTGGCCTTGGCAATGCTCTTGGGATGAGCTAGCACTGGGGGGAAGGATCTGCAGTGCCCAGCCTGAATGCTAAGGAGCCCAATGCCCAGCTCTGCTGTCCCCTGCTCTGGGCACTGCTGACCTTCCTCCCCAGGGCAGGCTGGGTCCAGCCTGGCCAAACCTCTCTGCAAGCCCAACACAGCTGCTGGGCTCTGATCTGCAAACCCAGGCTGGGGATGCAGCCCAGCTGGAAACCATCCTCAGCCTGGGCTCAGCTTCCAGCTGGGCTGCAGGGTGGAGGTGATGGCTGAGCCCAGCCTGGCCAGCAGCTGTGCAGCTGAGAGGTGAGGGGCAGCAGGCACTGGGGGATTGGTGCTGAGGGGATGTCTGTCCTCCAGCTGCTGAACACCAGAATGGGAGGGCTTGGAAGGTTGGAGATCCCTGAGTCCAACCCTCCTGCCAGAGCAGGATCACCAGGGGCAGCTCACACAGGGACACATCCAGATGGCTCTTGAAAGTCTCCAGAGAAGGAGACTCCAACACAGAGGTGTCCCTGAGGGTCCTGCAGGACCCACAGCTCAGCTCTGACCAGAACCTCTACACCAAGGGGAGCAAAGGACCAAAGCTGTGCTCCAGGGGCTGGGCTGTGCTGAGAGGGGGTGAGAGTACAGATGGAGGCTTGGTTTGATTGCTTTGGGCTGCTCTCTACCTGCATCTCAGTGACCCATCCCACACTGCCAAGGTCAGCTCTGCAAACACCAAAACAGCTCTGCTGGAAGGAGCAATGCCCCTGGGGCCCAGCTCCAGCCCAGTGATTCCTGGACAGTGGGAGACAGTGTGAGGATGGAGCCCTGATACCAGCATGGGGTGATGGGTGGCAGTGACAGGATGGGAGGGGATGGATTGCAGCTTGAGGAGGACAGATTTAGACTTGGGGATTCAGTTTGGGATTCTGCCCTCTGCTCTGCTCTGCTCAGACCCCACCTGCAGCACTGCCTCCAGTTCTGGGGCTCCCAGCACAGGAAGGACCTGGAGCTGCTGGAGAGGGGCCAGAGGAGGACACCAAGAGGATCAGAGGCTGGAGAACCTCTGCTATGGGGACAGGCTGGGAGACTTGGGGCTGTTCAGCCTGGAGAAGAGAAGGCTCCAGGGAGACCTCAGAACAACCTTCCAGTACCTGAAGGGCTCCAGGAGAGCTGGGGAGGGACTTGTGACAATGTCTGGGAGTGCCAGGATGAGGGACAATGGCTTTGAGCTGGGAGAGGGGAGATTGAGACTGGAGATGAGGAAGAAATTGTTGAGAGTGAGGGTGGGGAGAGACTGGCACAGGTTGCCCAGGGAGGCTGTGGCTGTCCCCTCCCTGGAGGTGTTGAAGGCCAGGCTGGTTGAGGCCTTGAGCAAGCTGGGCTGGGGGGAGGTGTCCCTGCCCATGGCAGGGAGGTTGGAGCTGGCTGACCCAAACCATTCTATGAATCTCTGAACACCTTCCCCTTCTCCAGCATCAGCTCACCTTCTGAGTTCACACAAGGAAAAGCAGGGGGGGAGGGGAATCATCTTTTGTGCACTAATTGCAAATCTCCTGACTGTAGAGAGGAGTGAGCTGGCTGGCACCTGGCAGGAGCAGGAAACAGCTGATGGATCTCACCTCTGCTCCAGGATAGATGATGCCATGGGTGTGGGAGAGGGCTTTGTGCCAGGCACCTTGTGGACCAGGGATAGTAATTTATAGCACAGGCTCTGGAAGATTAAGGGAAATTAAAGCAGCTAAGGAGATAAGACACTGGGGTGAGCACTGCTGCCTAACCAGCAGTGTGCTCAGGAGTGCTGCAGGTGAAAGCAGCCAGCAGGGAGTAAGGGAGGGAGAAGAGCTTTGAGATCCTCCAGTCCAACCATTCTCCAACTCTGCCCAGGCTGGGGCTGAACCATGGCCCTCAGCACCACATCTCTGCCTCTCTTGAACTCCTCCAGGGATGGGCACTCAACCACCCCCCTGGGCAGCCTGGGACAGTCCTTGAGAACCCTTTCAGTGGAGAAGTTTCTTCTAACATCCAACCTAAACCTCCCCTGCTGCAGCTTGAGGCTGCTTCCTCTTGTCCTACCACTTGCTAGCAGGAAGGAGAGACCAATCTCCACCTCACTGAAGCCTCCTTGCAGCCAGGAGCTCACTTGCTGTGTATGAAGATGATTTCTGAAGGTGACAATTGACCCCCAGTGGCTGCACCGAGGACTCTGCAGTCACTGGCACTGGAGCCATGTCCTGCCCTGCCCAGACTCACTGCTGTGGACACAGACCTGAGCAGACAACATCCTCACTGCACTCCTGGCTTTTGCTCCTTCCACTGAGCCAGGGTTTGTGGCAAGAGCTTCCCTGGCAGCTCTTCCTGCTGGTCTGTGAGCCCCACAGGGCTGGGCACTGCCAGGCCATGCTCTTTGTGCCTGCAAACAGGCAGAGCCCCTCCCCCCCTGCACCCCAACCTCCCTAATGAGGCAGCAGCAGGTGAGGGCTGACTGCTGGAAAGCAGCTCCATGGAGAAGCACCTTGGGAGTGCTGGGGGACAGCAGTGTGTCCCTGTGGCCAAGAAGGGAAATGGTCTCCTGGGGTGCAGGTGTGGCCAGCAGGTCTGGGGAGGCTCTGCCACATCTGGGGTACTGTGTCCAGTTCTGGGCTCCCCAGTTCAAGAGAGACAGGGAACTGCTGGGGAGAGTCCAGGGGAGGCTCTGAGGATGCTGAAGGGACTGAAACATCTGATGAGGAGGAAAGGCTGAGAGCTCTGGGGGTGTTGAGCCTGGAGAAGAGCAGCCCCAGAGGGGATCTGAGCAATGTCTCTGCAGATCTGAAGGGTGGCTGCAGGAGGAGGGCACCAGGCTCTTTGTAGTGGTGTCCTGTGACAGGCAATGGACACAAACCAGAACCCAGCAAATTCCACCTCAACATAAGGAGAAAATTCTTTGCTCTGAGGGTGCTGGAGGCCTGGAGCAGGCTGCCCAGAGAGATTGTGGAGTCTCCTTCTCTGGAGACTTCCAAGACCCTCCTGGACATGTTGCTGTGTGAGCTGCCCTGAGTGCTCCTGCTCTGGCAGGGGGTTGGCCTGGATGATCTCCAGAGGTCCCTTCCAACCCCATCCATCCTGTGGTTCTCTGACTTCTCTGACACCCATTCCAAAGGCTCCTGACTCACCTGACAGAGAGCAGCCACCCCCTGCAAGCCCTCCCCCCCAGAGGAGAGGGCACAACAGCCAGGAGCTGTGGCTGACTACAGAGTCACACTGGGAGATGAGGCTGCTCCTGCTGAACCAGCAGGGCTGCAGCTCCACCACCATGGAGCTCTTGGCTTCTTTATGTCCTGCCCAGCTCCTCCTCACTGCCTAAAGGAGAACCAAACATTACTTACAGTCTAATCTCAGCCAGTGCCCATCACAGCCCTGCAGCCAGGAATGAATTTCCAGAGGTGCCCAGGGGTGCTCCCAGCACAGTGGAGCTCATTAGCTCTCTCCCCCCATCCCCATTACCACTGTCACCTCCTGTGGGGCCAGCACAGGAGCATGTCCCACCCTAGGCATGCAGCACACCCAGGACTGTCTGACAGAGGATGGTAAATGCTCCTTTAGCTCCTTTAGGTCCAGACAGCAGGAGAACAGAACCCCCAGCACTGCAGGATGTGGTGAGAAAACAAAGTGAGCTGGACAGGAGGGGCCCAAAGGCAAGGGGGGGTCAGCTCCAGGATCAGTCATGGGGCACCAAGAACTGCTGAAGCCACCAGTGGGAGCTTCCTCATGTGGTGCTTTCCTACATCTCTTCTCAGTCCTGGTTTGACCTGAGCCAAGAGGCTTGGGCTGGTGTGAGAAGATTCATGATTCATGTGGCTGATGGCATTAACCCAGGAGGGTTCAAGTCCATGGGGACTGAGGTCAGCTGCATGAGGGTCAACAAAGCCAAGTGCTGAGTCCTGCCCTTGGGTCACAACCACCCCAGGAAGGCTCCAGGCTGGGGGCAGAGTGGTTGGAAAGTGCCTGGGGAAAAAGGACCTGGGAGTGCTGGGTGACAGCAGCTGGAGATGAGGCAGCAGTGCCCAGGGGGGCAAGAAGGGCACCAGGAGCCTGGCCTAGATCAGCAATGGTGTGGGCAGCAGGAGCAGGGCAGGGATTGTGCCCCTGGACTGGGCACTGGGGAGGCCACAGCTTGAATCCTGGGTTCAGTTTTGGGCCTCTCAGTGCAAGAAGGACATTGAGAGGCTGGAGCAGGTCCAGAGAAGGGCAACAAAGCTGGGGAAGGGTCTGGAGAAGAGGGCTGGGGAGGAGCAGCTGAGGGAGCTGGGGGTGTTTAGTGTGGGGAAGAGGAGGCTGAGGGAGACCTCATTGCTCTCTACAGCTCCTGAGAGGAGGCTGCAGTGGGGTGGGGGTTGGACTCTGCTCCCTAGTCTCAGGTGACAGAAAGAGAGGAAATGGCCTGAAATTGGTTGGAGATTAGGAAAAATTCCTTTGCTGCAAGAGTGGTCAGGGATTGGCAGAGGCTGCCCAGGCAGGTGGTGGAGTCCCCATCCCTGGAGGTGTTCAAGCAACCTATGGCCATGACCGCTGGGTCATGGCTTAGTGGCCATGCTGGGGTTGGGGTGCTGGTTGCACTGGATGCTCTTGGAGGTCTTTTCCAAGCCAAACAGTTCCATGATTCTCTAAGTCCCTAGAAATGATCCCTCCAGGAGTCTTCCCTCACATGGAGTTCAGGGGATGCTCTTTGCAAGGGCAGGATCAGCTCAGCACACACTCAGCCATCAGCACCCAAACCCTGGGCCCCCACAGGAGTGTATGCCCCACACCTTCCACCAGCAGTGCTCTGGTGCCTGGCTGAGCAGGTAGAACATCTGAGCCCTCCCTAAATGACTTGATGAAGAGGGAAAGAAGGCAGAGAAGCAGCTGAGAGGTGCAGTGTGCCCAGTGCTGATGATTCCCTCCCCTGGGCTGCAGAGCCACCCCCAGCACCCCTACAAACCCACACCAAAGCCTCTGCTGAACAATCCTCTCTGCTGGATCATTTGCAGCAGAGGAAAAACCACAGGATGCTCCACACAGGCCTTTGACAGCACAGCTCAGGCTCTCCAGGATGATGGAGGAAGCCTAATTTGCCTCCAAAAAAACCCCAAACCCTATCAGAAGCTGAAGGCACCCTGTGATGTAAGAGCATCTCTTCAGACACCAGCACCACCTGCCAGCAGAGCACAAAGGCTGCAGAGCAGGGGGACCAAAAATGGGAAGAATACATCAGAAGTGAGGGAAAAAAAAACCCCAAACAAACCACCCCCAACCAAGCACAGTGTAAAACACAATGGAAGAATCAGCCCTGCCTGAGCAGAAGCTGCCAGGGAAGAAGCAAGGGGGCCACATCCTGCACTCATCAGCATTCTGCCAGCAATCCCTGCGAGCCTGCCAGCCAGGCAGGGCTTCAGCACACACCCAATGGGGGTGAGGGGAGAGGATTTTAAGTAGGTCAGCAGTAAATATGATCATCATGGAGCTTTTTTCCCCTCTTGTTTTCGTCTGCTGTCAGCCACTCGAGGCCTGACTGGAGGGAAGTGCTGGGGAAGGGAAGGATTCAGGCTCCAGCAGCAAGGTGGGAGCAGATCCAGAGGGGAACCACAGAATTAAGGAATGGTGTGGGTGGGAAGGGACATGGAAAGGTCATTTGTCCAACCCCCTGCAGGGACAGCCCCAACCACAGCAGGTTGCTCACAGCCCCACACAACCTCCCCTGCAGTGGTGCCAGCCATGGGGCAGCTCCCAGCTCTCTGCCCAGCCTGGGCCAGGCTCTCCCTACCCTCAGTGTCAAACATTTCTCCCTTCTCTCCACTCTCAATCTCCCTCTTGCAGTTTCCAACCATCCTCCCTTGTCCTGTCACACCATCCCTGCTGTAAGATCTGTCCCCTTCCTGAAACCAGCCCTGGCCATGGACACATCTTCTGAGGTGAGCTCCCTTGGAGCTGCCCATGGGCACCAGCCCCTGCCGGGCACAGCAGTGCCCTGGTCCCTGCTGTGGAACTGGGCACCCAGAGAGAGCTGCTGCCAAGGGCTGGGGGCACTGCAGGTTGTGCCTTTATGCCAAGGGGGTTTATGGAATCCCAGCCTTGGCTTCTTTCCTTCCTGGTAGCTTTTCCCACCCATCAGGTTTCTTGATCAACCTCAAACTACTCCTCCTTGCCCTGGTCCCCTCCCTGCCCAGTTCAACAGCAAGACTTGGGGAGAAAGAAGGAGAAAAAGAGAGGACTGGGAAGAAACCCAAACTGCCCCTTTGTCCCCTGAGCTCTGGGAGCACTGTGTGGGGTCATACAGATGGGACAGAGGAGAGATGGGAAGAGGAGAGGGAGGATGCCCAAGGCAGTAGCTGCCTCCCTTGGATGCCATGCTGGGATGCCAAGGGCAGAGGGACACAATGAGGCCAGAAGAGCCTCACCATGTGGATACAAACCCAAACTGCAGTGGCCACAACCCCCCCAGCAGAATGATGCCAACCCCTCAAGCAAAGCCACTTCATCTGCCACCTCCTGACTCTTTGCCACAGAGAGGTCTGTGGTGCTCTCATACCAGCTCCAAGATGCTGCCATGCTTGGCACAGGATCCCACTGGCTCCAAAGCAAGACCATCACTGCAAGCTGCTCAGGCCCCATGTTTGTGTGGCTCCTTCCCCTCTGGCACAGCAACACTCTGCTCTGCCAGCCTGAGCAGCTTGACTGGCACCAGCTTGGTTCATCTGTGTTCAGTTTTGGGCTCCTTGCCGCAAGAAGGATATTGAGGAGCAGGAGCAGGGCCAGAGAAGGGCAACAAAGCTGGGGAAGGGTCTGGAGAAGAGGGCTGGGGAGGAGCAGCTGAGGGAGCTGGGGGTGTTCAGTGTGGAGAAAAGAAGGCTCCAGGGACACCTTCTGGTGGCCTTTAAGTGCTTCAAGGGGTCCAGTGGAAAGGGAATTGGAATTGTTCAGTCTGGAGAGAAGGAGGCTGAGAGGAGACCTTCTGGCTCTCTACAGCTCCCTTGAAAGGAGGCTGGAGCCAGGTGGGGTTTGGGCTCTTCTCCCAGGAACAAGTATCAGGACAAGAGGAAATAGCTTCAAGCTGCCCCAGAGGAGCTTTAGCTTGTCCATGAGGAACAATTTCTTCCCCAGAAGGATTGTCAAGGCCTGGCCCAGGCTGCCCAGGGCAGTGCTGGAGTCCCCATCCCTGGAGGGGTTTCAGAGCCATGGAGCTGTGGTGCTGAGGGCCATGGGTTAGTGGTGCCCTGGCAGTGCTGGGTGAAGGCTTGGAGCTGATGATCTTGAAGGCTTTTTCCAACTAAAACTATTCTATGATCTGGGGAGGGAAGAAAGGAGTAAAATAAAGGGGTAAAAAAAGTTATTCCTAAACATTCCACCAAAACTGGATGGTGGTTGCAGAAGTAGGAAGCAGGGCCCAGCCTGGGCTGGCTGCCAGATGCCATCCCAATGCCATCCCAGGCCCAGGTTTGTCTTCTCTCTAGTGCTGCCTTTTGGAACCAAAGCAGCAGCTGATTTCTAACCCCCAGCTGCTGAGCAGCCTGGCAGCAGGCAGTGTGTGGCTTCTGTAGCTCCTCAGGGACACCAGCAGAGATGGACACTGCAGAAAGTGATGCTCCTAGAAAGTGATTTCCATCCCTGGAGCAATACCTGGCTGCTCACCACACCTGGCCTGCTCCTGGAGCTCCTTCCACTGCAGCCTTCCCCATCACTGGGGAAAAGAAAAGGCCAATGAGAAGAGAGCAGCTGAGACAGCTCAGGGGCAGAGCATGGCACAGGAGGTGGTCTGCAGGTGGGAGCTGCAGGTGCTCTTGGGGCTCTCCTTGTGCTTTACATTGACCTCTCAGCACTGCAGCTGAACTGCAGCTGCCCTGACAGAAAGGAGCTGCAGGGAAGGAGCAAGAGCTGCCCCCTCCCCACCTGCTCAGCATCTCCTACATGGGCACCAAACCCATCACATGAGGAGACTCTTGCCAAGCAGTGAGTGTCACATGCAGAGTGGTTCATTGTTCTCTCCTGGTAAGAGCTGGGAGAGTGATGCTGAGGGCATCTGGAGCTGCAGGCACTCCCACATGAACTCCCAAGGAAAGGCTTCAGTGTGCCTGAAGGAGGCCATGGAGCTCCTCACAGCTGCTGGAGAGCCACCTAAAGGATCACAGAATCACAGAGCTGCCTAGAAAAGATCTTTAGAATCAGAGCCCAACCACCAGCTTACCACTGACAAGTCCCTGACCAAGCCATGTCCCTTAGCACCACATCTGCAGCTCTCTTAAAGACCTCCCAGGATGGACACTCAACCACCTCCCTGGGCAGCCTGGGCCAGGGCCTGAGAACCCTTTCAGCAAAGAAATTCTTCCTAATACCCAACCCAAACCTCCCCTGGTGCAGCCTGTAGCTGTTTCCTCTTGTCCTGTCATTTGTTATGTGGGAGCAGAGCCCAACCCCCACCTGGCTGCAGCCTCCTCTCAGGAGCTGTAGAGAGCAATGAGGTCTCCCTCAGCCTCCTTTATTCTTGACTGCACACCCCCAGCTCCCTCAGCTGCTCCTCCCCAGCCCTCTTCTCCAGACCCTTCCCCAGCTTTGTTGCCCTTCTCTGGACCTGCTCCAGCCTCTCAATGTCCTTCTAGGAGTGAGGGACCCAAAACTGAACCCAGGACTCAAGGAGCAGACCTGAGCACAGGGATAGAAACACTTCCCTGCTCCTGTTGGCCACATCACAGCACAACTCCTCTTCAGCTGAGAAACTGAAGTGCTGGAGCCACTAACTGATGGATGAAACAAAAGGGTTCTCAGGGCAGATCCTCCTTGCAGCAGTCCAAATCCCACCACAAAATCACAGAATCAGCCAGGCTGGAAGAGACCTCCAAGATCCTCAAGTCCAATCAATCACCCAACCCTAACCAATCAACCAGACCATGGCACCAAGTGCCTCATCCAGGCTCTTCTTAAACACCTCCAGGGATGTCAACCCCACCCCCTCCCTGGGCAGCACATCCCAAGGGCAATCTCTCTTTCTGGGAAGAACTTCTTGCTAAGCTCAAGCCTAAACCTCCCCCTGCACAGCTTGAGACTGTGTCCTCTTGTTCTGGTGCTGCTTGCCTGGGAGCAGAGCCCAACCCCCACCTGGCTACAACCTCCCTTCAGGTAGTTGTAGACAGCAATGAGGTCTGCCCTGAGCCTCCTCTCCTCCAGGCTGAACACCCCCAGCTCCCTCAGCCTCTCCTCACAGGGCTGTGCTCCAGACCCCTCCCCAGCCTTGTGCTCCAGACCCCTCCCCAGCCTTGTTGCCCTTCTCTGGACACGTTCAAGTCTCTCAATGTCCTTCTTAAACAGAGGAGCCCAGAACTGGACACAGCACTCAAGGTGTGACCTAACCAGAGCTGAGCACAGGGCAGGATGAGTTCCCTGCTCCTGCTGGCCTCAATATTCCTGATCCAGGCCAGGATGCCATTGGCCTTCTTGGCCACCTGGGCACACTGCTGGCTCATGTTCAGCTGCTGTCACCCAGCACCCCCAGGTCCCTCTCTGCTTGGCTGCTCTCAGCCACTCTGTCCCCAGCCTGTAGCCCTGCCTGGGGTTGTTGTGACCACCACTGAGGTCAGAGCTCATTTAGAGCCCCCAGAGGAAAGCAGCAGCTGTGCTGGGGGCTGTCCACCATCCCCTCCCCACTCACATCTCCTGTGCCTGATGTTTGCCTCCAAACCCATGGGTCTGAGGCCAACCAGCAGGGCACTGAGCACCTCCAGGCTTTTGAGCTCCAAACATGCCCTCCCCCATCAGCCTGGGACCAGCAGCATTTTCTGAGGACACATTCTTGAAGGTGACCTTTTTCTAGCATGGATTCTTTGGGGCTTTTGCAGCATCTCAAAGCAGTGACACAGCTGACAGCACAGGGATGGGGACAGCACAGGTGCCAGCAGTGCTGCCCTTTGGAGCCTGTGATGCACAAAGGCAGGAAGAGGCCTTCACTCCTGGCAGGGGCAGAAGTCTGAACTGCAGCTGGCTCTGCTGAAGGGAGGTTGGGGCTGGTGGGGGTTGGGGCTGTGCAGCCTGGAGAAGAGAAGGCTCCAGGGAGACCTCAGAGCAGTCTTCCAGTACCTGAAGGGCTCCAGGAGAGCTGGGGAGGGACTTTGGACAAGGGCTGGGAGTGACAGGATGAGGACAATGGCTTTGAGCTGGGAGAGGGGAGATTGAGACTGGAGATTAGGGAGGAATTGTTGAGAGTGAGGGTGGGGAGACACTGGCACAGGTTGCCCAGGGAGGCTGTGGCTGTCCCCTCCCTGGAGGTGTTCAAGGCCAGGCTGGATGAGGCCTTGAGCAAGCTGGGCTGGGGGGAGGTGTCCCTGCCCATGGCAGGGGTTGGCACTGGATGGAACTGACAACCCTGACCAGCACCACCAGCAGCATTTCCTTCCCATGCCAGAGGGAAGGAAAGAGGTTTTGGCTGGGGTCTGACAGCCAGGGAGAGAGCAGGCACTGAGCACCTGGAATCTGCCCAAGGCTGAAGCTGTGAGCTGTCACCAAAGAATTCCCTGCACCTGTTTTGAGACCAGCCCAACATTTCTTGGTCCAAGTGAAGGCACCAGGCTGGGGCAGCCTTGCAGGAGCAGAGAGGAGGAGGGCAGCACACAAGAGCTCTTCTCCCTCCAGCTGCTTTCCTATGTGACATCCCTTTGCCCAAGCACAGCAGGCAGATGGCCTGGACTGCAGCCCCCTCCCCAGATAAAACTCCAAATAGGAAGTGTTATAGGGGCTGAGATTTGGGAGGTTCCCAGCAGAGGAGCTGGAGGATGCCAGGACAGCTGCTGGGGGCAGCTGGGGCCTTTGACAGCCTGGTAGTGCTGACTTGCTGGGGACACTAAGCCCTGGGAAGGGCAACCAGTGTGGGGGGGAGGGGGGAAGCTGCTGGAACAGCAGCTGAGCAGTGATGACCTTGCTGGTCTGTGAGAATGAAACCACCAGCAAGGTCATCACTGCTCAGAACCTCTGCCTGTGCCACCCCAGAAGTGCAGCTGGCAGCAGAACTCTGCCCTGGCAGAGACTCTGTCCTGGGAGCTTCCTGTTGGGGTTTGCACCACCAAAGGATCTTTAGCAGATGCTTTCTGCTCAGGGCAGTTAGAATGGCAGGGGTTGGAAGGGCTCTCTGGAGATCAGCTCATCCAACCCTCCTGCTGGAGCAGGGCCACCCAGGGTAAGTCTCACAGGAGCAGGCTGAGGGAGCTGGGGGTGTCCAGCCTGGAGAAGAGGAGACTCTGGGGAGACCTTACAGCAACCTTCCAGTACCTGAAGGAGCTACAAGAAGGCTGGAGAGAGACTGTTTGCAAAGGCCTGCAGGGACAGGACAAGGGACAATGGCTTCAAACTAGAGGTTGGATGTCAGGAAGAAGTTCTTCATCATGAGGGTGGTGGAACAGGTTGCCCAGGGAGGTGGTTGAGGCTCCATCCCTGGACATATTCAAGGTGAGGCTCAATGAGGCCCTGGGCAGCCTGATCTGGTTGGGGATGTCCCTGCTGGCTGCAGGGGGTTTGGACTGGATGAGCTTTGGAGGTCCCTTCCAGCCTGGACCATTCCATGATTCCGTGTCCAGGAGAGGTTTCAATGCCTCCAGAGATGGAGGCTCCACAACCTCTCTGAGCAGCCTGCTCCAGGCCTCTGCCACCCTCACAGGGAAGAAGTTTTTCCTTATGATTCCATGGGAGCTCCTGCAGGTAAGGGGATGGTTTGAGACAAAGCTTCACAGCCCTGAATGACAGCCAAGAGCTGTACTCAAAACTGAAAAGAATCACACAGAATCCCAGAGACACAGCCTGGGCTGAGCTGAAAGGGACCTGCAAGCTCATCCAGTCCAAGCCCTGCAGCCCCCAGGGACAGCCCCAACCACAGCAGGTTGCTCACAGCCCCACACAACCTCCCCTGCACTGGTGCCAGCCATGGGACAGCTCCCAGCTCTCTGCCCAGCCTGGGTCAGGCTCTCTCCAGCCTCAGTGTCAAACATTTCTCCCTTCTCTCCACTCTCAATCTCCCTCTTCCACTTTCCAACCATCCCCCCTTGTCCTGTCACCTCAGGCCCTGCTCAGAACTCTGTCCCCAGCTTTCTGCTGGGCCCTTGAAGCACTGAGAGGCTGCTTTTGATTAGAGAGGTGACCACGGACACACTGAAGGGAGCTGGGAGCCCACATGAAGCACTTGTGTGAGGTGAAACTCTCTCAGTCCCCCTCTGACAGACTCACAGCGCATTAGAGGCTGGAAGGGACCTCCAGAGCTCATCAGGTCCAACCCCCTGCCAGAGCAGCATCCCCCAGGGGAGTCTGCATAGGAACACATCCAGGTGGGGTTGGAAAGGCTTCAGGGAAGGAGACTCCACAACCTCTCTGGGCAGCCTGCTCCAGGGCTCTGTCACCCTCACACCAAAGAAGTTTCTCCTCAGGTTGAGGTGGAACCTTCTGTCTCCAAGTCTGCATCCATCGCTCCTTGGCTTATCACTGTGAACCACCCAACAGAGCCTGGCCCCCTCCCCTTGCCCCCACCCCTCAGCTATTGACAGACATTGATCAGATCCCTCTCAGCCTTCTCCTCTCCAGACTAATCACCCCCAGGGCTCTCAGTCTCTCTTCACAGGGAGATGCTCAAGTCCCCAAATCACCCTTGAGGCTCTCCCTTGGACTCTCTCCAGCAGGTCTCTGTCTCTCTTGAACTGGGGAGCCCAAAACTGGACACAGGATTGCAGCTGTGGTCTCAGCAGGGCAGAGCAGAGAGGTAGAAGAACTTCCCTAGCCCTGCTGGACACCTTTCTTGCTGCCCCCCAGGATCCCATTGGCACATTGTTGTTCCATGCAGAACTTGCTGCCCACCAGCACTCCAAGGTCTTTCTCTGTGGAGCTGCTTTCCAGCAGGGCAGCCTCTAACCTGTCCTGGTGCCTGCTGATATTCCTCCCCAGATGCAGGACCCTGACCTTGTCCTCACTGAACTTTCTGAGGTTTGCCACCCCCACAGCTGTCCCTGCTCTGGAGAGAATGGCAGCAGGCAGCTGCCAAAGGGCAGCTGAGCTGGGAGCAGTGGTGTGGGAGCTGCTCCTGGCAGGAGCCATGATGAGCACTCAGGTGTGGCTGCTGTCCCTGCTTTGTGTTCTGCTCACACACTTCCCAAGGACAGGAGGGAGCTGCACAGAGCCTCAGAAAAGGGCACAGAGAATGTTAAGTGCTCTCAAATGTGAAATGTTCCTACTCAGAAGTGTGATGGCTTCTGAAACACCTAGCAAGGAGGAGGAGGAGGAGGAGGAGGAGGAGGATGGGTTTGAAGTTGCTATTCTAGGACACTGCAAAACAAGCATCACAGCTTCTGACAGCCTAAATGCTAAGGGTTTGTTTTCCCCACAGACCACAAAGAACCTTTCCAGTCCCCCACTGAGCAGGAAGGGGAAGGAATCACCTGCTACAGCCCAGCAGGTCCACCAGCAGGAGGCAGGGAAGGAAGTGGGCAACTCAAACCACACTCTGCAAAGGGCTGCTAGGACTAAACACCCTCTGTGAATGACCCACCCCACTGCTGTGGTGGGCTGGAGAGGACCCTTGGCTTGCTGGACAGCTCTCATCAGAGCAATGAGAGTCACTCAGAAACCTGCCTCTAGATGTGCAAAGCAATCCCTGGCTCTGAGTATCCTGAAAAGCACTTCCCAAAGTAGGAAACAACTGCAGAAAACATTGAGCATGGGGAAGGTCAACCTCCTGCAAGGCACATCAAGCTCCAACAGCTTCTCCTTCTTATCAGGAGGACCTTGGACACTTGCATGGAGCTGTAGCTTCCAGGTGGTGCTTACAGAGTTGAAAGCATCAAAGTTCCATGGAGATGCTGGTGGGAAGTGGATGTGCCTCAGCCACAGCAGAGGCCCTTTCCCAGGGGATCTGGGGCAGAGTTTGTGTTGACACTGGGGGTAGGACAGGGGCAGGTTGGGGAAGGAAAAGCTGAGCACTGAGTGCAGCAACCCAACCCCACCATGGCCACTAACCCATGACCCAAGGGCCTGAACACCCCCAGGGATGGGGACTCCACCACCTCCCTGGGCAGCCTGTGCCAATCCCTGACCAGGAAGTTTTCCTCACCTCCAACCTAACCCTCCCCTGGCACAATTCCAGGCCATTTCTTCTCATTTTATCTCCTGATACTAGGGAGCAGAGCCCAACCCCCACCTGGCTCCAGCCTCCTCTCAGGGAGCTGTAGAGAGCAATGAGGTCTCCTCTCAGCCTCCTCTTCTCCAGGCTGCACACCCCCAGCTCCCTCAGCTGCTCCTCCCCAGCCCTCTTCTCCAGACCCTTCCCCAGCTTTGTTGCCCTTCTCTGGACCTGCTCCAGCCTCTCAATGTCCTTCTTGGAGTAAGGGGCCAAGAGCTGAAGAATTTTCCATAATAATGTGCTTCATCACGGTGTTATCAGCTCCCTCTTTCATGTGCTGAAGCTTCAGAAAGCAACAAAACTTTAGGCAATGGTTTTTCCAAAGGGAAATAGTAAACTCTTGACCCAAGTTCAAACTGTGGGGACTGACAGAGCTACCTGGGGACCATGAGGAGAGATCACAGAACCACAGAATGGGTTGGGTTGGAAGGGACCTCAAAGCTCATCCAGCTCCAACCCCCTGCCATGGGCAGGGACAACTTCCCCCAGCCCAGCTTGCTCAAGGCCTCATCCAGCCTGGCCTTGAACACCTCCAGGGAGGGGACAGCCACAGCCTCCCTGGGCAACCTGTGCCAGTGTCTCTCCTCACCCTCACTCTCAACAATTTCTCCCTAATCTCCAGTCTCAATCTCCCCTCTCCCAGCTCAAATCCATTGTCCCTCATCCTGTCACTCCCAGCCCTTGTCACAAGTCCCTCCCCAGCTCTCCTGGAGCCTCTTCAGGTACTGGAAGGCTGCTCTGAGGTCTCCCTGGAGGCTTCTCTCCAGGCTGAACAGCTGCAGACGTCTCAGCCTGTCCCCACAGGGGAGGTTCTCCAGACCTCTGATCATCTCTATGGCCTCCTCTGGCCCCTCTCCAGCAGCTCCAGGTCCCTCTTGTGCTGGGGGCACCAGAGCTGGAGGCAGTGCTGCAGGTGGGCTCTGAGCAGAGCAGAGCAGAGGGCAGAATCCCCTCCCTGTGCTGCTGCTCTCCCTGCTCTGGATGCAGCTCAGCACACAGCTGCCTGCTGGGCTGCCAGGGACCATTGCTGGCTCCTGGGGAGTCTGTCACCAACTGACACCCCCAAGGCCTTCTCCTCCAGACTACTCTTGAGCCACCCAGCCTGGATCTGTGCTGGGAGATGATCACAAAGATCATAAATCAGCCCAGGGGAAATCCCAGCTGAGTGTTCAGGATTTTTATCAGGTCATTAGCCAGGGTAGGAGATCTCAGTCCCTGTTCCCAGTTCACAGATTTGGTTTTATTTCTCCCTTCTCCACCCCTGTCCCACAGGGTCTGGCTCCTGCTGCTCACAGAGGTTTGGGGCTGCAGAATTTTGCTGGGAATTGCTGAAGGATGGGAATACTTTAGACAAAGGAAGCTCCAAGCTCTGAGAGCAGCTCGGGGCAGAGTCTGGCCCTCCATCAGGCTGGGGTCAGCCCCTGGCACAGAGCTGGCAGCACTGACAAAGCACAAATCCAATCAAACACCAATTTAGGAGCCCTCTGCTCCTTGCTCACTTTTCCAGAGCAGGGCTGCACTCCTTTTGATCTCCTCCAGCACTGATGGAAGCTGGCAGATGAAGAGCCCTCAGCCTGGGTGGCTCCGGGCACTGCTGCCCCTGGCTGGCACCTCTGGGCTCCCTGGCACTGTGCTCACAAAGCCACAGGGAGAGATTCATTTGATACCCGTGGTGGCAACACCCTCCCTTTGTGTGGGCTTCTCTGCCTCAGGGGATGGAGGTTTCCAGAGGCTGAGGTGGTTTGTGAGCCACACAGCAGTGTCCCTGAGCTGACAAACCTCACCTCGGGCTCCTCTTCCTCTGTTGGTCCCCAGACCCAGCAGTGTGGATCCCCATCAGCTCCCCCAGGCCACTGCTGACTGCAGAGGAGATGCCTCTGCTCTGCCTCAGAGGAGAATCAGCCTGAGAGCTAACCAAGGTGTCCACAAGGGAAGGGGAGCAGCTTTAGAAGAAAGGAACAACCTTTGACTGGTGCAAACCAGCAGCTGTGTCCTGAAAGAATCTTTAGAGAATCAGAAGATCCCAGACTGCTTTGGGTGGGAAGGGACCTTTAGAGCTCAGCCAGTCCAACCCCCTGCAGCCAGCAGGGACAGCCCCAACCACAGCAGGCTGCTCCCAGCCCCAAACAACCTCCCCTGCACTGGTGCCAGCCATGGGGCAGCTCCCAGCTCTCTGCCCAGCCTGGGCCAGGCTCTCCCCACCCTCAGTGTCAAACATTTCTCCCTTCTCTCCACTCTCAATCTCCCTCTTGCAGTTTCCATCTCCTCTCTCCCAGCTCACAGCCATTGTCCCTCATCCTGTCCCTCCCAGCCCTTGTGCAAAGTCCCTCCCCAGCTCTCCTGAGCCCCTTCAGGTACTGGAAGGCTGTTCCTGAGGTCTGCCTGGAGCCTTCTCTTCTCCATCTCTGTGCTGGACAAACACTCACTTGTGATCAAAACCTGAAAGGAGGAAAGCTCCTACTAGGAATGGTATTAAGAAGATGCAGCTCCAGGTAGATTTTCATGGATGAAGGGAAGCTGTGAGCTCAGGCAAAGCACTCCCCAGAGTGAAGCCTTCATGGCCAAGAAGAGTAGCTGCCAGCAAGCCCCAGCTGAAATCACTGCCTCTGAGATTTCTCTAAATGTCTTTCTTGCTGAAAATGCCCCAAATCCCCAGGTCAAGATGGCTCAGTGTTGAAGTTCCCAGTTCAAAGACTGGGGATAAGACTGGGACCAAAGCATTTGAACTAGAAGGTTCAGGCACCCTCAGTGTGTCACCACCCTCAGATGTCACTACCAGCCTCCTCCTCATCTTTGCCACACACCAGTACAGAACACAGAGCCCTGCATGGTTTTACTGCCCAAGTATCACAGAATCACAGCTGATGGGGGTAGGAAGGAACCTCTGAGATCATCAAGTCCAGCCCTCAAAGCAGGGTCACCCAGGGCAGGTCACACAGGAACACAGCCAGGGGGGGCTTGAAAGCCTCCAGAGAAGGAGACTCCACAACCTCTCTGGGCAGCCTGCTCCAGGGCTCCAGCACTCTCACAGTGAAGAAGTTCCTCCTCATGTTGAGGTGGAGCCTCCTGGGTTCCAGCTTGTCCCTGGTGTTCCTTGTCCCACCACTGACAAGAGCCTGGCCCCTCCATCCTGACCCCCAGCCCTCAGATATTTACAGACTTTCACAAGATCCCTCTCAGCCTTCTCCTCTCCAGGCTGAACAGCCCTGGGGCTCTCAGCCTTTGCTCACAGGAGGGACTCCAGGCAGTTCAGTATTGTTAACTACTGCACTAACCACAGCCAAGTGGAGCTGTGCAAGCTCAGCTGTGCTAAAACCTTGCAGAGAGCTCTCAGGACTGGTACTGAGGCAGCTGGAAATGGCTTGGTATGCTCAGAGCTTTAAATGAGCTCCCTGTAAGCCAAGAAAGCTGCTCCCCAGGTCCCAGGTGGGGCACAGCTCTTAAGTCCCATCAGAGGGTCCCCCAGCAATTGAACTTTCAGGCTCATGATTCAACTGCTGGAGTCACATTCTCCTCCCAGCAGCCACCTTCTGCCAGGCAGGACACAGAAACCTGACTCTTGCCACGAGGCACAGGGAGGCTTTTGGCTAATCCCCTTCAATGGGGAATTCCCAAAGTGCCTCTGGGGCCTGGGGTCAGCTAATCCCATTCATTTTGCCTCTTAGAAGATGGAAAGTGGCTGAAAGCAGCAAGATTTCCTGTTTGGATTTACAGCTGTCGCTGTGAAGAGGGAAACCAGGGCATGGAAAATGCAACAGGAGCTGTTCCCCCACGTTACTGCTCAACCAGGGACCTGTTTTAGATGTTGGGGGCTGGGGGAAAGAAGCTCTCAGAGCAGCCCTCCCATTTCAGCAGCTGTGCTGAGCTTTGTCATTTGATGCAGCACAAAAATGCTAAGTGCAGATCAAACAGCACCCAAGAGTGATCAACTGTCAGGCTTCTGCAGGCAGGGATTAGATAGGAATTGATTCTTCTGAAAGAGGAACAGGTCCCTGTGGAAGCAGTGTGAGGACTTCAGAACCAACAGTTTGCAAGGTGCAGTGTTTTAGACTGGTGCCCACAGGACCCACCGAAGAGCCAAAGAAGAAGATTTGCCTCCCCCTGAGCTGCACTGGATGTGGAGCAAAGGGCTGGGTCCTTGTGGTAATGGCAGAGCACAAGGAGCAGCAAACCAGCCCCACAGAATGCCAGGTTGGAAGGCAGCCCCAGGATCAGCTGGTCCAAGCTTTCCAGGTGCTGGTGGAGCTGGAATGAGCTGGCCCAGCACACCCTGGCAAGCTGAGTCTGAACACTGAAAATCCACCACTTCCCTCAGGAGGGGATTCCAGTCTCTGACTCTTCTCACAGTGAAACATTTCCTTCTGCAGTCCAGTGGCAATGTCCCCAGCATGTCCTCATCACCCCTTGCCTTCTCCATGGGACTCCTTTTACAAAGGGGTCTCCACCCTCCTGGTAGCCACCCTTTCTGTGCTGGTCCATGGCAATAAGGTCCCCCCTGAGCCTTCTCTTCTCCAGGCTGAGCACCCCCAGCTCTCTCAGCCTCTCCTGCCATGGCAGGGAACCAGAGCAGTGTGAGCACTGCCCACAGAGGGCCTGTAGCACAGCCACCTGTGCCCAGCTCTTGCCAGTGCCAGACACTCACTAAGGCACTGAGGAGCTTCAGCTACCTGCAGGTGCAGCCTCTGCTCCAAACCTGCCAGGCAGGGAAGAGCTCCAGCTCCTTCCCAGCACCCAGCATGCTGCTGTACACCACCCACCCCTCCCTGAGCCTTCCAGAGCAGCTGCAACGTCCAGGGAAGTGCAAAGCCAGAGAATGCTTTGAGCTGCTTTCCAGCACTCAGTTTCCCCAGACAAGTTCTGCCAAGGCTGAGGATTCATTTCAAATGAACTCAGCACCTCCCTCCAGCAGAACCACACAGCAGGCAGCTTTGCACAGCCATGGAGAGAAGTGGCTGAAGATGCACAACCTTCTTGAATTCATGAAAAGAGGACCTCAGGGAACCCAAGCTCAGCCCCACCCTGTCCTGCCACTTGTAGTTCTCCATGAAGGACTACAAAGAGTCCTTTGCCTGGGTCATAAATGCACCATGATGATGATCAGCATCAGTCCTGAGGAGGACCTGCCCAAAGGAGCAAAGGAACAGCTCTGAAGGAGCAAGGGAAGAGCTCTGAAGGAGCAAGGGAACAGCTGTGAAGGAGCAAGGGAAGAGCTCTGAAGGAGCAAGGGAAGAGCTGTGAAGGAACAAGGGAAGAGCTCTGAAGGAGCAAGGGAAGAGCTGTGAAGGAGCAAGGGAAGAGCTCTGAAGGAGCAAAGGAACAGCTGTGAAGGAGCAAGGGAAGAGCTCTGAAGGAGCAAGGGAAGAGCTGTGAAGGAGCAAGGGAACAGCTCTGAAGGAGCAAGGGAAGAGCTCTGAAGGAGCAAGGGAACAGCTGTGAAGGAACAAGGGAAGAGCTCTAAAGGAGCAAAGGAACAGCTGTGAAGGAGCAAGGGAACACCTCTCAAGGCCTGGTCACCCCACACACTGCTTGTCTGTGGCTGCCACCACAGCAGTGGCTGTGGTGCTGGCCTGGACAGTCCCAAACTGCTCCAGGGTGTCACAGGTCAGTGCCAGTTCAGCTGTGCCTACAGAAGCTCAATACAGGAAAATCACTTCAGGGTTCAGTCCACCAACAAAGCAGCTCCTGCAGAGTGATTTACAGGGGAGACAACTGGCAGGGACCAGAGCTGACATTCCACAGCTCAAGCAATAAATCATCTGCTGATGCTGGGGGCAGGGCAGCCAGCTGACAAACCAGTGGCTGTGTCTTAACTCTGGATGTTGAGAGTTTGATGTACCAAGCTCTCAGGGCACCTTGTGACACACTCCAGGTGCATCCCCAGTGGAGTTTGTCCCCAGACACCTGTGCTCTACTGAACACACACAGAGGGAAGGCAGAAGGGGCAAGCCAGGTGTGGCAGCTCGAAAGCATCTCCCAAAAATGCAGAGAGAAGCTGCTGCTCTGTGCCCTGGGAACACAGGGAGGTGACACAGACCCAGCTCAAGGCTGGCATCAGCATGACTTCAGGGGCAGCTTCTGATGAGACACAGCAGGCTGAGCTCTCTACACAAGCCAGCTGCAGCACCTACCTCTTGAAGTGGCTTGCCAGGACTCCCACTAGCTCCCCAATCCTGCTGTCACTGGAGGGCTCTTTGCTGAAGAGGCAGACAATGAGATCCTTGTTGTCTTTTGTGTGGAAGACCACCAGCTGGTCCTTGCCATTGGAGACACTCAGTCCTACCAGCTGCAAGGGAAAGCAAGAAGCATCTCACACATGGGGGGAAATCTTTGCTACTTGCCAGGCTGGCTACTTCCTCTCCAGGGTGCCACAACCACTCCCAACTTGGAATCACAGAATTGTCAGGGTTGGAAGGGACCTCAAGGCTCATCCAGTTCCAACCCCCCTGCCATGGGCAGGGACACCTCACACCACAGCAGGTTGCTCACAGACACATCCAGCCTGGCTGCAAAAACCTCCAGGGATGAGGCTTCCACCACCTCCCTGGGCAACCTGTGCCAGTGTCTCACCACCCTCATGGGGAAGAACTTCTTCCTAACATCCAATCTGAATATCCCCACTTCTAGTTTTGCTCCACCCCCCAGTCCTACCACTCCCTGACACCCTAAAAAATCCCTCCCCAGCTTTCTTGGAGCCCCCTTCAGATCCTGGAAGGCCACAAGAAGGTCTCCTCAGAGCCTTCTCTTCTCCAGATTGAACAACCCCAACTCTCTCAGGCTGTCTCCAGAGCAGCTCCAGCCTTCTGCTCATCCTCATGGCCCTTCTCTGGACACCTTCCAGCACCTCCAGATCCTTCCTGGAACAGAGGCTCCAGAACTGGACACAGAGCTCCAGGAGAGGTCTCAGCAGAGTGGAGCAGAGGGACAGAATCCCCTCCCTGGCCCTGCTGGCCACACTTCTCCTGCTGCAGCCCAGGCTCTGCTTGGCTCTCTGGGCTGCAAGTGCTCACTGCTGGCTCCTGCTGAGCTTCTCATCCCCCAGCACCCCCAAGGCCTTTTCTTCAGGGCTGCTCTCCAGCCAGTCCCTGCCCAGCCTGTATCAGTGCCTGGCATTGCCCTGACCCAGCTGCAGGACCTTGCCCTTGGTCTTGTTGAACCTCCTGAGGTTGGCTTGGGCCCAGCTCTGCAACCTGTCCAGCTCCCTCTGGATGGATCCCTTCCCTCCAGCCTGTCCAGCTCCCTCTGGATGGATCCCTTCCCTCCAGCCTGTCAGCAGCACCACACAGCTTGCTGTCATCTGCAGACTTGCTGAGGGAGCCTCAGTGCCACTGCCTTGTTAAACAAGAAGGGTCCCAGCACTGATCCCTGAGGGACTCCACTTGTCAGTGGCCGCCACTTGGCCATGGGCCATTGACAGCCACTCTTTGGGTAAGGCAAAGAGTGCCTCCACCAGAGGCCCATGGCCAAGAGCAAGCCCTTGGCTCTCCTCCCAGAGGCTGAAAAAGCCAAGGGGAAAGAGGAACTTGGGTTTGGAAGTCAATGGTCTCAAAGGTGCAAGGAAATGCAACTGCCTGGAGTGGGCTCCCTCTGAGCAAAGCCTGCCAGGAGCAGCAGTGTCCCAGGGCACTGCAGTGCCCTTCTGCCTGCTGCATAGCATGGGCCACCCACCAAAGAGGACATGGAGTGGATTTCTCCCAGACAGAGCTTGGTTCCTGAAATCTCACACAGGAGGAACCTGCATCAGCACTCAGGGCCCTCTCAAGCCTGCTTTTTATTGCTTTTCAAAGGAAACCAGCTGTAGCCACGAGTCTGCCCAACAACCACCCTCAGATCCACACACAGAGCACTGGGAATGGAACCAGAGAATCCCATGGGGGTTGGAAAGGACCTCTGGAGCTCATCCAGTCCAAGCCCCTGCCAAAGCAGGGCACCCACAGCAGCTTGCCCAGGAGCACAGTGCCCAGGGGGGGTTGGAAGCTCTCCACACAAGGAGACTCCACAGCCTCTCTGGGCAGCCTGCTCCAGGCCTCCAGCACCCTCACAACAAAGAACTTTCTCCTCCTCTTCAGATGGAACCTCCTGGGTTCCAGTTTGTGCTCCTTGCCCCTTGGCCTGTCCCTGGGCACCACTGAGCAGAGTCTGGCCCCAGCCTCTTGCCCCCCAGCCTTTAGCTCTTGCTGAGCATTGCTCAGCTCCCCTCTGGGGCTGCTCTTCTGCAGGCTCTCAGCCCCAGGGCTCTCAGCCTTTGCTCCTCACAGAGCTGCTCCAGGCCCCTCAGCCTCCATGGATTCTCTCCAGCAGTCCCCTGGCTCCCTGGCATCACTGCTGTCTTGTTGCCTGACAGTGCCCTGGGCTGTCAGAACTGCAGACAGTCTAAACTCTGAGCAAGAGGAGACCCCAGGAGAGGAAACAGCCTCAAGTTGCCCCAGGGGAGGTTTAGGTTGGACATGAGGAACAATTTCTTCCCCTTGAGGGTTGTCAAGTCCTGGCCCAGGCTGCCCAGGGCAGTGCTGGAGTCCCCATCCCTGGAGGGCTGTCAGAGCCATGGAGCTGTGGTGCTGAGGGCCATGGGTTAGTGGTGCCCTGGCAGTGCTGGGTTAAGGCTTGGAGCTGATGATCTCCAAGGTCCTTTCCAACCAAAACAATTCTGTGACTCAATGAGGCCTCCTGCTACCAGTTGCATAAACCCAAGACAAGTGGAGCTCATTCTCCACCATTCAGGCTCTTGTGAGGTGAGGAAATTCTCCATGCCCTGCACAGCCATTACCAGCTGCCCCTTCCCATTCCCATCTGCATCCTTCAACAACATCCTGAGAGCACAATGGCACCACAGGGACTGCTGCCACCCAGCCTGCAATGGGCACCCAGGGTGAAAGAGGAACAAGTTGAAATCTCTGGGTTTGAAAAGCCAACTGAAATATGAATTATTCAGCAGAACTCTGTTAGAAGGCCAAGAGCCCTTCAGAATGTTCCTGTTTCCCCCCTCCCCAGGGGACTCTGAGCAAATAAAGGCAGCACAAAAGGACTCAGCCAGAGGAGGAGCTGCTCCCAGCACTGACAAACAGAGCAGCAGGAGAGAAGGGCTGCAGCAGCTCTGCTGTGGGGACAGGCTGAGGGAGCTGGGGGTGGTCAGCCTGGGGAAGGGAAGGCTCTGGGGGGACCTCACAGCTGCCTGCCAGGACCTGAAGGGCACCAACAGGAAGGCTGCAGAGGGACTTTTGCTGAGGGTGTCTGGAGACCAAGGGGGAATGGTTTGGAGCTGAGGCAGAGCAGGGTTAGAGTGGAGCTGAGGAGGAAGTTCTGCAGTGAGACTCTGGAGCAGGCTGCCCAGGGAGGCTGTGGCTGCCTGCTGCCTGGAGGTGTTCAAGGCCAGGCTGGATGAGGCCTTGGGCAACCAATTCTAGCAGAGAGGCAACCCTGGGCATGGCAGAGGGTTGGAGAAGCTGATCTCTGAGGTCCCTTCCAACCTGAGCCATTCTAGGATCCACAGAGCACCCCTGACTGCAATCCCCTCTGTACTGGGAGAGCGACTTGCAGGACCCTCTCTGCTGCTCAGCTGCTTTCAATCCCCTCTGCCATCAGCTGTTTGTTTTCTCTGCAGGTGAGAACAAAGAGCAGCTGTGAGCTGCTGCTGCTGCTGGGGCAGAACATCCCTCCCAGAGGCAGCTCCATCCACAGCCAGGCCTGAAAGGGCAGTGGTTGCTTTGTCACCTCCTGCACGCCAGGACAGACTCCTCAGACAGGACAGGGAACCCCACAGCAGAGCTGGGGGCTGCAGGCTCCACCTGACCTCTTTCCTTGTGAGCAGGAGGGAGCTGTGTGCCACTGCTGCAGCCACAAACAAGCTCCTGGTGGTAACAGACATCAGCTGACTGTCTCCAGTCAGGTTGCCACGGAAACAGCAGCCCTGAGGATGCTGCCCTGGTGACAGGCTGGTGCTGACAGCCAGCAGCACAGTGACAGCAGCACAGGGGCAGCCAGGGTCACCTCCACACACAGGAAGGACAATTCCTCTTCCCTGTGGAGAAGGACCCTCCTGGCAGGACACAGCAGACACAGATCACAGGATCACAGAATGTCAGGGGCTGGGAGGGACCTCCAGAGATCATCCAGCACAACCCTCCTGCCAGAGCAGGAGCACCCAGGGCAGGCCACACAGCAACACATCCAGGTGGGCTTGGGAAGCCTCCAGAGAAGGAGACTCCACAACCTCCAGACCCAGCAGCACTCTGCAGTTCTCAGCCACTGGCTCCTCAGAAATCTTCAGCTCAGCTCAGACAGCTGCTCCTGCCTCCAGAGATGGAATCTCCCTGCACTGATGGACTGCTGACAGCTCTCTCTGGGCACTGCAGAAGGGTTTCCATAGGGGAAGGGATCAGGCTTGTGGAAAAATGGGGGGTGGGGGATGCCAGGCAGCTGGAGAAGTGAAAGACGACAACCAAGAGATCATTTAGGAACCAAGAGAAAACAGAAGTACAAGAGGAGAAATCTGACAACCTGCTCCAGGTGCAGAAGTCCCTGCAGACTGCAGGGGGGTGGACTGGATGAGCCTGAAAGGTCCCTTCCCACCCAAACTGGTTTCATAGAATCCTGAAATGGTTTGGGTTGGAAGGGGCCTTAAAGCTCATCCAGCTCCAACCCCTGCCATGGGCAGGGACACCTCCCCCCAGCCCAGCTTGCTCAAGGCCTCATCCAGCCTGGCCTTGAGCACCTCCAGGGAGGGGACATCCACAGCCTCCCTGGGCAACCTGTGCCAGTGTCTCCCCACCCTCACTGGAAAGAATTTCTTCCTCATCTCCACTCTCAGTCTCCCCTCTCCCAGCTCAAAGCCATTGTCCCTCACCCTGGCACTCCCAGCCCTTGTCACAAGTCCCTCCCCAGCTCTCCTGGAGCCCTTCAGGTACTGGAAGGCTGCTCTGAGGTCTCCCTGGAGCCTTCTCTTCTTCAGGCTGAACATCTGCACATCTCTCAGCCTGTCCCCATAGAGGAGGTTCTCCAGCTTCTCATCATCTTTGTGACCTCCTCTGGACCCTCTCCAGCAGCTCCAGGTCCTTCTTGTGCTGTGCTCAGATCTGGAGGCAGTGCTGCAGGTGGGGTCTCAGCAGAGCAGAGCAGAGGGGCAGAATCCTGAATTCAATCCCCACACTGAAGAAACTTCCTCAAGTTGCCCCAGGGAAGGCTTAGGTTGGACATGAGGAACAATTTCTTCCCCAAAGGGACTGTCAAGCCCTGGCCCAGGCTGCCCAGGGCAGTGGTGGAGTCCCCATCCTTGAAGGAATTCAGAGGTGTGTGGCTGTGGTGCTGAGGGCAGTGGTTCTGTGGCCATGCTGGTGCTGGGCTGGCAGTTGCCCTTGATGCTCTTATGAGTCCTGCTTCCCTCCACACATGAGAGAGACTTCACCAGCACCCTGATGCCACCTCTGCTCTCTCAGCCCCAGAGGGACCCCAGGTTTATTGTTCCTCCCAACCCCAGCTCCTCTGTCTACAACCCCCAGGGGCCCAGGCAGGTTCTGCAGCTTGCAGATCACGGTGGCAGCCAAACAAACAAGCAGCCAAATCCACACTCAAAGGATGCTCAAGAGCCAGGATCAGGCTTCCCCCATCCCCTTTCCTCCCAGTGCTTTGTAACCAGCAGCTAAGCTCAGCACCCCCAAAGCTCAGACCCCTCACTTGGGCTCTGAGTGCAGCTTTGATCAGATTTGCTTGAAACATCAACAGAGAGAAGAAATCATTGAAACCTGGCCTGAAGGATCAAACAAAGCCCCAGAGCTCAACAGCTGCAGTGAAATTCAGACCCCTGATGGAGCTCAAGACCTTGCAGAGCACAGCAAACAACAAAAGAAACAGAAGGAGGAGCAGAAGAGAGGGAGAGGGGCAGGGTGGGGGCTAGCTGGGATTTTAGGCACTGACATTGAGAGGTAAGTGATGCATTGGGGCTGAAGATCCCAGAACCCCAGCATGGTGGAGTTGGAAGGGACCTCTGGAGCTCATCCAGTCCAAGCCCCTGCTCCAGCAGGGCACCCACAGCAGCTTGCCCAGCAGCACAATGCCCAGGGGGGGTTGGAAGCTCTCCACACAAGGAGACTCCACAACCTCTCTGGGCAGCCTGCTCCAGGTCTCCAGCACCCTCACAACAAAGAAGTTTCTCCTCCTCTTCAGATGGAACCTCCTGGGGTCCAGTTTGTGTCCCTTGCCCCTTGGCCTGTCCCTGGGCACCACTGAGCAGAGTCTGGCCCCAGCTTCTTGCCCCCCAGCCTTTAGCTCTTGCTGAGCATTGCTCAGCTCCCCTCTGGGGCTGCTCTTCTGCAGGCTCTCAGCCCCAGGGCTCTCAGCCTTTGCTCCTCACAGAGCTGCTCCAGGCCCCTCAGCAGCTTTGGAGCCTCCACTGGACTCTCTCCAGCAGTTCCCTGTCCCTCTGGTACTGGGGAGCCCAGAACTGGACCCAGGACTCCAGATGTGGCCTCCCTAGGGCAGAGTAGAGGGGGCAGAGAACCTCCCTCAGCCTCCAGGAGACCATTGCCCTTCTTGGCCATGAGGGCACCTTGCTGGCTCATGGGGAGCTTGTCCCCCAGCACTCCCAGGTCCTTCTCTGCAGAGCTGCCCTCCAGCAGCTGCCTGCACTGCAATCATTTTTACTACACCACAAACTGTCCCCCAGGGTATTCTCCATCTGATGCTTGTGCCAGTGGAGCTAAGCAGGAGATGCTCTGCACATGCCTGAGAGCCCAAGGTGAGGCTCCCCACTCCTTGTACTCACATTATAGAGGGGGATGGTCTTCATCACCTTGTACTGCTTCATGGGGTCCATCTTGTAGAGGTGTCTGTCAGTAATGAAGATTGCTCTGTCCTCCACCTTGTTGAAGCGATTGACCTGCAAGGAAGAGAATCACAGAATCAATAAGGTTGGGAAAGACCTCAAGGATCATCAAAGTCCAACCTCTCACCCAAGACCTCATAACTACTAAACCATGGCACCAAGTGCCACGTCCAACCCCCTCTTGAACACCTCCAGGGATGGTGACTCCACCACCTCCCTGGGCAGCACATTCCAATGGCCAACCACTCTCTCTGGGAAGAACTTTCTCCTCACCTCAAGCTTAAACCTCCCCCTGCACAGCTTGAGACTGTGTCCTCTTGTTCTATTGCTGCTTGCCTGGGAGCAGAGCCCAACCCCCACCTGGCTACACCTCCCTCCAGGTAGTTGTAGACAGCAATGAGGTCTGCCCTGAGCCTCCTCCAGGCTGAACACCCCCAGCTCCCTCAGCCTCTCTGCACCTTCAGTGCCAGCAGCCCCAGCAGGAAGATAGAATCCTAGAATGGCTCAGCTTGGCAGGGACCTCAGAGAGCATCTCCTCCAAGCCCCCTGCCATGCCCAGGGACACCTCTCATCTAGATTTGGCTGCTCAGGGCCTCATCCAAATTGGCCTTGAACACCTCCAGGGAGGAGGCAGCCATAACCTCCCTGTTCCAAGTCTCACCACCCTCCTACTCAAGAACTTCTTCCTCAGCTCCAGCCTAACCCTGCTCTGCCTCAGCTTCAAACCATTGCCCCTTGGCCTATCTCCAGACACCCTCAGGAAAAGTCTCTCTGCAGCCTTCCTGCAGGATCCCTTCAGGTACTGGGAGGCAGCTCTGAGGTCCCCTTGTAGTCTTCTCCAGGCTGACCACCCCCAGCTCCCTCAGCCTGGCCTCACAGCAGAGCTGCTGCAGTGAACATTGCAGACCTCACATGGCTCTTAACTGAGATTTCTTCACAGATCCTGGAACAGTGAATGGGGGAGGTGGACCCTGAGATCCCATCTACAAACAGAGAACCTTGGAGAAGCAGCACCCCCAGAGTTATCCCAGCAGGGCTGAGGCAACCTGGGCAAGTCAGAGAACCACAAACCCATGTTGGTTGGAAAAGACCTCGGAGATTATCCAGACCAAGCCTTATCCCAGCACTGCCAGGGCACCACTAACCCATGGCCCTCAGCACCACATCTGCAAGGCTCTGCAACTCATTGGGAAATGGCAGTGGAGGAGTCCCCACCCCTGGCAGAGTTTCAGAGCTGTGGAGATGTGGTGCTGAGGGCCACGGTTCAGTGGTGCCCTGGCAGTGCTGGGCTGATGGTTGGACTCAGTGACCTTTGAGGTCTTTCAAAGCCTAAATAATTCTGTGATTCTCAGAGAGGTGCAGCCAAAGGACAGAAGACAAGCAGCAGAATCATAGAATTGTTAGGGTTAGAAGGGCCCTCAAGGATCATCCAGTTCCAACCCCCTGCCATGGGCAGGGACACCTCACATGGATCAGGTTGCTCAAAGAAGATGCAGCAGCAGAAAGTCCAAGGAGACATCATAAAGGAAGGAAATCTCCCTTGGAACAGGGCTCAGAGAGGTTGTGTAAGCTCCATCCTTGGGAATGTTCAACACTGAGGGTCTGAGTGACATCACCCAGCTCTGCAGCCAGCCCTGCCCAGAGCAGGAGGTGGGATCACAGAGCTTCAGAGGTCCCTTTCCACCTAAACCATTCTGTGGTTTCATCAGCCCAGATGCTGTTTGGGTACCTAGAGTGAGAGAATCATCCAGGTTGGAGAAGCTCTCTGAGCTCATCCAGTCCAACCAGCAGCCCAACCCCACCACGGCCTCTAAACCATGGCCCCAAGGGCCATGGCCCCAGGTTTCTGGAACACCTCCAGGGATGGGCACTCCACCACCTCCCTGGGCAGCCTGTGCCAATCCCTGACCACTCTTACAGCAAAGAAATTTTTCCTCATCTCCAACCTAACCCTCCCCTGGCACAATTCCAGGCCAGTGTGTCCCAGCCCCCGTGGACTGACCTGGCCAGGCTGGAGAGGTGAGCCCAGGTGAGGTTCAACAAGACCAACTGCAGGGTCCTGCAGCTGGGTCAGAGCAACCCTCACTAGCAGTACAGGCTGGGAGGAGCAGCCCTGAGGAAAAGGACTTGGGGGTTCTGGTGGCTGAGAAGCTGGACAGGAGCAGGCAGTGTGAGCTTGCAGCACAGAAGGTCAGTGGCAGCCTGGGCTGCATCCCAGGCTGGGATCCCACAGAGGAAAGGAACATCTCCATAACAGGATAATTCATGTGTCCAGGAAACACTACACCAAAGGCCAGCCTGGTATCCTCATGGCCAAGAAGGTCTCCTGGGGGCATTATTAAGAGTGTGACCAGCAGGCTGAGGGAGGTTCTCCTCCCCCTCTGCTGTGGTGAGGCTACATCTGGAGAATTCCCTCCAGTTCTGGGCTCCCCAGTTCCAGAGACAGGGAACTGCTGGAGAGAGTCCATGGAGGCTACAAAGATGCTGAGGGGCCTGGAGCAGCTCTGTGAGGAGCAAAGGCTGAGAGCCTGGAGAAGAGCAGCCCCAGAGGGGAGCTGAGCAATGCTCAGCAAGAGATAAAGGCTGGGGGGCAAGAGGCAGGGGCCAGACTCTGCTCAGTGGTGCCCAGGGACAGGACAAGGGGCAAGGAGCACAAACTGGAACCCAGGAGGTTCCATCTGAAGAGGAGGAGAAATTTCTTTGTTGTGAGGGTGCTGGAGGCCTGGGGCAGACTGCCCAGAGAGGTTGTGAAGTCTCCTTGTCCAGAGAGCTTCCAACCCCCCCTGGGCATTGTGCTCCTGGACAAGCTGCTGTGGGTGCTCTGCTTTGGCAGGGGCTTGGACTGGATGAGCTCCAGAGGTCCCTTCCAACCCTCACCACCTTTGGGTTCTGTTTGATGCCATCTGGACTTCCAGCAGACAGAGGCAGGATACCAAGCAGTAAGTGAGGAAGTAGGACCTGAAGCAGAGACTTTCCCCAGCCAGGGCCAAGCTGCAGCCATGGCTGTGGCACAGCCACTGTGGTGTTTGCTAATCAGCTGGGAAGGGCAGACAAGGGGGAGCTGGGATGAGGAGGATGAACATAAATAGGACTTTGCTAGGTGAAGCCAGGAGGCAAGCGGAGATCTGAAATCTTTTCAGTCAACAGGCAGCAGAGTGACAAAGTTCAGAGCAGATAAAAGCAAGGAATGAAAACTGCAGAGCTCCCTGACAGCTTCAGCTCAACAGCTCCAACTCAGGAACAGTAACTGGAGATGGGTTTAGACAGCTCTGGAGAGATCTTGGCCCAAGCACAGCTGAGAACAAGCAAAGCTTTAGCATGAAGTGCAGACCAGCAGAAGGAATAATGTCCTGGGTGCCAGGATCTCACTTGGGTAGTGTGTGGAGTACTGGGATGGAGAACATGAAGGAGACTCTGATGGGTCAGAGAAGGTAAAGAGCATGACTGAGGGCCTGGAAAATCTCACAGGAAGAAGTGCTGAATAACTGGGATTATTTTAGGAAGCAGATGAATGGGAGAGAGAAAAAAAAAAAGGCTCTGAAACACTGAATGGCCCTGAGAAAGTAGGTTAGGAGTGTCTGGTGCTACACACAGAGCTGTTGGAGCAGAGCTCCTCAGACCATAGCTTAGAATCACAGAGCTGTCAGGGTTGGAAAGGAACTTAAGGCTCATCCAGTCCCAACCCCCTGCCACGGGCAGGGACACCTCACACCACAGCAGGTTGCTCACAGCCACCTCCAGCCTGGCTGCAAAAACCTCCAGGGATGAGGCTTCCACCACCTCCCTGGGCAACCTGTGCCAGTCTCTCATCACCCTCATGGGGAAGAATTTCTTCCTGACATCCAATCTGAATCTCCCCACTTCACAGAATCACAGAATGAAGCAGGTTGGAAAAGGCCTTAGAGATCAGCAAGTCCAACCTATCACCCAACAGCATCTAACCAACCAAACCATGGCACCAACTGCCTCATCCAGTCTGATCTTAAACACTTCCAGGGACAGTGACTCCACCACCTCCCCAGGCAGCCATTCCATGGCCAATCTCTCTGGGAAGAATTTCTTCCTCACATCCAGCCCAAACCTCCCCTGGTGCAGCTTGAGAGTGTGTCCTCTCCTTCTGTCACTTCTAATTTTTCTCCATCCCTCCCCTCCCAGTCCTATCACTCCCTGACACCCTAAAAAGTTCCACTCCAGCTTTCCTGTAGCCCTCTTCAGGTACTAGAAGGCCACAAGAAGGTCTCCTTATTGGCTCTGCAGCTCCCAGCTCCTTGTCCTGTGGCTTGGGACTTTGGGCAAAGGCTTCTGCAGTCTGCCAGGCTGTGGCTGGTCCCTCTGCCCTGATGCTCCAAGACACATCTGTTGTGTTTCTTTGAATGGTTACTGAAGAGCCTGACAGCATCCCCTCTGCCAGGATGTTTGCTGCTCCCATCATGGCCAGCCTGGTGCCCATGCACAGAGTCCACAGTGACAAAGACCTCACCAAGCTGTGCCAGCAGAGCTACCCCACAGCAGAAGGCCCTGCAGCTGCTGCCCAGAAAGCAGGGACAAGAAGCAAGCTCAGCTTCCAGCAGGTAGTGTTATGCTTAGGAATGCTGCTCTGCCCTGCTCTGCCCTGCTCTGCCCTGCTCTGCTCTGCTCTGCTCTGCCCTGCTCTGCTCTGCCCTGCTCTGCTCTGCTCTGCTCTGCTCTGCCCTGCTCTGCCCTGCTCTGCTCTGCTCTGCTCTGCCCTGCTCTGCTCTGCCCTGCTCTGCTCTGCCCTGCTCTGCTCTGCTCTGCCCTGCTCTGCCCTGCTCTGCTCTGCCCTGCTCTGCTCTGCTCTGCCCTGCTCTGCTCTGCCCTGCTCTGCTCTGCCCTGCTCTGCTCTGCTCTGCTCTGCCCTGTTCTGCTCTGCTCTGCTCTGCCCTGTTCTGCTCTGCTCTGCTCTGCCCTGCTCTGCTGTGCCCTGTTCTGCTCTGCTGTGCTCTGCCCTGCTCTGCTCTGCCCTGCTCTGCTCTGATCTGCTGTGCCCTGCTCTGCTCTGCTCTGCTCTGCTCTGCCCTGTTCTGCTCTGCTCTGCTCTGCCCTGCTCTGCTCTGCCCTGTTCTGCTCTGCTCTGCTGTGCCCTGTTCTGCTCTGCCCTGCTCTGCTCTGCTGTGCCCTGTTCTGCTCTGCCCTGCTCTGCCCTGCTCTGCTCTGCCCTGCTCTGCTCTGATCTGCTGTGCCCTGCTCTGCTCTGCTGTGCCCTGCTCTGCTCTGCTCTGCTCTGCTCTGCTGTGCCCTGTTCTGCTCTGCCCTGCTCTGCTCTGCTGTGCCCTGTTCTGCTCTGCCCTGCTCTGCTCTGCCCTGCTCTGCTCTGATCTGCTGTGCCCTGCTCTGCTCTGCTGTGCCCTGCTCTGCCCTGTTGTGCTCTGCTCTGCTCTGCTCAGACCCCACCTGCAGCACTGCCTCCAGTTCTGGAGCCCCCAGCACAGGAAGGACCTGGAGCTGCTGGAGAGGGGCCAGAGGAAGCCACAAAGAGAATCAGAGGCTGGATAACTTCCCCTGTGGGGTCAGGCTGAGGGAGTTGGGGCTGTTCAGCCTGGAGAAGAGAAGGCTCCAGGGAGACCTCAGAACAACCTTCCAGTACCTGAAGGGCTCCAGAAGAGCTGGGGAGGGACTTGTGACAAGGGCTGGGAGTGCCAGGATGAGGGACAATGGCTTTGAGCTGGGAGAGGGGAGACTGAGACTGGAGATGAGGAAGAAATTCTTTAGAGTGAGGGTGAGGAGACACTGGCACAGGTTGCCCAGGGAGGCTGTGGCTGTCCCCTCCCTGGAGGTGCTCAAGGCCAGGCTGGATGAGGCCTTGAGCAAGCTGGGCTGGGGGGAGGTGTCCTTGCCCATGGCAGGGGTTGGCACTGGATGATCTTTGAGATCCCTTCCAAGCCATTCTATGATCATGCAGGAGTCCCTCAAGCATGGTTTAAATCCCTCTCCTTCCTTGTGCTTTCCCACTGCTCCCAGGGTTCACACTGAGCAATAAATTCAGCTAAGGAGATGTGCTGCAGGGGAGGTCCAGCAGCTGATCCCACCTGAGAAGCAAATTCTGACAGCTCTGCAGCTCACCATGGCCCTTGCAGCTCTTGCTTCAGGTGTCTCATGCAGCTGAGGCACGGTCATGTAAATAACATGCTGGGGTTTTAGAAGCAAACTGTGGTGCTGGGAAGCAACAGAAGAGATTCATCAGCTGCCAGCACCATGGCAAATGGCAGTGCTGTGAGTCTGTAGGAGTGGAGACAGGCCCTTATGTTCTCAGCTCCAGCTCACCCCCTCCTGAAGAGCAGCCCTGCCCAGCACTCTCTTCCCTGCACCTTCTGGGTGCTTTTTATTTATATCTTTGTTGATCCAAATTTGATTAGCTCTGAATTTAGCTTCTTGACAAGCTCAGGGAGGAAAATGAAGGTCTAGCCTCTAGCAGAAAAACCTCCAAATCAGCTTCTCAGGTCTCTGCCAGGGAGCCCCTAGATGCTGCAGGGCAGCAGGCTTTGGAGATGAGCCTCTCAAGGGAGCTTGGTGCCACGAATGAGGAGGGAGAAAGAGGCAGCAAAGCCTTAGTCTGTGAAAGAGAGAGGCTGCTGTTTCCTAGGTGACACAACCAAATCTGCTGCTCTCCATGAAATATGCAGTTGGTTTCCCAAGGCAAAAAACCCTTCAACATCTCCTTTGCAAAGCACAGAGCACCACAGTGCTCAGAGCAGACGGATTTTTCCACAGGCTGAAGTGACCTGCTTCTGCCTGTACCTGCTGCAGGAAAGCAAGCAAGGCAGCTCCAGCAGGGAGACTTCAAAGGCTCCTCACAGACCTTCTCTAAAAAGAGCTTGAAAAGCTTTGGTCCAAACACTCACCCATGATTAATTCATCTCAAGATGCTGAAGTTGGAGAGTGGCATTGAGTGCACCCTCAGCAGGTTTGCTGATGACACCAAGCTGTGTGGTGCAGCAGACAGGCTGGAGGGAAGGGATCCATCCAGAGGGACCTGGACAGGCTGGAAGGAAGGGATCTATCCAGAGGGAGCTGGACAGGCTGGAAGGAAGGGATCTATCGAGAGGGAGCTGGACAGGGTGGAAGGAAGGGATCTATCCAGAGGGAGCTGGACAGGCTGGAGGGAAGGGATCCATCCAGAGGGAGCTGGACAGGCTGGAGGGAAGGGATCCATCCAGAGGGACCTGGACAGGCTGCAGAGCTGGGCCCAAGCCAACCTCAGGAGGTTCAACAAGACCAAGGGCAAGGTCCTGCAGCTGGGTCAGGGCAATGCCAGGCACTGATACAGGCTGGGCAGGGACTGGCTGGAGAGCAGCCCTGAAGAAAAGGCCTTGGGGGTGCTGGGGGAGGAGAAGCTCAGCAGGAGCCAGCAGTGAGCACTTGCAGCCCAGAGAGCCAAGCAGAGCCTGGGCTGCAGCAGGAGAAGTGTGGCCAGCAGGGCAGGGAGGGGATTCTCCCCCTCTGCTCTGCTCTGCTGAGACCACTCCTGGAGTACTGCATCCAGGTCTGGAGCCTCTGTTCCAAGAGGGCTATGGACATGCTGGAAGGTGTCCAGAGAAGGGCCACCAGGATGAGCAGAGGGCTGGAGCTGCTCTGCTCTGAGGACAGACTGAGAGAGTTGGGGCTGTTCAGTCTGGAGAAGAGAAGGCTCTGAGGTGACCTTCTTGTGGCCTTCCAGGATCTGAAGAGGGCTCCAAGAAAGCTGGGGAGGGACTTTTTAGGCTATCAGGGAGTGACAGGACTGGGGGGAATGGAATGAAGCTGGAAGTGGGGAGATTCAGACTGGATGTGAGGAAGAAGTTCTTCCCCAGGAGAGTGGTGAGAGCCTGGAATGGGTTGTGCAGGGAGGTGGTTGAGGCTCCATCCCTGGAGGTGTTTGCAGCCAGGCTGGATGAGGCTCTGGCCAGCCTGCTGTAGTGTGAGGTGTCCCTGGCCATGGCAGGGGGGTTGGAACTGGCTGAGCCTTGTGGTCCCTTCCAACCCTGACTGATTCTATGAGTCTATGATTCTATGATTTTAAGTTAAGACCCCAAGCATTCAAGCTACAGCAAACCCCAGCAGCAGCTCTCAGTGCTTCAAGAGCAGCTCCCTGCCTGCTCAGAGCTGTTCTTGCTGCATCAAAACAGCAGAAATCAGCAGCTCAAAAAAAAAAAAAAATCTGTCAACAAGTTCAGTGCTTTGCAAACCTCTCCCAGGCTCTGTACAGCAGGCTCCAGCTCCAGGCTTAGCTTGGCTGTGATCAGCTTTGCATGGAATCCTGGAATTCTTTTGGTTAGAAGAAACCTTGAAGCTCATCCAGTCCAACCAGCAACCCAGCCCCACTGTGGTGTCCAACGTGAGCTGGACAGGCTGAGAGCTGGGTGCAGGCAAACCTCAGGGAGTTCAATAGGGACAAGTGCAAGGTCCTACATCTGGGGAGGAACAACAGCAGGCACCAGGACAGGTTAGAGGCTGCCCTGCTGGAAAGCAGCTCCACAGAGAAAGACCTTGGAGTGCTGGTGGGCAGCAAGTTCTGCATGGGACAGCAAAGTGCCCTGGTGGCCAAGAGAGCCAAGGGGATCCTGGGATGTATCAAGAAAGGTGTCCAGCAGGGCTAGGGAAGTTCTTCTTCCTCTCTGCTCTGCCCTGCTGAGACCACAGCTGCAATCCTGTGTCCAGTTCTGGGCTCCCCAGCTCAAGAGAGACAGAGACCTGCTGGAGAGAGTCCAAGGGAGAGCCTCAAGGGTGATTTGGGGACTTGAGCATCTCCCTGTGAAGAGAGACTGAGAGCCCTGGGGGTGATTAGTCTGGAGAGGAGAAGGCTGAGAGGGATCTGATCAATGTCTATCAATAGCTGAGGGGTGGGGGGCAAGGAGAGGGTCCCAGGCTCTGTTGGGTGGTTCACAGTGATAAGCCAAGGAGCAATGAGTTCAAACTTCAACAGAGAAGATTTCAGCTCAACATGAGGAGAAACTTCTCTACAGTGAGGGTGACAGAGCCCTGGAGCAGGCTGCCCAGGGGAGTTGTGGAGTCTCCTTCTCTGGAGCCTTTCCAACCCCACCTGGATGTGTTCCTGTGCAGAGTACCCTCAGTGATCCTGCTCTGGCAGGGGGTTGGACCTGATGATCTCTGGAGGTCCCTTCCAGCCTCTGAGTGAGGCTGTGAGACTGTGATGGTCACTAAACCATTGCCCCAGGGGCCATGGCCACAGGTTTCTGGAACACCTCCAGGAATGGGGACTCCCTGGGCAGCCTGTTCCAATCCCTGACCACTCTTGCAGGAAGGAATTTTTTTTTTCTAATCTCCAACCAGCTATCATTGCTGCTGACAGCCAGGAACTGCTTCAGACATGGGTACCTTGCTGAGAGCCTGATGCAGACAGAAAACACTCACCTCAGCTCACCAAGCTGCCCTCTCCTTACAGGGACACCTCACTGACTAAGGGACCAGCAGTGACAGAGCAAGGACCTGGAGCTGCTGGAGAGGGGCCAGAGGAGGCCACAAAGAGGATCAGAGGTTGGAGAACCTCCCCTATGGGGACAGGCTGGGAGGGTTGGGGCTGCTCAGCCTGGAGAAGAGAAGGCTCCAGGGAGACCTCAGAGCAACCTTCCAGTACCTGAAGGGCTCCAGGAGAGCTGGGGAGGGACTTGTGACAAGGGCTGGGAGTGACAGGATGAGGGACAATGGCTTTGAGCTGGGAGAGGGGAGATTGAGAGTGGAGATGAGGAAGAAATTCTTGAGAGTGAGGCTGGGGAGAGACTGGCACAGGTTGCCCAGGGAGGTTGTGGCTGTCCCCTCCCTGGAGGTGTTCCAGGCCAGGCTGGATGAGGCCTTGAGCAAGCTGGGCTGGGGGGAGGTGTCCCTGCCCATGGCAGGGGGTTGGCACTGGATCATCTTTAAGGTCCCTTCCAACCCAACCCATTCTGTGATTCTATGATTTTTTTTGCTAGAGAATCCTCAAATAAGCTGAATCATGAAATTGCAGCAGGAATGCACTTGAGCAACCTCCTCCTGTGGACTGAAGCTTTGGTAGGAGAATGACTGGAGGGAAGCAATGACATCACCTCATACTGAATTGCTTCCCTTGCTATAACTCACTCTTCAGTGCCCTGCTTAGGCTTCCCATGAGCCAAATTTCAGCTGAGAAACAAATTCTCCATCTGCAGCCCCCCAACAAAGCAGGTTTAGTGTAAGGAATCTGACAAACATCCCTGTAGTGGAGGTGGCTCTGGTTCCAATGCTCTGAGCACCAAGGCAGCCCAGCACCAAGTGCCACACTTGTGCAAATAACATTTGGGGTGACACAGGCACTTGGAAAGGTCTCTTCCAACCCAAACCACTCTGTGGGTCTGCGGGGAATTAGAGATTGCACAGAAAAAAGAGAGATAAGAATAAAAGGAAAAATAAATAAGGAAAGGGAGAACTTCAGCAAGCAGAAGAAATTCCCCTGCCCCACAGCACTGAGAGCTGCTGGCACTTTATGGATAAGAGGCAGAAGGCTACAGCTTGTGTTTGACAAGAGAAATGTGGGGCAGGGCAAGCCCTGGTATCACCCCAGGCTGGGGGTGAAGGGCTGGAGAGCAGCCCTCTGGAGAAGGACCTGGGGAAGCTGGTGGGAAAAAGCTGGAGATGAGCCAGAACTGAGTGCTGCCAGCCCAGCCCCAGCCCTGTCCTGAGCTGATCCCCAGCAGTGTGGGCAGCAGGGGCAGGGAGGGGATTCTGCCTTCTGCTGTGCTCTGCTGAGACCTCCCCTGCAGTGCTGGGGCAGCTCTGGAGTCCTCAGCACAGCACAGACAGGGACCTGGTGCAGCAGGGCCAGAGGAGGCCACAGCAATGCTGGCAGGGCTGGAAGCCCTCTGCTGGGAGGCCAGGCTGAGAGAGTTGGGCTTGGGCAGCCTGGAGAGGAGAAGGCTCCAGGGAGACCTTCTGGTGGCCTCTCAGTGCTTCAAGGGCCCAGCAGAGAGCTGGGGACAGAGTTTTGAGCAGGGCCTGAGGTGACAGGACAAGGGGGGATGGTTGGGAAGTGAAACCCCAAACCAGTCTCTGATGCCATGGAACTCCTCTGCTTTACAGACACAGCTTAGGACATGAATGGCTTCATGTGCAGAGAAGCAGCAGGCTGACAGTTGTCAGGTGAGAGCTCTGCTCTTGCAGTCTCAGCAGGGAGTCACTCACAGGCTCCCTGAGACTCTTCACTGCTGCTTACTCTGCAAATCTGCTGTTCACATTTCAGGCCTCACAGCTTCCCTCCAGGAGAGCCTTGGCTGGAGCATGAAATCTGCACCTTGAAATGTCAAATCTTTATTTTGTTAGCTTTCAAGGTTCAGGACTGTTTGACTGCTTTGCTCACTTCAGGTGTGCCTGGATGTTTCTTGTCCAGACAAGAAGGAAGACCAACAGCTCACTGCCAAAGACAACCACCCCCAAACCTGGATTTGAAAGGGGTCAGCTGCTTTTGGGTTTGAACATGGAGCTGTGCTGAAATTGCCAACCTCAAACACCACTGCAGGCCCTGCACAGCTGCACTCTGGCCAGCAGCAGCAGCACTGCACTGATTCCATCCATCTGCTGCAGGAGAAGTGCTCCTAGCTGCTTCCTCAGGACCACCATCTGCCCAGAGGAGAAGCTGCCTTTTCACTCACTTGGGTGATAATTTTTCTGTCTAACAGAGATCCTTAAGGACAAAGACCAGAAAAAGTATTAAGGATCCCAAAGCTTCAGGCAGAGCTGGGTGGTGGCTGAGCAGCAGCTCCCCTGTGTCTGCTGAGGTCACCCAAGGCTTCCTGCATGTCCATGTTGGTGGCTGCAGCTCAGCTTGTCTCACCTTGGGCCTGCTGGCTCTGCTCCTCCTCTGCTGCCCCACTCCTGCTTCCCTCACTGGTGGCTTCAAAGCCACCCAAAGGCATTTCCAGCCAAGCAGGCAGCACAGGATTAATCCTGAACTCTCTGTTAGCAATGATTTAACTTTAAAAAGATCAAAAAAGACACAAGAGAATTCAGACCTACCAGGCTGCAAGTCTCCAACCTGGCAGGCTCTGCATATTCAGCTGAGCTCCTTTCTTTAATCACTGCTGCTAAGCTAAAGCTTTCTTCACCTCTGAAAGCCCTGAACCTAACCTTCCAGGGATCCACTCCATGGCAGCTAACACCCACCCCAGCTCCAGGCTGCTTCTGTTACTGAGGTGCTGGCAGCAGTGCCCCAAACCCCAGCAGAAAGCAGCTTTGCCCAGCAAGCAAACACAGCAGCAGATGTGCAGGACCAGGCCTGGCTGTATGCTCAGGGCTTCCATCAGACACCTGCAGCCCAACACAACTGCTCAGACCTTGCTGGAAGGCTCTGTGCTCCTGAGCAGCTCCTAGCAGCAACCGAGCAGCAACTGAGCAGCCCCCGAGCAGCTCCTGAGCAGCAACTCAGCAGCTCCTGAGCAGCAACTTAGCAGCAAGTGCACAGCAACTCAGCAGCCCCTGAGCAGCTCCTGAGCAGCAACTCAGCAAGTTCACAGCAACTGAGCAGCTCCCGAACAGCTCCTGAGCAGCAACTCAGCAGCAACTCAGCAGCTCCTGAGCAGCAACTCAGCAGCAAGTGCACAGCAACTGAGCAGCCCCTGAGCAGCTCCTGAGCAGCAACTCAGCAAGTTCACAGCAACTGAGCAGCCCCTGAGCAGCTCCTGAGCAGCAACTCAGCAGCAACTCAGCAGCTCCTGAGCAGCAACTCAGCAGCAAGTGCACAGCAACTGAGCAGCCCCTGAGCAGCTCCTGAGCAGCAACTCAGCAGCCCCTGAGCAGCTCCTGAGCAGCAACTCAGCAGCTCCTGAGCAGCAACTCAGCAGCAAGTGCACAGCAACTGAGCAGCAACTGAGCAGGAGGTGTGGATCTGTGCTCACATCTCCTGCTTGCATAGGACATTGTCCTTCAGAGCTGACTCAGGAGCAGCCAGAGAAATGTGAGGACTTAAAAGCTTAAGAGTTGTGTAACAGGCAGCAGAGCTAAGTCCCAGATGGCAGCCCTGCATTACACCCCCTGAGGGATCCCCTCACGTCATTCCCTTCCTGAGCTGAGCAACAGTTCCTACAACCACATCTTGGTACAAAGCTCCAGCTGAGCTGGGAACAGCAACAATTGGGCAGCAGGTCATTAAATGCAGCAGAAAAGGAATTGTTTGGGTTTCAGCCTCAAAAAGCTGAAGGAAATTCTCCTGTATCCCCTTGTCCCTGACACAGGTTCCAGCCAGACTGCTGTGAGGCTGTGAAGAGCAGCTTGGGATTCAGGCTCACCTGATCCTCCTCTAATCCTAACAACAGGCCCCAATATTCACTCAAACCAATCCCAGACCCCAACAGTCTCTGAAACCACTCACCCAGACCCCAATATTCACTCAAACCAATCCCAGACCCCAATATTCTCTGAAACCACTCACCCAGACCCCAATATTCTCTCAAAACAATCCCAGACCCCAATATTCACTCAAACCAATCCAAGACCCCAATAGTCTCTCAAACCTCTCACCCAGACCCCAATATTCACTCATATCACTTATCCAGACCCCAATATTCACCCAAACCACTCACCCAGCTGCCCAAGCAGGCTCCTGAAAAGCACATTGGAAAAGTGAGGAATACTCCACTGAGAGACTTCTCTCTTTGGAAAGCCACAAGAGATGTCTGGTTTCATACAGACCGAGAGAAGGCTCCAGGGAGACCTCCTGGTGGTCTTGCAATGCTTCAAGAGCCCAGCAGAAAGCTGGGGACAGAGTTTGGAGCAGGGCCTGAGGTGACAGGACAAGGGGGGATAGTTTGAATGTGAAAGAGGGAGATTGAAATTGGAGAGAAGGGAGAAATGTTTGACACTGAGGGTGGGGAGAGCCTGGCCCAGGCTGGGCAGAGAGCTGGGAGCTGCCCCATGGCTGGCACCAGTGCAGGGGAGGTTGGTTGGGGCTGTGAGCAACCTGCTGTGGTTGGGGCTGTCCCTGCTGGCTGCAGGGGTTGGACTGGATGAGCTTTCCATGTCCCTTCCCACCCAAACCACTCCATGATTCATGCCATTACTACTCAGATAATATAATTCACTACTAGAGGCAAAGAAGTTCTGACATCGAGTGAGGGTTTGTGCTGCCGAAGGAATCCTGGGGCTCTTCAACAGGATATTTGCAGAACCAGGAACAACAACTAGCTCTTGGCTTCCCAAGGTGGCACTTTGAGCACCAGAAGCTTGCCCACCCTGCCTGCTGCCCAACACAGGTCTCTTACCTTGCGGACGTGGCAGGAGAAGAGGACATTCATGTACTTGTCCTTCCGCTTCAGCTCGGTGGCAACAGGGATGAAGGAGCCTGTGGCCTGAGGGCTCTCTGCCTTCTGCAAGGGCAAAAGAGAGGCAGATAACTCCTCTTGCCCACTGCAGGGGCACTCACTCTTGGCACAGTGGCTCAGGGAGCATGGTGGCCACACCACCTCCTGCAGAGGCTCCCCTCAGCCTCTGCCCAGGCAGAGTGTGGGGAGCTCTGTGTGCTCTGCAAACCCTGCACAGAGCAAATGCTGCAAGGAAGGCTGGGCTGAGGGGCAGCACTGCAGCCTGCCTGGAGACAGAGAGGATTGCTTTGGTCCTTTTAATTTCAACCTATTTCTTAACAGCCCATTAGGTCCAGAAGGTCAGTTTGACATCCAGGGCTCTCCTGGCTCTGGCTGTCAGAGGAGGCAGCTGATGGCATCACTGTCAGTGCTGCTGGAGATGCTCAGGCTGGGCTTAGTGTGCAGAGTCCCACCTAGAGCAGTAGAAGTCAAAGGCTCTGGGGCTGCTCAGCTTGGAGAAGAGAGGCTGAGGGGAGATCTGCTCAGTGCTTGCAAATATTAAGGGGTGGGTGTCAGGAGGATGGGGCCAGACTCTTCTCAGTGACAGAGGCAGTGAGCATAAACCTGAACACAGGAAGCTCCACCTGAACATGAGGAGGAACTTCTGTACTTTGAGGGTGGCAGAGCCCTGGAGCAGGCTGCACAGACTGGTGGTGGAGTCCATTTCTCTGGAGGCATTCAAGGCCTGCCTGGATGTGTTCCTGGGTGACCTGCCCTGGGTGACTCTGCTCTGGCAGGGGGTTGGTCTGGAAGATCTCCGGGGGTCCCTTCCTACCCCTACCATTCTGTGATTCCATGACTCTGAAATGATCTAAACCCCCTTACAGAGGAGATTCCAAAGGGCTTCTCCCTCCCAAGAAGCCACCAGTCACTTGTTCACCCTTTCAGCACCCAAAGCCCCAGCCCTTGAGGGATCCTCTGGACTCACCAGTGCGATGTAATTCCCCTGCCAGGCTCTCTGTAGGCCAATGTCAGCTCTGTGACCCTTCAGCACTTCCATGGCAGCAACCTTGGCCCTCAGCTGAGGTAGGACTTCTGGTGGGACGCTCCGGATGAGTTCCCCTGCCCTCCACCTGCCACCAAATGTCTGAGTCAGTTCCACACACTGTGAGGGCTTCTGCCAGGGCAGCACGAGGACACCCCTGGGCTGCAGATGCCAAGGGGCAAGGAAGTGCTCCCACTGCATCCATGAAACACCAGTTTGCATTTTCAAGTCATCTCTCACCTCTGAGTCCTGTTTGGCTGCTGCACTCCCTGGCCCACACCCACAAGTCAACTCCTGCACACTCTCTTTCCAGCTAAGTTTTTCCAAGCCCATCTCTGGGCTCATTTACAACATTTGCTGGGGACAGACTTGTGAGCAGGGCCTGATGTGACAGGACATGGGAGGATGGTTTGACTCTGAAAGAGGGAGACTGAGAGTGGAGAGAAGGGAGAGACACCGAGGCTGGGGAGAGCCTGGCCCAGGTTGCTCAGAGGGCTGGGAGCTGCCTCATGCCTGACACCATTGCAGGGGAGGTTGTTTGGGGCTGTGGGCAACCTGCTCTAGTTGGGGATGTCCCTGCTGGCTGCATGAGCTTTGGGGGTCCCTTCCCACCCAAAGCATTCCATGATTCCATCATCCCATGATCTAATAGCTGAATTTGGCCCTAGGATTGAAACATAACCAACTGCAAGATGAAACAGGGCAGGACAGCCCCTCCATGACTCCAGACCACACTCCAGTCCCCAGCACCAACCCCAGGCCTCCAGGATTAATGCTGTGAAAAGTCTTTTGGCACCTAAAATCATAGAATAGAATCATAGAATCAAGAAGGTTGGAAGAGACCTCAAAGATCATCAAGTCCAACCTGTCACCCTAAACCTCATGACTATCTAAACCATGGCACCAAGTGCCACGTCCAATCCCCTCTTGAACATTCCTGCTGCAGTTCTGATCACTGAGCTTGTTCTGAAAGCAGGACTCTACCCAGACAGGCTGTGGATGGTTTTGAAGAGCCAACTGTGGATAAAACCAAGACTTGACTTGACCTAGTGCTGGTGGTCAAGCAGGTGGCTGGACTGGAGATCTCCAGAGGCCTCATCCATGCCAAGGTTTCTCTAGTCAGTGACTTTCAGAAGTCATCATTTTCCAAACTGGGATCATAACTACTTGGCCTACAGCTCACGTAAGAAATGAAGTCACCTTTAGGAGCTTACAGGCTGTAGCAAAGGTATAGAACTCCTCTTCTGCAGTCAGAACAGGGCAGGAGGGTGCAGCACTGCTTATTCTGCTGCAGGAAAGTGCTGGCTTCCTAGAGGTCTTGAGGAAGTCAGGAAGATTCCTTTTCTCTCCCCCTCATCTGACAGCTGCTGCTCTTCTCTTCTAAAACCATCCAGAAAGGCCAGAGAGGGGCCAAGGACAGAAGCACAAAGTCCACCCTGATGTGGTAGTTTCAGGCTGTGCCTGGAAAGTTTTCCACAGATCTTGAACAGAAAGTGGTAGAATGCAACTAAATTACTACTGGATGCAAAAAGGAAGCTAATGATAAAGTCTAAATAGTTCCCTTGGACAGATATCTGCCACAGAACTTGGCTAGGTAAACTAACTTTCTCTTTTTTTGCTTCCTCAGCTCTGGGTGGGGCTTCTGCTGTCCTTGCTGACCTGGGCTGCATTGCTTTGCTATGGCTGAGTATCTAACCACCAACCCTCTGCTCTTTTCTCTCTTCTGTCCTGTGGAGGGGGGTAGGCAGCAGGGAAGGGGAAGCTATTAGTAGCTCCCCTGCTTTGTCCAGGGGGGGTTCTTGTGCTGTTTAGCCATTGTAAATACCTGTAAATGTTGCAAATATTGTGTGTTTTGTACACATTCAGTGCATTCCACTGTAGGTTGTAGTTCTGCTTGTGAACACAGCTGCATTTGCTTCCAGCTGAGCTGGTCTGGCAATTTGATGTTGGGGGAAATTTTCAACCCTCACACCTAACTAAATCTTGGAAACAGAATCATTCTTGGTCTGCTCAAGGGGACCAAAAGCCACCTGCATATCACAGATTCAGAGACTGCATCAGGTTGGAAGGGACCCTCAAAAGTCATCTTGTCCAAGCGCCCTGCAGTCAGCAGGGACAGCTCCAGCTAGAGCAGGCTGCCCAGGGCTACATCAGGTCTGATCTTGAATGTCTCCAGCTGCTCAACCTCATCCCTGGGCAGCCTGTTCCAGTGTCTCCCCAGCCTCACTGTGCAGAACTCCCTCCTGATGTCCAACCTAACTCTGCCCTGCTCCAGTTTCAAGTCATTGCTTCTTGTTCTATCCCCACAGCCCCTTCTGGACAGTCCCTCCCCAGCCTTCCTGCAGGTCCCCTTCAGATATTGAAGTGCAGCTCTAAGGTCTCACTGGAGCTTCTCCAGGCTGAACAGCTCCAACTCTCTCAGCCTGTCCCCATAGGGGAGTTGCTCCAGCCCTCAGATCATCTTTGTGTCCTCCTCTGGACCCTCTCCACCAGGACCCCATAGCTGGACACAGCACCACAGGTGAGGTCTCAGCAGAGCAGAGCAGAGCAGAGGGGCAGAATCCCTTCTCTGCACCTGCTGGCCATGCCCAGGATGCAGTTTGCCTGCTGGGCTGCCAGTGCCCATTGCTGGCTCCCATCCACCTCCACTGTGCCGCGCGGTCGATGCCCTCCTGTGACCTGTGGAGGACAAGGGGCAGGATCCGCTCCCTGCCGCGGGGCAGAGCGAGAAGCAGACAATCAGGCTGCTGCCTACCTGTGGTAAATGTTGTGGAGAGCCTCCTCGAAGCGGCGCAGGACCTTGGGTGGTGTTGGCCACTGCAGGTGCTTGCCATAGTCCCTCATGTGCCTCACGTGCTGGAAGCGGCGCAGCACCTCCCGCAGGTAGGCCCTGACCTTGTGGCGCCGATAGAAGCTGAGGATGCTGAGCGCAGCCTTCGTCCGCTTGTAGCGCAGGCGAGCCAGGGTGCCCCGCCACACCTGCAGCAGAGCAGACAGCTCAGCACACGCAGCAGGGGAGGGGGCTTGCTGCTCACAGCAGCACTGCTCACAGATCATGGATCACAGATCATGGATCACGGATCAGAGACCACAGATCACAGATCACCGGATCAGAGATCACAGGATCAGCAATCACAGGTTCACAGATCACAGGATCAGAGATCACAGATCACAGGATCACAAATCACAGGATCACAGATCACAGGATCAGCAATCACAGGATCACAGATCACAGGTTCACAGATCATAGATCACAGGATCACAGGATCACAGATCACAGATCATAGATCACAGGATCACAGGATCACAGATAACAGGATCAGAGATCACAGGATCACAGATCACAGGATCAGAGATCACAGATCAGAGATCACAGAATCACAGATCACAGGATCACAGAATCAGAGACAACAGATCATAGATCACAGTATCAGAGATCACAGGATCACAAATGACAGATCACAGCATCACAGATCACAGTATCAGAGATCACAGGATCACAGATCATAGATCACAGGATCAGAGATCAGAGATCATAGGATCAGAGATCAGAGATCACAGGATCACAGATCACAGGATCAGAGATCACAGGATCAGAGATCACAGAATCACAGATCACAAATCACAGGAACAGAGATCACAGGATCAGTGATCACAGGATCAGAGATCAGAGATCACAGGATCACAGATCACAGAATCACAGATCACAGGATCACAAATAACAGGATCACATTTCTCAGGGTGTTAGGGGTTGGAAGGGACCTCTGGAGACCATCCAGTTCCAACCACCCCCCTCCCCCACCAGAGCAGGGTCACCCAGGGCAGGTCGCACAGGAGCACACCCAGGTGGTGTTTTTCTCCAGAGGAGACTCCACAACCTCTCTCGGCAGCAGAAAAAGTGAGAAAGTTTCCCTCCTGTGTGGTGAACCTCAAAGGTGCTTTTTGGACTTGTCTCTTAGCAAAGGACAGCAGGGATCAGAGGATCACAGGATGTTAGGGTTGGAAGGGACCTCTGAAGATCCTCCTGTCCAACCCCCCTGCCAGAGCAGGACCATAGAATCCAGCACAGGGCACACAGGAACACATCCAGATGGGGCTTGAAAGGAGCCCCACAGGGAAGGAGACTCCACAACCCCTCTGGGCAGCCTGCTCCAGGGCTCTGGGACCCTCCCAGTGCAGAAGTTCCTCCTCATGTTGAGGTGGAACCTCCTGTGCTGCAGTTTCCATCCATTGCCCCTTGGCCCAGGGCACGAGTGAGCAGAGCCTGTCCCTGTCCCTTCCTTCCTGACCCTCAGCTATTTGTAGACATTGCTCAGATCCCTCTCAGTCTTCTCCTCTCCAGACTGAACAGCCCCAGGGCTCTCAGCCTCTCCTCCCCAGGCAGTGCTCCAGGCCCTTCAGCATCCTTGTAGCCCTCTGTTGGACTCTCTCCAGCAGATCCCTGTCCCTCTTGAACTGGGGAGCCCAGAGCTGGAAGCAATATTCCAGATGAGGTCTCACCAGAGCAGAGCTGAAATCCAGAATCATAGAATAGAATCACAGAACTGTTTGGGTTGGAAAAGCTCTCTGAGATCATCCAGCCCAACTTCAACCCAACACCACCATGGCCACTAAACCATGGCCCCAAGTGCCAAGGTCACATCTTTCCTGAACACCTCCAGGGATGGGGACTCCAACACTTCCCTGGGCAGCCTGTGTCACTCTTGCAGCAAAGAAATTGTTCCTAACATCCAATCTAAGCCTTCCCTGGCACATGAATGCTGTTCCAAAAGAAGAGACTTCTCAGTGCCAGGCAATCCAGGACATTATCCTGATGGAGCAGGTCCTGAGGAGGGCATGAAAATGATCAGGGGGTTACAAAGACAGGCTGAGGGAGCTGGGGGTGTTCAGCCAGGAGAAAAGAAGGCTTCAGGAAGACCTAACAGTGACCTTCTAGTACCTGAAGGGGGCTGCAAGAAGGATGGAGGGAGACTGTTTGCAGAGGCCTGCAGTGACAGGACAAGGACAAACTAGAGAAGAGCAGATTTAGATTGGATGTTAGGAACAAGTTCTGCACCATGAAGGTAGTGGAACACTGCAATAGGCTGCCCAGGGAGGTGGTTGAGGCCTCATCCCTGGAGATAGTCAAGGTGAGGCTCAACAGAGCTCCGGGCAACCTGATCTAGTTGGGGATGTCCCTGCTGACTGCAGAGGGGTTGGACTGGATGAGCTTTGGAGGCACCTTCCAGCCCAGCCCATTCTGTGGTTCTGTGGATCCCAATGGACACAGCCTGGCCCAGCCCTGTGGCTTGGTGCCCCAGGAACCACTCTGAACTCTGAGGCAAGGCAGATGGCTTCCAAAAGGCTTTGGGGAATATGTGCTGCAAAGCAAGCAAACCCCCCTGAGAAATGATGGCACCCCAATTATGTCACCTCAATGATGACACTCCAAACCTATGATGTCAAGCCAAACAAATGTCACCCCAAACAAATGTCACCCCAAACAAATGTCACCCCAAACAAATGTCACCCCAAACAAGTGATGTCACCCCAAATGATGTCACCCCAAACTAATGATGACACCCCAAATAAATGATGTCACCCCAAATAAATGATGTCACTCCAAACAAATGATGTCACCCCAAACTAATGATGTCACCCAAACTAATGATGACACGATGACACCCCAAACAGATGAAGTCACTCCAAACAAATGATGACACCCCAAACTAATGATGTCACCCAAACTAATGATGTCACTCCAAACAAATGATGACACCCCAAACTAATGATGTCACCCAAACTAATGATGTCACCCCAAACTAATGATGTCACCCCAAACAGATGAAGTCACTCCAAACAAATGATGACACCCTAAACTAATGATGACACCCCAAACTAATGATGTCACCCAAACTAATGATGTCACCCCAAACTAATGATGTCACCCCAAACTAATGATGTCACCCAAACTAATGATGTCACCCCAAACTAATGATGTCACCCCAAACAGATGAAGTCACTCCAAACAAATGATGACACCCTAAACTAATGATGACACCCCAAACTAATGATGTCACCCAAACTAATGATGTCACCCCAAACAGATGAAGTCACTCCAAACAAATGATGACACCCTAAACTAATGATGACACCCCAAACTAATGATGTCACCCAAACTAATGATGTCACCCCAAACAGATGAAGTCACTCCAAACAAATGATGACACCCTAAACTAATGATGTCACCCCAAACTAATGATGTCACCCCAAACAGATGAAGTCACTCCAAACAAATGATGTCACCCCAAACTAATGATGACACCCCAAACTAATGATGTCACCCAAACTAATGATGTCACCCCAAATAAATGAAGTCACTCCAAACAAATGATGTCACCCCAAACTAATGATGTCACCCAAACAAATGAAGTCACTCCAAACAAATGATGTCACCCCAAATGTATCACCCCAGCCTGCTGGACAGCAGGACAGCTCCCCAAACAAATGCATCCCTGTGGGGCTGAGCTGTGCCTGGAGAGCTCCACAGCAGACCCCAGGCCCTGCCCTGGGATTGTCCTCCGCCGGCTCTCGGGCAGGCGGTGCAGGAGCACTGCCCGCAGTGTGTGACTGCATCACCACCACCCTGGCCTGAAGACCCCAGCAGGGTGAAGCCCAGCAGCTCAGCCAGGCTGTGCTGGCTCCATCCCAGAATGTGGCTTCCCCTGAGCACTCTGGAGGCACTGTGCAGGTCCCCAGGGACTCAGCAGCAGCTGCCCTGCCCCTGCAGCACATTTTGCCTAGGTGCAGATTGTGTTTTGGTTCCCTTGCAGAAGGAAGCTGGCAGAGCAATGAGCCTGCTGCACACCAAGAGTGCTTCACTGCCTGCTGCAGCCCCACTGGAAAGGTTATTTCCCTCTTGAGGAACATCCCACAGCACCACTGGTGCACATCAAGCCTTCTATTTACAGAAGAATTAATTAATTACCTGAGGCAACTTCCAACATGAGATTTGCTCTCGGAAGCTGATGGCAGAGGTTCTCCTGACAGCTCTGCTGCTGATCCTGACATGTGGCTGACAGGAGCTACATGTGGCAAGTGGGACAGCAGCTGGGAGGAGCTGCCCTGCTCTGCACACTCAAGCTTCAAAGAGGAAATAGAGCCCTTGGGTCCCAAACCCCTCCAAAGCAGAAGACACTCATCATCCAACAGGACCACAGGGTCACAGGATCAGAGGATGTTAGGGGTTGGAAGGGACCTCTGAAGATCTTCCAGTCCAGCCCCCTGCCAGAGCAGGACCATAGAATCCAGCACAGGTCACACAGGAACACATCCAGATGGGACTTGAAAGTCTCTAGAGAAGGAGACTCCACAACCTCTCTGGGCAGCCTACTCCAGGGCTCTGTGACCCTCACAGTGCAGAAGTTCCTCCTCACATTGAGGTGGAACTTCCTGTGCTGCAGTTTCTATCCATTACCCCTTGGCCCAGGGTGCAACTGAGCAGAGCCTGTTCCCTTCCTCCTCTCCCCCAGCCCTCAGATATTGATAGACACTTTTTAGATCCCCTCTCAGTCTTCTCCTCTCCAGACTGAACAGCCCCAGGGCTCTCAGCCCCTCCTCACCTGGTCCAGTCCCTTCAGCATCCTGGTAGCCTCCCTTGGACTCTCTCCAGCAGATCCCTGTCCCTCCTGAACTGGGGAGCCTAAAACTGGATGCAATATTCCAGGTGAGGTCTCAGCAGGGCAGAGCAGAGGAGGAGGAGACCCTCCCTGGCTCTGCTGAACACACTCCTCTGAATGCCCCCCAGGACCCCATTGGCCTTCTTGGCCCCCAGGGCACATTGCTGTCCCATGCAGAACTTGCTGCCCACCAGCACTCCTAGGTCCTTCTCCACAGGGCTGCTCTCCAGCAGATCACCTCCTAACCTGTCCTGCTGCAGTTTATTCTTCCTTCCCAGGTGCAGGACTCTGCACTTATCCTTGTTGAACCTCATTAGGTTCCTCTTTGTCCCTCATTGCTCTCCTTTGGCCTCCCTGTGCTGCTGTGGGGCATCTCCTGTTCACAACAGATGTGACCCCACAGCACTGGTAGAGCCTGGGGAGCTCCCTGAGCACCCAGAACTTCACTGCTGTGTGTGGTGTCCCAAACAGCACATGTGTTCTGAATCATACAACCAGAGAGTGGCTTGGGTTGGAAAAGGCCTCTGAGATCACTGAGTCCAACCATCAACCCAACCCCACTATGGCCATCAACCCACGGGCCCAAGAGAGTCAAGACCCTGCACAAGGCTGCCCAAACATCTGAGCCAATCCATCACTCAGCTCAGATTTTGTGTCCTCATGACTGCAAGCTTACACTTCCAACATTGTCTCCCAAGAGAGAAGCTATTCCTCAAAACATCCTGGAATGCCTAAACCCTGAACTCTTCTGTGGAACAGTCAGCATGGAGAAGGCAACCTGCAGCTCCTGGGTGCCACACAGCAGCAGCTGGAGCCAGGCTCACTCCTGTCCTGCATGTTGGATATTTTTGGTGGGAAGAGGAGGGAAATGGTCCTGGACAGTGAAGTGCAGGAGAATGAAGCACAGCAGGCAACCAGGGGAACAACTCCACACATACAAAGTGACCATTACCAGATCCCAGTCCCTGCTAGAAGCCAGGATGGTGTGGGAATAGAGGCTGCTTCAGCTGGCAGGGAAGAGCTGGGGCAGTGAGATGTGACACTGGAGGGAGGGCTAAGAGCAGGGAGCACAGGGCTCTAGCTGAGGATGTCCCTGCTGCCTGCAGAGGGGGTTGGACCTTTGGAGGTGCCTTCCAACCCAGACCATTCCATGACTCTATGAACACTGAGCACTGTAAAATGAAATGTACAAAATCAGGTATCCAGAGCTCAGTTTCTCAGAGCACTGAAGAGATTCTCATGCTGCAACAGCTCTTTGCTGTCAGATGCTGGAGACCAGCGGTAGAGCCATGGCTGTTAATGGGAGCCCTGCCTGCCAGAGCCCAACAGAAAGCAGATCTGGCTTTTGCTTCCTTCTTCTGGCCCTTGGTACCCCAAACAAAGTCCAAGTCCATGTGCAGTTCAGGAAGGATTCAGCAGCTCACACACATCACCTTTCTCCAACCTGCCAAGCAGTGAGCAGCTTCCAGCTCCCACTTCCCTCAAAGCTGCACCCCAGCGAGCTGCTCGCTCCAGCTCCTGCATTTGGCAGCCCTTGCAAGGACAGGGGACACTGCCATGCCCTGGATACTTCCTGCCACCTTGCAGTGGCCTTCACTTCTGCTTAACCTGGCTGCCCACAGAGAGGCTAAAGATAACTCTGTCCCCATCTGACCTCCTGAGAGTGCCCTGACAGCTTCTGAATCTCTCACCAGCGTCAACCAAATCTGACAGAGGCACAGCAGACTCCAAGAGGCAAGTCCATGAATCCTTCAGGAAAAATCAACAGCAGGCTGGAGCAAGCCTGAGAGGAGAGTGACATGGCTGGAAATGCTTCACAATGAGCTCAAGAGCCATCTGCCTTCTCTGATCTCCAAATCCCAACCAGCACACAGGAAGCTCCCAGCCAGGCACAGCCACACCAGGCTGTGTGCCAAGCCAAGCAGGTAAAGGATACCAGAAGGATCTGGCAGCATTCCGAAGGGATGAGAAGGTGGAGATGTGAGCAAGACACAAGGGAAGGAGTAGAGGATATGATGAAGATGACTGGAGAGCACTGGATTGGAAAGTAGCCCTTTTACTCTGCCCTAGGGAGACCACATCCAGAGAACTGTGTCCAGTTCTGGGCTCCCCAGTTCAGGAGAGACAGGGAACTGCTGGAGTCCAGGGGAGGCTCCAAAGCTGCTGAGGGGCCTGGAGCAGCTCTGTGAGGAGCAAAGGCTGAGAGCCCTGGGGCTGAGAGCCTGCAGAAGAGCAGCCCCAGAGGGCATCTGAGCAATGCTCAGCAAGAGCTAAAGGCTGGGGGGCAAGAGGCTGGGGCCAGACTCTGCTCAGTGGTGCCCAGGGACAGGACAAGGGGCAAGGAGCACAAACTGGAATCCAGGGGATTCCATCTGAAGAGGAGGAGAAAGTTGTTTGGTGTGAGGGTGCTGGAGGCCTGGAGCAGGCTTCCCAGAGAGGTTGTGGAGTCTCCTTCTCTGGAGAGCTTCCAACCCCCCCTGGGCATTGTGCCCCTGGGCAAGCTGCTGTGGGTGCCCTGCTTGAGCAGGGGGTTGGACTGGATGAGCTCTCAGAGGTCCCTTCCAATCCCCTCTGGGCTGGGAGTCCATGGCAGTGAAGCAGTCCCAAGCAAGCTGTCTGTCATCACTGTGGGGTGTCAGCAGCAGAGGACAATGCCACAGGAAGCCAGGCTGAGAGCAAAGCTTTGTCTGTGGCCATTTGCAAAGCAACTGAGGAGCAGAATCCAAAGCAGTGATTTGGTCACCAATTAGCACAGTGCTGAGTGACCAAGGAAGAGCAGGGGGCACAGTGCAGGACTTGCTATGGAGCAGATTGTCCTCTGCAAGGAGAGCTGCCCAAGGACATAAGGCAGGGATGGGAAGGGAAGAGCAGCAGCCTGTGTGGGCTCCACAGGGAAGGGAGCCATGAGGAAATGCAGGACTCAGGCTATGGTTGTGTTGAAAATGGAGAGAAAATGAGTTTTTAGGCTTTAAAAACCCAACATTTCCCTCACCCAGTGCCCACCCATGGTCTCTCCTCATCTCTTTCAACATCTCTGCCTTCTCCTCTATGCTCTAAAGGTCAGGTGAAGGAAAATTAAGAGGGCAAATGAAATGGTGACTAAGAGGCTGGGAGCATGGATAGGGAGAAAGAAGGGAAAAGGGAAAATGGAAAGTGGAAAGGAGAAAAGGGAAGAGGGAAAGGGGAAGAGGGAAGAGGGAACAGGGAAAGGAGAAAAGGGGGAAGGGGAAAAAGGGGGAAGGGGGAAAAGGGGGAAGGGGCAAAAGGGGGAAGAGGAAAAAGGGGGAAAGGGAAAGGGGGAAGGAGGAAAAGGGAGGAGGGAAAGGGGAAGAGGGAAGAGGGAAGGGGGGAAAAGGGAGAAGGGGGAAAAGAGGGAAGGGGGAAAAGGGGAAAGGGGGAAAAGGGAAAGGGAAAGGGGGAAGGAGGAAGGGGGAAGGGGAAAGGGGAAAAGGGAAAGGGAAAGAGGGAAGGAGGAAGGGGGAAGGGGGAAGACGGAAGGGGGAAAAGAGGAAAAAAGGAAAAAAGGAAAAAGAAAGGGGAGAAGGAAAAGTTAGTAAAACCCCAAGTCTGATCACCAGAAGGAATTCAGCCAAAGCTCCTGAGCATTCCAGAGTATTGATTTCTGCAGCTGCTCCCAGGGCCAGAGAGTTCCTTGCTGTTTGCTTTACCACAGGCTCCTTTAGTCCTTCAGCTGTAGCCAGTGAGGTGGAAGTGGCACTGGGACCATGCAGAGCTTCAGCCAGGAGAGCTCCTCCTGCACAGCTCTGGGTGCTTCCTGATGCCATCAGTGGTCTCTGCCCAGGGCAGCACTGGGAGGTGCAGGAAAAGCAGCAGAGCATTGATGCAGCCTGAGTCAGGTCTGACCTTCCAGGCAGTGCTGACAGGGCTGCTGCACGCTGTTTAATTCACCTGGGGGCTGATTACAATTTAATAGCTGAAAATTCCAACTCCTGCAAAAGGAGATCTGGCCCTGCCTTTGGAGTCAGCTGCAAACCCTCAGTCAGCTTCCAGCAAAGGTTCCAAGATTAAAGAAAGCTCACACAGGTCAGGCCCCTCAGCTCAGCACAGCAGACAGCTCTGCTCCCATCCATGCATCCCAGGCTCGGCTGCAGGCTGCCAGCACCTGGATTCGCCATTAGAATAGAGAAGGGAAGGGAGAGGGAGAGAAAGAGGGAGAGGGAGAGGGAAAGGGATAGGGAAAAGGATAGGGAGAGGGAGAGGGAGAAGGAGAGGGAGAGGGAGAAGGGAAAAGGAGAAAAGGGAAGAAGGGGAAAGGGCAAAGGGAAAAAGGGGAAAGGGAAAAAAAGGGGAAAGGGGAAAGGAGAAAATGGAAAAGGTGAAAGGGGAAGAAGGGAAAGGGAGAAAGGGGAAGGAAGAAAGGGAAAGGAAGAAAGGGAAAGGAAGAAAGGGAAAGGGAGAAAGGGAAAGGAAGAAAGGGAAAGGAAGAAAGGGAAAGGAAGAAAGGGAAAGGAAGAAAGGGAAAGGAAGAAAGGGAAAGGAAGAAAGAGAAAGGGGAAGAAGGGAAAGGGAGAAAGGGAAAGGGAGAAAGGGAAAGGGAGAAAGGGAAAGGGAGAAAGGGAAAGGGAGAAAGGGAAAGGAAAAAAGGGAAAGGAAAAAAGGGAAGGGAAATGTAAGGAAAATAATCAAACAGGCCCTGTGGAGAGCAGGGAGCAGCAGCAGAGCAGCCAGGGTGGGCTGGGGATGCCTGTAGCTCTTCCATGGCAAAAGTGCTGATCTAGATTTGACCCAGATGCTGCAGTCTGTGCGAGTGGGGAAGCAACTCCTCACAGCACAGCAGCCAAACAGATCAGCAAACAAACGCCCAGAATTCAGCAAACCACCAGGGCTCCTCTAAACAAACCTCAGCATTAGCTGTTTTGAGCAGTTCTGCAGCAAACTGAACCTGGGGGAGCTCCTCGCTGCCTGCTGGAGCCCAGCACACCTCCTCCCACCAGCCTCCTTCCCACCAGCCTCAGCTGGCTCCTGATCAATATTTCATGCTGCCCTAGCACAAGCTGCCCTCCAGGCAGCCAAGCTGAAGGGAATCAACCAAAACCCAGCTAGAAATTCAGACAGGCATGAAGCCTCCTGCATGGCTTTAAAGGATGCCAAGGAAGGCAGGGTATGGAATGTGGTGGTCGCTGGTGCAGCACAGGAGCCACAGCTCTGCCCTGGGCTCCTCCCAGGCACTGCAGCTGGAACAAAGGCTAAAGGCTGCTGGCTGAAGAAACCTCAACGCTCCTGCTCCTGACTGCCTTGGGAAGGGCTCAGCTCCTGACTGCCTTGGGAAGGGATCACCTCTGGACTGCCTTGGGAAGGGATCACCTCTGGACTACCTTGGGAAGGGCTCAGCTCCTGACTGCCTTGGGAAGGGCTCAGCTCTGGACTGCCTTGGGAAGAGCTCAGCTCCTGACTGCCTTGGGAAGGGCTCAGCTCTGGACTGCCTTGGGAAGAGCTCACCTCCTGACTGCCTTGGGAAGGGCTCAGCTCCTGACTGCCTTGGGAAGGGCTCAGCTCTGGACTGCCTTGGGAAGAGCTCACCTCCTGACTGCCTTGGGAAGGGGTCAGCTCCTCACAGGGCACAGCTCTGACATTCACCCACAGCACCCATGGGACTGGCTCACACCTTTTCCAAACTGGAGCAAATCCAGATCCCATGGAAAGACTTCACAAAATCACAGAATTGTTCTGGTTGGAAAAGGCCTTTCAGGTCATCAAGCCCAGCCACTGCCAGGGCACCATTTAATCACAGAATTATAGAATGGTTTGGGTTGGAAGGGACCTCCAGAGGTCATCCAGTCCAATCCCTCTGCAGTCAGCAGGGACATCCTCCACCAGGTCAGGCTGCTCAGAGCCTTGTCCAGCCTGACTTTGAATATCTCCAGGGATGGGGCCTCAACTACCTCCCTGGGCAACCTGTTGCAGTGTTCCAGCACCCTCATGTTGCAGAACTTATACCTAACATCCAATCTAAACCTCCTCTGCTCTAGTTTGAAGCCATTGCCCCTTGTCCTATCACTGCAGGCCTTTGGAAGCAGTTCCTCTGCAGCTTTCAGGTACTGCAAGGCTGTTTTTAGGTCCATGGCCCTCAGCACCACAGCTCCGTGGCTTTGAAACCCCTCCAGGGATGGAGACTCCAGCACTGCCCTTGGGCAGCCTGGGCCAGGACTTGACAACCCTTTAAAGCTGAAACTGTTCCTCATGTCCAACCTAAACCTCCCCTGGGGCAACCTGAGGGCAAAAAACCTGCAAGCGCAGAAAGGAGGCAAAGGGCTCAGCACAGAGCACTCAGGGGGCGAGTGGGAAGCACTGCCTCCTTCACCCACTGCTGTTTGCACTCCATGCTCTGTTCACTTGAGTCAGCTCAACAGTGCTCATTGCACTGCTCAGCCTCACAGAGACAGTATTCCAGCAGCCAGGAAAGAGAGAAGGGTCCTGCTCCGAGCTGGCTTAGCTTGCAGAAAGGAGAAGGTGGCCAGGAGCAGCAGCAGGGAGCAGCATGGCAGCAGCACAGGTGAGGATCAGACAGACCCCAGGGTGAGGCTGAGACAGACCCCAGGGTGAGGCTGAGACACAGACCCCAGGGTGAGGCTGAGACAGACCCCAGGGTGAGGCTGAGACAGACCCCAGGGTGAGGCTGAGACACAGACCCCAGGGTGAGGCTGAGACACAGACCCCAGGGATAAGGCACAAACACAGACCCCAGGGATTGCTGGGGAGACTTCAAGGTTTGTCCTTGATTCTGAAAGCACAGAGCAGCCTCCACACATGGCTGAATAATCACAGAATCAGAGAATTGTCAGGGCTGGAAGGGACCTCAAGGCTCAGCCAGTGCCAACCCCCTGCCATGGGCAGGGACACCTCACACCACAGCAGGTTGCTCACAGCCACATCCAGCCTGGCTGCAAAAACCTCCAGGGATGAGGCTTCCACCACCTCCCTGGGCAACCTCTGCCAGTCTCTCACCACCCTTGTGGGGAAGAACTTCTTCCTGACATCCAATCTGAATCTCCCCACTTCTAGTTTTGCTCCATTCACAGAATCACAGAATGTTAGGGGCTGGAAGAGACCTTGAGAGATCAGCCAGGCCAACCCCCTGATAGAGCAGCACCACCTATACCAGATCACATCCTGACATCCAATCTGAATCTCCCCACTTCTAGTTTTACTCCATTCCCCCCAGTCCTATCACTACCTGACACCCTAAAAAGCCCCTCCCCAGCCAGGACACTGCTCTGGGGGAAGAGAGGACTGAGAGCAGATGTGAGGGATGGCTACAGAGTGCTGCAGAGAGTCCTGAGCAGAGTCCTGAGCAGAGTCTGCCCTGTCAGGGCAGGAATGAGTGGGTATCAAGTGAAGCCAGCAGATGCAAGGACCCAAACAAGGCAAAGTCTCTCTATGCAGGGCCTGGCTGAGCTTGTCAAGGACAGCTACAAAACCTCCAAGCTGGTGGCACATGTCTGAGGCCAGGTTCAGGGAGAAGAACTCCAGCAGGTGTTACTGAACACAACCCCCCACACCCAGCTTAGGGCAGCCCAAGAACAAATGTCTGAGGGGGGTTGGGAAGGCATGAAGGGGAGGCATGGAGGGGAGGCATGGAGGGGAAGCATGGAGGGGAGGCATGGAGGGGAGCATGGAGGGGAGGCATGGAGGGGAGACATGGAGGGGAGCATGGAGGGGAGGCATGGAGGGGAGACATGGAGGGGAGACATGGAGGGGAGGCATGGAGGGGAGGCATGGAGGGGAGGCATGGAGGGGAGCATGGAGGGGAGGCATGGAGGGGAGGCATGGAGGGGAAGGGGAGGGAGGGGAGACATGGAGGGGAGGCTGGAGGGGAGGCATGGGGAGGTGGAGGAGGCGTGGAGGGAGGCTGGAGGAGGCGTGGAGGGAGCGTGGAGGAGGCGTGGAGGGGAGGCGTGGAGGGGAGGCATGGAGGGGAGACATGGAGGGGAGCTGGAGGGGAGGCATGGAGGGGAGGCGTGGAGGGGAGGCATGGAGGGAGGCGTGGAGGAGGCGTGGAGGGAGCATGGAGGGGAGCATGGAGGGGAGGCATGGAGGGGAGGCATGGAGGGGAGGCATGGAGGGGAAGCATGGAGGGGAGGCTGGAGGGGAGGCATGGAGGGGAGACATGGAGGGGAGGCATGGAGGGGAGGCATGGAGGGGAGGCATGGAGGGGAGGCATGGAGGGGAGGCATGGAGGGGAGGCATGGAGGGGAGGCATGGAGGGGAGGCTGGAGGGAGGCATGGAGGGATGGAGGAGGCATGGAGGGGAGGCATGGAGGGGAGGCATGGAGGGGAGGCATGGAGGGGAGGCATGGAGGGGAGGCATGGAGGAGAAGCATGGAGGGGAGGCATGGAGGGGAGGCATGGAGGGGAGGCATGGAGGGGAGGCATGGAGGGGAGGCATGGAGGGGAGGCATGGGGCACACTTGCTGCTGTCCTCCAAGGGGTCTCTTGCAGACATGACTGTGGTCCCAGGAGACCTTCAGCCTGACGTGGCACAGCAGCTGCTGCAGCTGAAAGCCTACATCCAGCTGGCCAAGAGGGCCAGGCTCAAGCTCCAGCTGCATTTCTAAGCTGTGACAGCAAAGCTCTGCCTTTCTGCAGACACAGGCAAAAAAGAGCCCTGCAAAGACCCAGGACCCACTGCTGACCTTTGTCTGAAGGACACAACCAGCACCATAAGAAGGATTTCTGCTGGGGGAGATGGGAACACAAAATGAATCCAGGAATATTTCAGCACAGGTCATTCACCACAGGCTTTTGGTGCCCCAGAGTCTCATCTCCAGTGTGAGCAGCTCACTGCCCATCCCCAGCCACGAGTGACCAGCCCCCTCCAAGGACCATGATCTGTACTGCAGGGTCCTGTTGGGAAGGAGAGAGCCAGAGGAAGGATCTGTGCCTCTGTGCCTTACCACAGACCCAGCTCACCCCAGCCTGGTCCTTCTCTCTCATCTTCAGCTAAGATCTTTGCCCAGCTGAGGCTGCTGAATGCTGCTTGTGCTCATTTTACACCACCCCAGCAGCATTTCACAGTTTGAACAAGCCTTCAAGACACCCTTGGGGTGCAGCACAGCAGCACCTTTTCCAAAAGGAAAAGCTCAGGCACAACAGAAGAGGAAATCCAGGGAAACAACAAGGGAGCAATGGCTGCAGAATCTGCTCTTCCCAAGTGGGCTGTGATGCACAGGGAAAACCAACCCCAAAGTGTGAAAGGAGGGAAAGAGAACCTGAAATACCCAACCTGCAAGATCAGAACCACAAAGAGTCTGCTTCCCAAGCAAGAAGCTGCAGAGATGTTTGCTGAAAGTTCATTCAAGAGGGAAAAAAAAGTCACACCTGAGACAGATCTCCAAAGGGCCATGGGGAAAGAGCATTCCTCAGTGCCTCTGATCCCTTAAGGAAATCAGCCCAGATTCCTTTCCAAGCCCTTTTGACTTGTTCTGCAAACAGAAATCAGGCAAAGCAAAGCCTGAAGACATAGGATGGGGCAAGCAGTGGCCTCTGCTAGCACCTCACTGCAGGTTCTGCTCCATCAGCCATGAGAACCTTCCAGCAGAGCTGCAAAAGCAGCAGGGCAGGATGAAGTGCTCACAGCACTGGGCAGAGACCAGCTTGGCTGCAGCTGCTGGGCCCTTCACCACCCACTGAAGGTGTTCCTGACCTCACCACAGCACAATCAGATTCTTTGGGATGCTGGCAATGGGCTGGGGGAAGAGTTTGGGGTTGAGGGTTTTTGTTATTATCTTTCCCCACACACAGAGGAGTGAACAACCCAAGGTCTAAGGTGACTCTAACAGCCATAGAACCATGGAATGGTTTGGGTGGGAAGGGATCTGTAAAGCTCATCCAGTCCAAGCCCTGCAGCCAGCAGGGGCAGCCCCAACCACAGCAGGTTGCTCACAGCCCCAAACAACCTCCCCTGCAGTGGTGCCAGCCATGGGGCAGCTCCCAGCTCTCTGCCCAGCCTGGGCCAGGCTCTCCCCAGCCTCAGTGTCAAACATTTCTCCTTTCTCTCCACTCTCAATCTCCCTCTTTCACTTCCCAACCATCCCCCCCTTGTCCTGTCACCTCAGGCCCTGCTCAAAACTCTGTCCCCAGCTTTCTGCTGGGCCCTTAGAATCATAGAATCAGTCAGGGTTGGAAGGGACCACAAGGATCATCTAGTTCCAACCCCCCTGCTATGGGCAGGGACACCTCACAGTAGATCAGGCTGGCCAGAGCCTTGAAGCACTGAGAGGCCACCAGAAGGTCTCCCTGGAGCCTTCTCCTCTCCAGGCTGCCCAAGCCCAACTCTCTCAGCCTGGCCTCCCAGCAGAGGGCTTCCAGCCCTGCCAGCATTGCTGTGGCCTCCTCTGGCCCTGCTGCACCAGGTCCCTGTCTGTGCTGTGCTGAGGACTCCAGAGCTGAACACAGTGCTCAGGGTGAGGTCTCAGGGTCTCAAAGCTGGGACACAGGAGTCCTGGAACCATTGTCCTGCCATCCAGCTACTGCTGGGCTGTGTTTTTAAACAGTGCTGCAGAGCCCCAGTGCCTCTCTCCTCCCTGGATCCACAACAGATGGACATTGAGATTGATTTAGGCTAAAGGAAGTGTTCACAGCATCTCCTAGGAGAGGAGAAAGGTAAGAACCAAGCATCCAGGTGCCTCACTGTGCCTGCTGCTGAAAGGTAGCATCCAGATCCACTTCTCCCTGTTTTGCTTTTCCCACAGGCATGTCCCTGACTGACCCCAACTCCCTGTTTCACCAGCAGGAATGTTCAGGGAAGTTGAGTTGGTTGTGGAGCTAAACTGGCAGAAAACAATCTCTTTTCATTTTTTTTCCCTTTCTTTTTTGGGTGGAAGGTGGGCTTTGGGGCTTGTTTTATTTTAGAGTGCTTAGAGTGTGGGTTGTTTTTTTCCCTTGGAGTTTGAGATGCCTGAGTGCATCAGGAAAGTGCTGCTAGGGGCACGAGGAGGCAAGCAGCGAGGGAAAAGCCCTGGGCTCAGTCAGATCAGCTTGGCCACCCTGGCAAATGGCACTGTCAACACAGGGGATACATCCCATCCTTCACCTCATTTGGTCCTCCCCAGCACCCAAGTGCTGCTCCTGTGGAAGGAGCTGCAGCAGCTCCTCTGGCAGCCTCTCCCTGCCAAAGCCTCTGGAGATCAAAGCCTGGGTTGAGGCTGCAAATCCACAAGGAATTACACAACCTAGTGCCACTGAGAGGCACAACCTGAGCAGCACGTTCCCTCAAGATGGCAAATGCCTCCAGTCCAGCTGGCAGAAGCCTCACACCACCTTTGCTTGGGGTCACTGAGCCGCAGCCGCCCCTGAGCCTGACCTGCCATGAAACCTCCTCCTGTGCCGGCCTGGAGCTGCTCTGTGCCTGCTGCCTGCCGGCACGCCGGGCCCCAGGGCTGCTGGGCATGGAGGAGAAAGGGAAGGGGAAACATTAAATGATGACAAGTCAGCCCTGGCTCTGTGCTGCTGCTCTTCCCCGTGGGGCTGGGGGATGTTGCCATAGTGATGAGAGCTGCAGGGCTGCAGCCACAGCTCTGCCAGAGCTGCCTCTGCGAGCCCAGCGCCGCTGGCCAGAGAAGCAGAGACCACAGAATGGCTCAGCTGGGAAGGGACCTCAGAGGTCCTCTGCTCCAACCTCCCCACCATGGGCAGGGACACCTCTCAACTGGACTTAGCTGCTCAAGGCCTCATCCAAGCTGGCCTTGAACACCCCCAGGGAGGAGACATCCACAGCCTCCCTGGGCAGCCTGTTCCAGATTCTCATCACCCTTGTACCTAAGAACTTCTCCCTCAGCTCCAGTCTAACCCTGCTCTGCCTCAGCTTCAAACCATTGCCCCTTGGCCTGGCTCTAGACACCTTCATGAAAAGTCCCTCTGCAGGGGACAAAATGGGACAGCCACAGCTGGCAGCAGGGCCAGCACTGACTCCCTCCCCCTGCACCCAGCCTCCCAGGCTGAAAGAGCTGCAGGGCTGGCAGGGCTGCAGGGCTGGCAGGGCTGCACGGATGGCAGGGCTGCAGGGCTGGCAGGGCTGCAGGGCTGGCAGAGCTGCAGGGCTGGCAGGGCTGTATGGATGGCAGAGCTGCAGGGCTGGCAGAGCTGCAGGGCTGGCAGGGCTGCAGGGCTGGCAGAGCTGCAGGGCTGTATGGATGGCAGAGCTGCAGGGCTGGCAGAGCTGCAGGGCTGGCAGGGCTGCAGGGCTGGCAGGGCTGCACGGATGGCAGAGCTGCACGGCTGGCAGAGTTGCAGGGATGGCAGGGCTGCAGGGATGGCAGGGCTGCAGGGATGGCAGGGCTGCAGGGATGGCAGAGCTGCAGGGATGGCAGGGATGCAGGGATGGCAGGGCTGCAGGGCTGCAGGGATGGCAGAGCTGCAGGGATGGCAGAGCTGCAGATGCAGCTGAGTGCTTCTGCCCTGCACTGGGCAGCACAGGCTGAGAGCAGCAGTGCCATGCTCAGTGCCACAGCTCTGATCAAACAGCACCAAAGCAGGCACCAAATGACAGGGACAAAGCCATCAGCCCTGCCCCCAGACGTGCTGCCTGCCTGGGCTCCTTCCCTCCAACAAAGCAAAGCTCTGAACGCAGGGGAGCAGCTCCAAGGGGAGCAACAGCAGCAGAATTTTACAGCAGCTCCTTTGGATTTTATCTTTTCCTTTTATTGTTCCCACCAGAGCTGCTCCTTTTGCATGCAGGAAGGCAACCCCAGGGATGGCACAGGTACAGGAAACAAACTCAGATGCCCCTCACAAACAGCAGAGATGTTCTCTGCTGCTGCTTCTAACATGACCCTGGGAGCCGCCTGCCAGCGGTGGCTCTGCTCCAGATGGCTTTGGTGCCACCAGACACGGAGCCTGCCTGCTGAAACCTCCTGGAGCCAGCAACTTGCCACAGTTACATCACATCTGCTGCCTGCATGCCTTTGCTCTGAAAGAAAGCTGCAGCCTGCAGTCTCATCACAGAATTGTCAGGGTTGGAAGGGACCTCAAGGCTCATCCAGTTCCAACCCCCCTGCCATGGGCAGGGACACCTCACACCACAGCAGGTTGCTCACAGCCACATCCAGCCTGGCTGCAAAAACCTCCAGGGATGAGGCTTCTACCACCTCCCTGGGCAACCTCTGCCAGTCTCTCACCACCCTCGTGGGGAAGAACTTCTTCCTGACATCCAATCTGAATCTCCCCACTTCTAGTTTTGCTTCATCCCCCCCAGTCCTATCACTCCCTGACACCCTAACATTTTACCATAGAAGAAAAAGGAAGCTTGAGAAGGGCAGATTGAGACTGGAGATGAGGAAGAAATTATTTAGAGTGAGGCTGGGGAGACACTGGCACAGGTTGCCCAGGGAGGCTGTGGCTGTCCCCTCCCTGGAGGTGTTCAAGGCCAGGCTGGATGAGGCCTTGAGCAAGCTGGGCTGGGGGGAGGTGTCCCTGCCCATGGCAGGGGTGTTGGCACTGGATGAGCTTTAAGGTTTCTTCCAACCCAACCCATTCAGTGATTCTGTGAATCTCTGCACATTTAAATCTCCCAGGACACACAGCAGCTGAGTGCAGCTTCCTGTGCCATCCCAAACCATTCCTGTGCAAAGGAAAATGTTCTTGGAGCCCAGCCCATGGTCTGCTGCTTTCAAGGCTATGCCTTGCATCGTCCCTCAGCTTCTATCACACAAGTGCCTATTGTCACAACACCACATTTTCTCTCCAGTTGTCTTTCCCTCTTCCTAAACTGAAATTTGAGGAACTCCAAGGCAACAGAAGGCTCCATTCTTTTACAGAAGCCAATTTAATCTCTCTCTTTCCTTTTAGATGCCATCACACTTTGCTTACTCAGCCTTTGATGCTCACAGCCAAAACCAAAGCAAGGAAAAAGGAGGAGCAAGCAGTAAAGTCTTTAATGAAAGCCAGCTGAGAACAGAAATCAGGGCACAGGCTAAACTGCCCTGAAGTTTCCAGAGCAGAGAATCCTTCCTGTGATTTGATTTCTCACTGTGTTGACTGACTGTCTCTCTTCCAGCACTGCCAGTCCCCTACTGCCCCATCTACTGGCAGCTGACCAGGGCTGGTGCAGGAGCAGTGGAGCTGAGAATGAGATGAGCTGAAAACAGAGCAGCAGGTGGAAGGCACCCCCCAGCATTTTCCAGGCAGATTGAACACCCTACAAGGAACCTAAACACTCAGAGACACCAACCCAGCACCTGCCCTTTGCTCCATGAGCTGTTCAGTAAGCACCAAAGTCTTTCTTGTCTTTAATTCCCAGTTCCAGGACTGGGAGAGTTGATCCTGCCCCTCTGCTCTGCTCTGACCTCACCTGCACTGCTGTGTCCAGCTATGGGGCCTCACCCAAACGAAGGATGTGGAACTGCTGGAGAGGGTCCAGAGAAGGCCACAAAGGTGATCAGAGGGCTGGAGAACCTCTGCTATAGGTACTGGCTGAGAGAGTTGGGGCTGTTCAGCCTGGAGAAGAGAAGGCTCCAGGGAGACCTCAGAGCTGCATTTCAATATCTGCAGGGGAGCTGCAGGCAGGCTGGGGAGGGACTGTTCAGAAGGGGCTGTGGGGATAGGATGAGAGGCAATGGTTTGAAACTGGAGCAGGGCAGAGTTAGGTTGGACATCAGGAGGGAGTTCTGCACAGTGAGGGTGGGGAGACACTGGAACAGGTTGCTGTCCTCATTGTGCCTCAGGCTGTTGGGAGGATTTGATCTGAAGGAGGATCTTCAGTGCCCTCCTTGCAGTGAGCCACGGTCTGCTCCCCAGCACAGCCTGCCTGGGCCTTTAGACAACTCCTCAGCAGCTGCACCTTCCAACTCCACAAAAGGTCACCTCTCAATTCCTCAGATGTTTAATAGGAAAGCTGGGGGCATCCCTGAGCAAAGGGTCTCCCCTGCAGCTTTATTCTACAAGGAACTCATTAGCTTCCTTCACACCACTGGGGGAAGAAAGAGAGACTCCAGAGGAGTGGCATGACCCAGGGAACTCACCAAGAAGCCAAACCTGCTTAGGAAAGTGGCTGCAGGCAGGGAAGTCCTCCTGAGGAAGCAGAGTGAGCAGGATGAAGGGCAGATGATAGCCCAGGGAAAGCTGAGTGAGGGGTGTGAGAGGGGCCCCACAGAGCAGCTGTTCCTCCCCCACAGGGTAAGCTCTTGGCAAAGCATTTTGCCATTAGCAGGGAAGATGACAACAAGCCCAAGGAAGCTGCTCCTCAGCAGGGCCAGCAGAGCACTGCTACAAAAACAACAGGAGATGCTGAACAGCACAAAACTGCCTGCACCCTCACACAGCCTGAGCTTCACCTTTCCAGAAACATGAACCCCAGTGACATCCACAGAATCAGAGAGCTGTTTGGGTTGGAGAAGCCCTCTGAGGTCATCCAGTCCAACCAGCAACCCAGCACCACCATGGCTTCCAAATCATGGCCCCAAGGGCCATGGCCACACCTTTCTTGAACACCCCCAGGGATGGGGACTCCACCACCTCCCTGGGCAGCCTGTGCCAATCCCTGACCACTCTTGCAGCAAACAAATTGTTCCTCATCTCCAACCTAACCCTCCCCTGGCACAATTTCTTCTTCTCATTTTATCCCCTGTAACTAGGGAGAAGAGCCCAACCCCCACCTCACTCCAACCTCCTCTCAGGAGCTGTAGAGAGCAATGAGGTCTCCTCTCAGTCTCTTCCACACCACACACCCCCAGCTCCCTCAGCTGCTCCTCCCCAGCCCTGTTCTCCAGACCTTTCCCCAGCTTTGTTGCCTTTCTCTGTCCCTGCTCCAGCCTCTCAATGTCCTTCTTGCAGTGAGGAGCCCAAACTGAACCCAGGATGTGAGGTGTGGCCTCCCCAGTGCCCAGTCCAGGGGCAAGGCAGGATCAAACCCCACACAACCTGGCATAACAAAGGCCAACAGAGCTACAACCCTGGACCTGACACTTCCTCCTTCCATACTGGTCCAGTTGGTTTGCTTTCCAGAAAGGGAATCAGATCAAAGAGGTTGGAAACCCAGAACTATGAAACTATTAAAGCTTGTGGTGTGGATCTTCTTCACAGCACCTTGCTCTTTGCCAAAAGTGATTCAATCCATGAAGCTGAGCAAGTTTGCCCAAACTGAAGTGAGTTGCACAGCTTTAGAGGAGGCTCTGAGAAGTTTTCACAGCCATCTGTCAGCAGTTTCTATTTCTGAGAGCCTTTCAGGGCTTGTCTTGTTTCCTGGGTTCCAAGAATGACAAAGGGAAAAGGCACTGGGGAGAGAAATTTCTAAACATCTTGAGCTAGTCCTCAGTCCCTGGCAGGCAGGACAGAGTCAGTTCCACCACTCCTGCAGCTGTGGAAGGGAGAAGCTGCTGCTCTTCAGCAGACAGATGCCAGCTACAGAGCAGAGCCTTCAGCCAGGAATAAAGCTCTGGTATTCTTTCCCCTCCAGGAATGTTGCTTTTGAGGTTACAAAAGCAGTTTCTGTTGGGTAGCTGTGGCCCCCAACAGCCTCTCAATGGTTTAGGAGGCAGCCAAGGCACAGGAAACTCTGCTGGCTCAGGGGGTGCCTTGCCCTGGGAAGAGGCTTGCCCTGAAGTCACAGAATGTGACATTATTTATCCTAAGGGTAACAGCAGAGTGATCTGGAGCTCAAATCCCATGTTCAGAGAGCAGAGGCCAAGTGCACAGGTCCTGCTGCAGGTGCCTCAGGTGTCTCACCCTTTGTAATGCTCTGAACTATTTCCTGTCCTGCAGTCAGCCTTGGGCCTTTCAGCCAAGCTGCTGAGGCAGCATTTTCTCTTCTTCCTGTGCTGGAACTGCAGCTGCACCTGCAAAGCCTAACACTGCATGGTAAAGCAGGTTCTGATCCCAGAATCCCAGCATGGTGAGGTTGAAAGGGACCTCTGGAGCTCATCCAGTCTAAGCCCCTGCTCAAGCAGGGCACCCACAGCAGCTTGCCCAGGAGCACAGTGCCCAGGGGGGGTTGGAAGCTCTCTGGACAAGGAGACTCCACAACCTCTCTGGGCAGCCTGCTCCAGGCCTCCAGCACCCTCACAACAAAGAAATTTCTCCTCCTCTTCAGACAGAACCTCCTGGGGTCCAGTTTGTGCCCCTTGCCCTTGTCCTGTCTCTGGGCACCACTGAGCAGAGTCTGGCCCCAGCCTCTTGCCCCCCAGCATTCAGCTCTTGCTGAGCATTGCTCAGATCCCCTCTGAGATCTCTGCTCTTCTGCAGGCTCTCAGCCCCAGGGCTCCTAACCTTTCCTCCTCACAGAGCTGCTCCAAGCCCCTCAGCATCTTCAAAGCTTCCATTGGGCTGTCTCCAGCAGTTCCCTGTCTCTGGAACTGGGGAGCCCAGAACTGGACACAATACTCCAGGTGTGGTCTCCCTAGGGCAGAGTAGAAGGGGAGGAGAACCTCTCCTGACCTGCTGACCAAACTTTCTCACAGGAAGGGCCTGCCCCAAGTGTGCAGCTGACCCTTCCCTCTGCCCCTCAGCTGGACTCTCTGGTTTGCACTAACACAGATGCTTGAAGCTAACAAACCAGTTTGCCCCAGCACCTGCCCCAGTCACTGCCTGCCCTGGGCAGCCCTGACATCACCATAGCTAAACCCAGCAGGGATTTCAGGCAGGTTCTGATGCAAACTGAACCATTTTTAATGCAGCTGTATGGTGAGGGGGACCACAGACTGCACCAGAACCCACAGTCAGGGAGGTGCTCATTTGGGAATCCTGCCCCTTCTCTTCCTACCTGGCTTCTAGGAAAGTTTTCCTTGTCTCCTCTGCCACTCTGTCCTCCCCTTTCAGCCCTTTCACAGAATCACAGAATTGTTTTGTTGAAAAAACCCTCCAGGATCACCCAGTCCAACCACCAACCCAGCCCCACCATGGCCTCTAAACCATGGCTCCAAGGGCCATGGCCACAGGTTTCTGGAACACCTCCAGGGATGGGGACTCCACCACCTCCCTGGGCAGCCTCTTCCAATCCCTGACCACTCTTGCAGCAAAGAAATTTTTCCTAATCTCCAACCTAACCCTCCCCTAGCACAATTTCAGGCCATTTCCTCTCCTGATACCAGGCAAAAGAGACCCTCAGGAGTTTCACCTTTGGAGTTGCCACACTCCACCAGCTGGCATCCACAGATTCACAGATTGCATCAGGTTGGAAGGGACCCTCAAGGGTCACCTTGTCCAACCCCTCTGCAGTCAGCAGGGACACATCCAACTAGATCAGGCTGCCCAGGACCGAGTCTGAGCTTCAGTGTCCACCAAGAGACTTTCTGCAGGTAAGCTGTGTCTGAGCAGCACTTGTGCAGCACTCTCACATTCACCCACAGAGCTCCTCCAGGTTTCTGGCTGACCTGCTGTCCCTGAGTGAAGAGTAACCTTTCAAGCAGCATCCTTGCAGGTCCTACAGCTCAGAGCACATCCCACAGCCTCCAGACCTCAGTGCCAACACCGCTGGAAGAGCTTTACCCAAATCAGGCACAAACCAATCTGTGGCTGCCAAGGGTTTGTGACTTGGCACTTCACCATGAGCCTGAAAAGGCAGAAAAAAGGGAGTTGAGGGAGCTTGCCCTGAGCTTTACCTTCTGCAGGAAGAGGACAATCCTCACAAGCATCTTGGCATGCAGGTCCTCCAAGGTGAAGAGCGTTCGAGGGGTGCGGATGAAGAGCTTGGTCTTGCCGTAGGCGACGTCGTGCTGGAAGCCATGGCACTCGATCAGCTTCTGCACAGCAGCTTTGTCTGAGGGCAGGTCATGGTTTGGCCAAGTGAATTCTGAGATCATCTTGTACCTGCAATTACAACTGGCAGGGTAAACCTCCAGGCTCTCAGGAATCACAGAATCACAGAATCAAACCAGGTTGGAAGAGACCTCCCAGATGCTCAAGTCCAGCCAATCACCCAACCCTAACTGATCAACCAGACCATGGCACCAAGTGCCTCATCCAGGCTCTGCTTAAACACCTCCAGGGACACTGACCCCACCCCCTCCCTGGCCAGCCCATTCCAAAGGGCAATCTCTCTGTCTGGAAAGACCTTCTTGCTAAGCTCAAGCCTAAACCTCCCCCTGCACAGCTTGAGACTGTGTCCTCTTGCCTGGGAGAAGAGACCAACCCCAGGTGGCTGCAACCTCCCTTCAGGTAGGGAAGGTCAAGCTTCAACAGCCTGTAGAAATCATTGCAATCTAAACTCTAATAACACAGAGACAGACGAGCCTCATCTGTGGGAATGTCATCTGTGGGAATCAGGACCCTCAGAATCCAAAGAAGCTGAACACAGGAGAAGCCTTTTAGCTGAAAAAGGGAGGATTTAAATTAGATGTAAGGAAGAAGTTCTTCTGTGGGAGGGTGGTGAGACACTGGCCCAAGTTGCCCAGGGAGGTGGTGGCTGTCCCCTCCCTAGAAGTGTTCAAGGCCAGGGTGGATGAGGCCTTGAGCAACCTGGGCTTGGTGGGAGGTGTCCCTGCCCATGGCACAGGGGTTAGCCTAGAGGACCTTGAAGGCCCCTTCCCAGCCAAACCATTCTGTGATTTTCTGAGCTACTAAAAAAAAAACCCACCCAAAGCACCCCTGTGAGGAGCTCACTTCATCAACACCAACCTGATGCAACTTGACAAACCTCTCCACTGTCTTCCTGCAGCTTTGGCACTTCCATTATTCACCCTCTCACCATTCCACTGCAATTTATTTTCCTTGTCAGGAAGAAAAGCTTTGCTTTGCTGACATTGAGTGTAAAAAGCCAACTGCAATCAATTCTGGAGTCACAATTGTTGGCTGCAAAATTATGGAAAGATTTTTCCTTCTCCTTCACTTTGGTGAGCATTTCTAACAGGTTGTTCACCAAAGCAGAGGGTAATTGAGAGCCACAGTTTGTGTGGACACCATCTGCTGCCTGGAACTGCTGTTCATAGAAGCACAGAGCCATAGAGGTGTTCTGCTTGGAAAAGCTCCCTGAGGTCATGCAGTCCAACCAGCCACCCAGCACCACCATGGCCACAGGTTTCCTGAACACCTCCAGGGATGGGGACTCCACCACCTCCCTGGGCAGCCTCTTCTAATCCCTGACCACTCTTGCAGCAAAGGAACTTTTCCTCATGTCCAACCTAAACTTCCCCTGGTGCAATTTCAGGCCATTTCCTTTCCTTCTAGCACCTGAGACTAGGGAGAAGACAGCAACCCCTACCTGACTCCAACCTCCTCTCAGGGAGCTGTAGAGAGCAATGAGGTCTCCCTCAGCCTCCTCTTCCCCACACTAAACACCCCCAGCTCCCTCAGCCCCTCCCCAGCCCTGTTCTCCAAACCCTTCCCCAGCTCTGTTGCCCTTCTCTGTCCCTGCTCCAGCCTCTCAATGTCCTTCTTGCAGTGAGGAGCCCAAAACTGAACCCAGGACTCAAGGTGCAGCCTTACACAGTGCTCAGACCAAGGGGACAACCCCTTCCCTCCCTCCCACCTCCTGCTGCCCACACCATTACTGATCCAGGCCAGGCTGCTGGAAGCCTTCTTGGCTTCTGAGCATCTGTGGCTCATCTTCAGCTGCTGTCACCCAGCACTCCCAGGTCCTCTTCTGCTGGGCAGTTTCCAGCCACTCTGAAGTGTTCGTGGGGTGGTTGTGACCCAGGTGCAGGACCCAGCACCTGGCCTTGTAGAACCTCACCCAACTGACCTCAGCCCATGGATGCAGCCTGTTTGGATCCCTCTGTAGAGCCTCCTACCCTCTAACACTCCCACCCAATTTGGTGTCATCTGCAAACTTGCTGAGGGTGCCTCAGTTCCCCTGCCCAGCTCATTGATAGAGACATTAATGAGAAGTGTTCAGCCATCCCCTCCCATCCTCAGTGCAAGGAGATGAGTGCAGAGCAGAACCAAGGGAGCTACAAATCAAGCAGGGATGTGCCTGGGTTGGACACAGCTCTCTGGGAGATTTACCAGCCCTGCCAGGCAGCCATGAGGGGAACAGCTGCTGGCAAAAAGCAGCAGGGAATTTCTGCATAAGATTTATGGAGACAATCAGAGCTGTAACAGGCATTTTCACTGTACCAGTACCCACATTCATGTTCTAAATAAAGCAAGCAGGCAGCAATCTCAACCACTTCTGTATTTAAAAGCCCACAGGCCCAGCCAAGCATCAATCTCAATGTCTCAGCACTCAGACTTTCCAGTCACTGTTTCATGGACACAGCAATAAAGCTTCTCATTGGGAAGGGCTGCACTGCAGAAGTCACCCAACAGCCTAAAATGAGCCTGGGTGGAAACACATCCCAGGAGGTCTTCATTCATCAAAGGAGGCTTCTGAAAGAGCTGCTGGAGAGGGAAAAGTGGAGGTGTCTGAGCAGGGAACAGCATTAGCCTGAGCTTAGAGCACACAGAGCAGGAGCTGGGGAGGGACTTTTGACAAAGGTTTGGAGTGCCAGGATGAGAGACAATGGCTTTGAGCTGGGAGAGAGGAGATTGAGACTGGAGATGAGGAAGAAATTCTTTAGAGTGAGGGTGGGGACAGACTGGCACAGGTTGCCCAGGGAGACTGTGGCTGTCCCCTCCCTGGAGGTGATCAAGGCCAGGCTGGATGAGGCCTTGAGCAAGCTGGGCTGGGGGGAGGTGTCCCTGCCCATGGCAGGGGGTTGGAACTGGATGCTCCTTAAGGAACCTTCCAGCCCAACCCCATTCTGTGACTCTGTGACTGATAAATAAATCAGGCACATTGCAAAGCCTCCTCAGACCCAGCAGAGAACATCTTGCATTTACACTTGGCTGGCAGAAGCATTGCTGCTCTCACACACACAGCACATCAATATTGCACACTGCTTTCTCTTCCCTACTCTCAACAGGAAAATGTTCCTGCAGTAATTAATACCCTGGGAAAATCTCCTACCTGGAGACATTTATACTAGAGAGGAAAAAGAGGCAGACAAGCAGAGTGGCAGCAAAACCTCCACATTATGAGACAGGTCTGGTTTGCTGATAGGGCCAGGAAAAAATCATTGAATCATGGAATAGTTAGGGTGGGAAAGGACCCCCAAAGCTCATCCCTGTCCAACCCCCTGCAGCCAGCAGGGACAGCCCCAACCACAGCAGGTTGCTCACAGCCCCAAACAACCTCCCCTGCAATGGTGCCAGCCATGGGGCAGCTCCCAGCTCTCTGCCCAGCCTGGGCCAGGCTCTCCCCACCCTCAGTGTCAAACATTTCTCCCTTCTCTCCACTCTCAATCTCCCTCTTTCACTTCCCAACCATCTCCCCTTGTCCTGTCACCTCAGGCCCTGCTCAGAACTCTGTCCCCAGCTTCCTGCTGGGCCCTTGAAGCACTGAGAGGCCACCAGAAGGTCTCCCTGGAGCCTTCTCCTCTCCAGGTTGCCCAAGCCCAACTCTCTCAGCCTGGCCTCCCAGCAGAGGGCTTCCAGCCCTGCCAGCATTGCTGTGGCCTCCTCTAGCCCTGCTGCACCAGGTCCCTGTCTGTGCTGTGCTGAGGACTCCAGAGCTGCCCCAGCACTGCAGGGGAGGTCTCAGCAGAGCACAGCAGAAGGCAGAATCCCCTCCCTGCCCCTGCTGCCCACACTGCTGGGGATCAGCCCAGGACAGGCTGGGGCTGGGCTGGCAGCACTTGGTGCTGGCTCCTGTCCAGCTTCTCACCCCCCAGCACCCCCAGGTCCTTCTCCAGAGGGCTGCTCTCCAGCCCTTCACCCCCAGCCTGGACTGATACTGGAGTGTGTCCCAATCCATGTGCAGCATCTTGTATTTGGCCTTGTGGTACCTCATGCATTTCCCATGGCTGTACTTCTCCAGGCTGTCCAGGTCCCTCTGGATGGATCCCATCCCTCAGGTGTGTCACCTGCCCCCCTCAGCTTGGTGTCACCTGCAAGCTTGCTGAGGGTGCAGCAATGTGATGCCAGAGGACTAAAAACCTGAGCAGAGGAAATGCTAAATTCTGTTTCTCCTTTACAACAAGCCCAGGATTATGCTGTTTGAAGACACCCCAAGGCAAACACAGCCCCATGTGCTGGGAGCAGCAGTGGAACACTGTGGCAGCCCTGCTCCTTTTGTTCCTCCCATGGTATGTGCAGGGCAGTGCCACAGGCTCAGAGCAAGGACCTGGATGCCACAGCAAGTCAACCCCCAACCTCACTGCTAATTATAGTGAGGCAGAACCCAAAATAAACCTGCTCCCTGACACCACAACCCTTCCCCAATCCTGCCTAGAGACCCTGACAGCTTTCAAGGGCAGCTGTGCATTCAGCCTCCAGCTCTACACCACCTTTCCCCTTCCTCAGCTACACAAACAGGCAGCAGGCATGAGGGTGCCACCAGAGTTCACAACTGCCAGCACAGCTCTCCTAAGAGCCAAGATTTCTGTGAGCCACTGAATGGTGAGGCTTTAAGGACTCATTTTGGGTCTGTCCATGAAGCTGGGTCAGACTCTTCTGCCACCAGTGTGGGGGGCAGAGCTCTGTGGGTGTCATTCACACCCCATGGTCAGCACAGCCTGCAGCAGGAGGGTGCTGAGGGTTGGCTTACACCTGCAGATGCCTCATGGGTGCTGTTGTGCCCCTGCCCCCACACCTACCCCCTTCTGAAATCCCCAGGCTTGTAGGGATGGTAACTTAGAGCTTCAGCCAAAAGGCTGCAGCAGATCTCTTTAAGACTCATGGTTCTGCTGTGCAGAGCACACAGCTGAAGAGGCAGCTCCCAAGTGAACACACAAAGGTCTCCTGGTCTGAGGAGAAAATATTTACATCTTCCTTCTAGAAATTGCTGAGGGCAGGCTGGGCTTAGCTCAGCTACATCAGAGCTCAGGAAAGTCTTCTTCAGCTCAAGGAAAGCTTGTAAAGGACATTTGTTAATGGCATTAACTGTGCTTCACTTCACTTCACATCCTAGTGGCAGATAAATCAATTATCCTGCAGAATTTTAGGGCTCAAAAGCAATTAAAGTTTCCTACAGAACCACAGAAACGTTTGTTGGAGAAGCTCTCTGAGCTCATCCAGTCCAAACATCAACCCAACCCCAGCATGGCCACTAAACCATGGTCCCAAGGGCCATGGCCACAGGTTTCCTGAACACCTCCAGGGATGGGCACTCCACCACCTCCCTGGGCAGCCTCTGCCAATCCCTGACCACTCCTGCAGCAAGGAAATTTTTCCTCCTCTCCAACCTAACCCTCCCCTGGCACAATTTCAGGCCATTTCCTCTCCTTCTAGCACCTGAGACTAGGGAGAAGAGACCAAACCCACCTCACTCCAGCCTCCTGTCAGGGAGCTGTAGAGAGCAATGAGGTCTCCCTCAGCCTCCTTTTCTCCAGGCTGAACAACCTCAGCTCCCTCAGCTGCTCCTCCCCAGCCCTCTTCTCCAGACCCTTCCCCAGCTTTGTTGCCCTTCTTTGAACCTTCTCCAGACTCTCAATGTCCTTCTTGGACTCAAAACTGAACCCAGAATTCAAAGTGTGGCCTCACCATGCCAGAAGACATGAAACTCCCCCCTCCAGGCTGCCCTCCTCCCCACAGCCACAGGCTGCTCTTTTGATAGGCACAGCAGCAGAGAGCTCTCTGCAGCAGCCAGGCTGGCACTCAGAGCTGCAGGGTTTTGACACAGAGCAACACACACCAGAGCTGAGCAATCTCTTCATCAGTGCTGCAGACTTTGAGGCATTCTCAGCAAGTGTGCAGATGACACCAAGCTGAGTGGTGTGGTTGATAAGACTGAGGGATGGGATCCATCCAGAGGGACCTTACAGGCTGGAGCTGAGGAGAACCTCATGAGGTTCAACAAGGCAAAGTGCAAGGTCCTGCAGATGGCTTGGGGCAACCCTCAATATCAATCCAGGCTGGGGGATGATGAGATTGAGAGTAGCCCTACAGAGAAGGACTTGGGGGTGCTGAGGGGGGGGGAGAAGCTGGACAGGAGCCAGCAATGGGCACTGGCAGCACAAGGGCCAAGGGCAGCCTGGGCTGCATTCAAAGCAGCAGGGCCAGAGATGGAGAGAGAGGATCCTGCCCCTCTGCTCTGCTCTGGGGAGACCTCACCTGCACTGCTGTGTCCAGCTATGGAGTCCTCAGAACAAGAAGGACATGGACCTGATGGAGCAGGTCCAGGAGGTCACAAAGATGATCAGAGGCTGGAGCACCTCTGCTATGGGGACAGGCTGGGGGAGTTGGGGCTGTTCAGCCTGGAGAAGAGAAGGCTCCTGGGAGACCTTAGAGCTGCATTTCAGTATCTGAAGGGGACCTGCAGGCAGGCTGGGGAGGGACTGTTCAGAAGGACCACTGGGGTCAGGACAAGGGACAATGGTTTGAAACTGGAGCAGGGCAGATTTAGGTTGGCCCTCAGGAGGAAGTTCTGCACAGTGAGGGTGGGGAGACACTGGAACAGGTTGCCCAGGGAGGTGGTTGAGGCTCCATCCCTGGAGATGATTCAGGGTCCAAGTTGTTAGTGCCCTGGGCAGCCTGCTCTAGCTGGAGGTGTCCCTGCTTCACAAGACGACCTTAGAGGATCTTTTCCAACCTGATGCATTCTGTGGTGGTGTAACAAGTTCCACACAGGAGGGGGAAGGCAGGTTCCCACCAGGGCTTGGCAGGGAAGACACCAAGCCAGCAGCACAGGCTCTGGTTGGTAACCCAGACCTTGCTTTCCACTGCATCCTGGCAAATCTCCACTGTGAACAGCAACAGATCTTTCAGCAGCTCTTCATTCCCAACACCACATCTCTCCTGCTTGAAGAATTTCATTTTTCCCTACCCTCCTGGCCTTCTTCTCACCTGGCTCAATGAGCAGAGGACAAATCAATTCACTGTCTCCTCAGCAGGCCATGGAGCTCTCAGCACCCAAGGCCTATTTAGAGTCACAGAATCATTGAATGGTCTGGGCCAGAAGGGACCTCCAAAGCTCATCCAGTCCAACCCCCCTGCAGCCAGCAGGGACATCCCCAATTAGATCAGGCTGCCCAGAGCCCTGTTCAGCCTCACCATGAATATCTCCAGGGATGGGGCCCCAAGAACCTCCCTGGGCAACCTGTTCCAGTGTTCCACCACCCTCATAGTGAAGAACTTGTTCCTAACATCCAATCTAAATCTGCTCTGCTCTAGTTTGAAGCCACTGCCCCTGCTCCTGTCCCTGCAGGCCTTTGCAAACAGTCTCTCTCCAGCTTTCCTGTAGGCCCCCTTCAGGTACTGGAAGGCTGCTATGAGGTCTCCCTGGAGCCTCACCAGGTTGTGGAGCTCTCAGCACCCAAGGCCAATTTACTGAAGCCCTAAGACAAACTCCAGTTTAAAATAATTCATCTGGCACCACAAGCCTGGCAGGACTTAAGAGGACAAGAAGTGCCATGGTACCATCTCTGTTCCAGGCTTCCCGAGGTTTCCTCTAGCACACAATGTCACTGTGAGCCCCCAGGCACTTCCCAAGACACACAGTGTCTGTCTGTCTCTCACTGCAGCAATTAAACAATGTTCAGAGAGAAAACAGAAGTTAATTAGCTCTGGTTTTAGGGTTATGCTCTGGGGAAGAACCTCATGACACGTTCCTGCTGCAGACAGTAACACAGTAAATGGATTTTAGCAGAGAAGTTCAGCCACATAAACAGAATCCTGGAATGGCTTGGGTTGGAAGGAACCTTCAAGATCATCCAGTTCCAACCCCCCTGCCATGGGGGTCCCTCTAGAGCAGGTTGCTCAAGGTCTCATCCAACCTGGCCTTCAACACCTCCAGGGAGGGGACAGCCACAACCTCCCTGGGCAACCTGTGCCAGTGTCTCCCCACCCTCATTCTAAAGAATTTAGAGTGTCTCAGTCTCCCCTCTACCAGCTCAAAGCCATTGTTCCTCATCCCAGCACTCCAAGCCCTTGTCAAAAGGCCCTCCTCAGCTCTCTTGTAGCCCTTTCAGGTACTAAAACCTCTACCTCTAAACACATCTGCTGCCACCAAAGGAGAGCAACCAGAGTCTGCCCTGGGCTTGTGCTCTCCCATACCCAACAGCAGACACCAAACCAAACTCACCACCACTCATCTGCTCCAGAGTGAGGATCACAAGCCTGGAACACTCGAGGACTGACAGCCAGACTACACTCTTCATGCTGAAGCCTGAGCTGTCTGCAGTGAGCTGAGCTCCTTCACTCTCCAGAATCACAATCACAGAATGTTAGGGGTTGGAAGGGACCTCCAGAGACCATCCAGTCCAAGCCCCCTGCCAAAGCACCCAGTGCAGGTCACACAGGAACACATCCAGGCAGGTCTTGAAAGCCTCCAGAGAAGGAAACTCCACAACCTCTTTGGGCAGCCTGCTCCAGGGCTCCAGCACACTCACTGTAAAGAAGTTTCTCCTCACGTTGAGATGAAACCTTCAAACCTTCTCTGTTCCAGTTTGTCTCCATTGGTCCTTAGCTTATCACTGGGCACCACCCAAAAGAGCTTGGCCCCCTCCACTTGACACCCACCCCTCAGGTATTTATAGCTCCCTTCTTCTCCAGCACCCTTCTCACCTGTGGAGGAACTTCTGGTAGGTCTGTCTGTAGGCAAAGCCTGCCCTGCGCACCCTGACGTTCTCCAGCAGCCCCAAGTACTCCACCTGGTGCCTGCAGCGCTCCTCATCGAACAGCTGCGGAGACTTCTTGTCGTTGGGCTTGATGCAGCGCACGTAGTAGGGCTCCTGAGGGGACACAGCAAAGCAGGTGACACTCACCCCCAGGGGAGCAGGAGCAGGCTGCCCAGAGAGGTTGTGGAGCCTCCTTCTCTGGACACATTTCACAGAATCACAGAATCAATAAGGTTGGAAAAGACCTCAAGGATCATCAAGTCCGACCTGTCACCCAAGAGCTCATGACTGCTAAGCCATGTGTGTGGGTTACAGCCATCCCGGATGGGGCTGAAAGAACCCAGCCCCCAGGTGGACAAAAGAAACTTGATCCAGGTGGGACTTGGTTCCTCCCTCCCAGGAGGAGGGGTCCCCTGGCTCAAAGGTGTCTATTCCACTCCCCCTTCCTGTCCAGCAAGCCTATCAAAGGGTGGACATCTCACTGCTTGCTCTCTTTCCTGCCTTGTCTGCTCGAAAGAACATCACTGCTGCTGCTGCCTCCTGCACTGACCACGGGGCTGGGGCCTGCTTCTTCCAACTGAATCCACTGGCATCCAGGGAACACAAGGCCATCCAGGGGAACACAAGGTCATCCAGGATTGGCTTTGTATATTTTCCCATTTACCCTCATCCCTCACCTCTGTGAACCCTCCCTGATACTGCTATATATATATACACACACACACAGACACACAGATATACATATACATATATTTTTATCTTTTTTTTTAAAAAAAAAATTACCTCTTCTACTTCCAAACTGATACCAGACTATTTCTTTCACGAATTTACTTCTCCTCTCCCCTACCCTTTTTTTCTTTCTTCCCTCTCCCTCCAAAGGGAGGGGGGGCAGGGAGGAATCTCGATCTGTTATCATTTGAGCTCCTGAACTCCAATCAGAGCTCAAACCACCACACCATGGCACCAAGTGCCACGTCCAACCCCCTCTTGAACACCTCCAGGGATGGTGACTCCACCACCTCCCTGGGCAGCACATCTCAATGGCAAATCTCTCTGTGAAGAACTTTCTCCTCATCTTGAGCCTAAACTTCCCCTGGCTACAGCCTTCCTTCAGGTAGTTGTAGACAGCAATGAGGTCTGCCCTGAGCCTCCTCTTCTCCAGGCTGAACACCCCCAGCTCCCTCAGCCTCTCCTCACAGGGCTGTGCTCCAGACCCCTCCCCAGCCTTGTGCTCCAGACCCCTCCCCAGCCTCGTTGCCCTTCTCTGGACATGTTCCAGCAACTCAACATCTCTCTTGAATTGAGCGGCCCAGAACTGGACACACTACAGAACATTAGAGGTTGGAAAGGACCTCGGGGGGGTGGGGGGGGAGGGGCGGTGTTTAGCTTGAAGAAGAGGAGGCTCAGGGCAGACCTCATTGCTGTCTACAACTACCTGCAGGGAGGTTGTAGCCAGTTGGGGGTTGGGCTCTGCTCCCAGGCAAGCAGCACCAGAACAAGAGGACACAGTCTCAAGCTGTGCAGGGGGAGGTTTAGGCTTGAGCTTAGCAAGAAGTTCTTCCCAGACTGAGAGATTCCCCTTGGGATGTGCTGCCCAGGGAGGGGGTGGGGTTGATGTCCCTGGAGGTGTTTAAGTACCTGGATGAGGCACTTGGTGCCATGGTCTGGTTGATTAGTTAGGGTTGGGTGATCAATTGGACTTGAGGATCTTGGAGGTCTCTTCCAATCTGGTTGATTCTGTGATACTGTGTCAGCTCTCCCCATCATCTGAATGAGGTTTGGTGGCTTAAGAGGAGCTGCAAGGTTAGGACAGTTCTGGCCTCCCCAGCTCAAGAGGGACAGGGATTTACTGCAGAGAGTCCAACGGAAGGCTATAAGGATGATGAAGGGCAACTGAGTTCCTGCAACGTTCACAGAATCATGGAATCAGAATGTTAGGGATAGGAAGGGACCTCTGGAGATAATCCAGTTCCAACCCCCCCTGTCAGAGCAGGATCACCCAGGACAGGTCACACAGGAACACATCCAGATGGACCCTGAACACCTCCAGAGAAGGAGACTCCACAACCTCTCTGGGCATCCTGCTCCAGGGCTCTGTCACCCTCACAGTAAGGAATCTTCTCCTCATGTTGAGGTGGACATCAATAACAGGAATATCTATTGACATCATTAACACTAATATCTATTGATATCAATACACTAATATCTATTGACATCATTAACACTAATATCTATTGATATCAATACACTAGTATCTATTGACATCAATAATATTGATATCTACTGACACCAATAACATGAATATCTATTGACATCAATAATATTGATATCTACTGACACCAATAACATGAATATCTATTGACATCAATAATATTGATACCTATTGATAGCAATAATACTAATATCTATTGATATCAATAATACTAATATCTATCGACATCATTAACAATAATATCTATTGATATCAATAACATGAATATCTATTGACATCAATAACATGAATATCTATTGAAATCAATAATACTAATATCTATTGATATCAATAATACTAATATCTATTGACATCATTAACAATAATATCTATGGATATCAATAACATGAATATCTATTGACATCAATAACATGAATATCTATTGAAATCAATAATACTAATATCTATTGATATCAATAATACTAATATCTATTGACATCAATAATATTGATATCTATTGACACCAATAACGTGAATATCTATTGACATCAATAACATGAATATCTATTGAAATCCATAATACTAATATCTATTGATATCAATAACACTAATATCTATCGATATCAATAACACTAATACCTATTGACATAATTAACACTAATATCTATTGATATCAATTCACTAATATCTATTGACATCATTTACACTAATATCTATTGATATCAATAACACTAATATCTATTGACATCAATAACACTAACATCTATTGATATCAACACTAATATCTATTGATCTCAATAACACTAACATCTATTGATATCAATACACTAATATCTATTGACATCATTAACACTAACATCTATTGATATCAATAACACTAATATCTATTGACATCATTAACACTAATATCTATTGATATGAACACTAATATCTATTGATCTCAATAACACTAACATCTATTGATATCAATACACTACTATCATTTGACATCATTAAGACTAATATCTATTCTTTTTCACTCTATGCAGGCAGAGCCTACTGCCCAGCAAGTCTCATCAGAACCAAGGAGAGAACTCAAATGAGGATCTCAGCCAGCTCAGAAAGTCACAACGTGTGCAGGGACCTGCTCCAGAGGACAAGTCAAAGATGTACTTGAAGTGGAGCATTTAAAGCACCACTTTACAGCAAGGCTAAGGTTATGACCAAGGCAGACAAGCAGCCTGACTGAAATCTTACCATCAGATGTCACCCTTCCTGCTCACTCCAGGACTTCAGAATGAAGTTTCAATCATTTTCCCCTGGACTTCAGTAAACAAGTGGCTGAGAAACCACCTCTGAAACTGCTCTGAGGAACCAGAAGCCTCTTCTCAAAAGCAAAACCCCAAAGTGCACTCACAGCACAGAAGGCCAATGGCAGCCTGGGCTGCACCCAAAGCAGGTGGCCAGAGATGGAGAGAGGGGATCCTGCCCCTCTGCTCTGCTCAGACCTCACCTGCACTGCTGGGTCCATATCTAGGGCCCTCCACACAGGAAGGACCATGAGGATGGCCAGGAGGGCCATGAAGATGATCAGGGAGCTGGAGCACCTCTGCTGTGGGGACAGGCTGAGGGAGCTGGGGGTGTTCAGCCTGGAGAAAAGGAGGTTGAAGGGAGACCTCATCACCCTCTACAACTGCCTGAAAGGAGGTTGGAGCCAGCTGGGGGTTGGTCTCTTCTCACAGGCAGCAAGTGACAGGATAAGACGAAATGGCCTCAGTGTGCACCAAGGGAGGCTCAGGTTGGGTATTAGGAAAATTTTCTTCCCAGAAGGGGCTCTCAGGCACTGTCCCAGGCTGCCCAAGGAGGTGGTGGAGTCCCCACCCCTGGAGGTGTTTAAAAGATCTGTGGATGTGGTGCTGAAAGATGTGGTTCAGTGGCAGTGGCTTAGCAGCAGAGGTAGGATTGTGAGCTCTGGGGGAGTGCTTGGACTGATGACCTCAGAGGTCTCTTCCAACCTCAACAATCTCTGCTCCTATGATTCGGCACTAGTGCTAAAAGCAGATCAGGGAGCTGTAGCTGAACATGAAAAAGGGACCTAGGAACAAGGAAAGTGTAAGGGAAGAATCCCCAGCAGATTTCTGCTTAGTTCAGTGTGGGGCACTGCAGCTCCAGTGGGATGTGAGGGTGGTGAGTCAGCCCAGGAAGAACAAGGAAGAGCAAAAATCCAGAAGTGACTCAGAGGAAATGTGGTTTTAGTCCCAAAGGACTGAGGAGCCACACAACCATCCCCGTGCCAGCCTGCAGACACTTAAGGGGTATGAGGGGATATGAGGGGATCTGGACATGCTGGAAGGTGTCCAGAGAAGGGCCACCAGGATGAGCAGAGGGCTGGAGCTGCTCTGCTCTGAGGACAGACTGACAGAATTGGGGCTGTTCAGTCTGGAGAAGAGAAGGCTCCAAGGTGACCTTCTTGTGGCCTTCCAGGATCTGAAGGGGGCTCCAAGAAAGCTGGGGAGGGACTTTTTAGGCTCTCAGGGAGTGACAGGACTGGGGGGAATGGAATAAAGCTGGAAGTGGGGAGATTCAGACTGGATGTGAGGAAGAAGTTCTTCCCCATGAGAGTGGTGAGAGCCTGGAATGGGTTGTGCAGGGAGGTGGTTGAGGCTCCATCCCTGGAGGTGTTTGCAGCCAGGCTGGATGAGGCTCTGGCCAGCCTGCTGTAGTGTGAGGTGTCCCTGGCCATGGCAGGGGGGTTGGGACTGGCTGAGCCTTGTGGTCCCTTCCAATCCTCACTGATTCTATGAAGAACAATAAATATTTATTTTAGGATAAAGCAGCAGCTGTTGTAATGACAGAAAAGCCACACTGGCCATCAGGACAAAAAGGAATGGGAGCAGAACACCTGTGGAAAGGAGGGAAAACCTCCAGCACTGAGCCTGACCAGAAAAGGCAGAGATGCCCTCAACCAGAAGGTGGATTCTCAAGGTCTCCAAGAACTCCATTTTCTACCATTTCTCTGTGATGTATCCTTGTTTTCTATGATTTTTATCTCCCTTACCTCACCTCAGGATAACATCAAAGGCCCCAAATCACTGTTTTGCCTCCAATAATATTTGAAGCACAAGGATCATCCTTGGCTGTCACAACCACCTGGAGGTCTGCAACACTAAGGCCATGCACACAGAGCTTCCACTCATGAGGCTGAGCAGGCTGAGGTACAAACAGGCCAAGATATGGTGGCCTTGGAAAAGCAGAGCCTTGTATCCGAGAAACTGATCCAAGCCCCTGGATCTTGTGGGGAAGGTGTTGGACTGGAACATTTCCCTGCTCTCATGCCACCAGCAGCATGGAGCTGTGCTTTGCTCCAGGGGGCCTGTCCCTGGAGTAGGAACATATGGCACTGAGGGGTGTGAGGCAAACGTAAGCCAAGCCCCCCCAGCAGAGCTGGCAGCATCCCTGTGCTGCCCACCCTCCATGCAGCAGCCAGGAGCAGGCAGGGCTGGGTGGGCAGAGTGTGGGCACAGCAGGGTGTGGGCAATGCAGGCTCTGACGTCATCTCCTTCTCCCCTGGTGACTTCTCCTCTCCTCACAGTGTGGCAGGGATGGTTCCTGCATTCTGCTTCAGCTCCTTCTCTTCCCAGGGAGGCCAAGGCAAAGCTGCAGGCAGTGAACACTGCCCTGCCTCCAGAGGAGCAGCTGAGCCCCTGCCAGGGCACTGCTCTCCTCAGCCTGCTCCTCTCTTCATGTCCTCAGAGAGCAGTGGGCTCATAACCAGAAAGAACACCAGGGACACCTGGATGTGTTCCTGTGTGACTTGCTCTAGGCGACCCTGCCTTGGCAGAGGGGTTGGACTCAATGATCCCCAGAGGTCCCCTCCACCCCCTACCATTCTGTGATTCTGTGGCACAACTTCCCCAGGGCCCCACAAAGCCAAGCAACAGCTCCAAGTGAAGTCTTCTGCTGAGGTCACCACCACACTGAGCCCTTTCTTCTGCCACAGTAATTCAACACAACCCAAACCTACCCAATTTGTTCTCCATTCCTTAAGGAGAGGATGAGGGAATAAACACCCTGGAGATGTGGTGCTGAGGGGCATGGTTCAGCCCCAGCCTTGGCAGAGGCAGAGAATGGAGGATCTGAAAAGGCTTTTCTTTTCTGTGAGTCTCTGAAGACAACATGCTGATAACACTCAGACTTTCAAGAGATTTACACATTCACCTCCTTGGCTTTCTCCTGCAAATTCTCCCTGCCCTGAAGGCAGCAATCCCTGCAGGGTCTTTATTCCCTCAGCAGCCTCCTACCAGCCTGCAGTGGGTGATGGTTTTGCCCTCAGTGGCAGAGCCTGGATGTGCCCCAGCAATGCTCCCTTCTGTGTGTCAGACTGAGGGGGTAGGAGCAGCCCTCTCTGAACTTCACATCAGTGAAGTCATGGCAGCTGCAAGTGATGAGGAGCAGGAGAATGCTGGACCTGATGGCTGCAATCTGTAGCTCTGCACTGCAGTCTCACAGCTGGATGGGAAGGGACCATGGCCAGGGCACTGAGCTGCTAGAGTGAGTCTCCTACAGGACTGGAAATGCCTCCTGTAGGGAACATGGAGGTTCTGAGGGACCTCTCTGAATCACCCCTGAACTCAGAAGCTGTGACAGTGACTGCTCTGCAGTTCCCCTCTTCTTCTCTTGCTAATATTCAGCTTGGGCCACTTCTCCACCCACACATTAGCCACCCTTAAGGACAGATCTATGCCAGTGCTAGCAACAGGCTCACCAACAGCTGAATGATACCAACCCATGTCAGATCTGCCCTCAGCACCACTGCATCTGATGTCAAGATGAATATAACTCTTGTGATGAGCTTGGCATCACAAACATTCTGCCTTTGGTCCACTGAACTGCAACATCTTGAGAGCACAGGAAGCAAATTAAAGATGCCATTAGGAAGAGCAGCTGAGGGACCTGGGGTTGTTCAGCTTGGAGAAAAGGAGGCTGAGAGGAGACCTCATTGCTCTCTACAACTCCCTGAAAGGAGGTTGGAGCCAGCTGGGGGTTGGGTTCTTCTCCCATGGAGAAAGTGATAGGACAAGAGAAAATGACCTCAAATTGCACCAGGGATGGTTTAGGTTGGACCTCAGAAGAAACTTCTTGATTGAAAGGTTTATAAAAGCCTGGAAGAGGCTGCCCAGGAAGGTGGCTGAATCCCCATCCCTGGGGATACTTAAAAGGCAGAGAGATGTGGTGCTGAGGGACATGGTTAAGCAGCAGCCTTGGTGGAGTTAGAGAATGGTTGGACTCTGTGATCTTTAAGGTCTTTTCCAACTGAAACCATTCTCTGCTTCTCTGAAGTCAAGAAGGTGCATCCCACCCCTCAAGGGGTGGCACTTGTTCCTTACTGGCATGGCAGCCTCCAGTCCACAGAGACTCACTCCTGCTAACCCATGAGCTGCCCTGGCCACTGCAGAGCTGCTGCTGGGGCTGGCATCCATGCCCCTGCCACTCAAAACTGGAGCAAACCTCACTGCAAAGACTCTGTGGCTTCAAGGCCAGCACAGAGAGGAGCAGCCTGGGGCTGCCTTAGGCTGCACAGGCACAAGGCAAGGCACTGGGAAGTGCCTGCACAGGCAGGAAGGAGCTCATCTGTCAGTGCAGTTACAGTGTAATTAAAGCCTCTCAGCAACCACAGCTACTGGGGGAAATTCTAAAGCAGATTATTCCATGCTGACAATCCCACCAGCTCCAGCTCTTCAGGGGGATAATTATGCAGCTCCCATTATTGCACCATGAGGTTGTCAAGCCTGGGAGCTGCATTTTACAAAAGGAAGAAGGGAAATGGAGACACAAAGGCCCTGGTTCTGAAAGCTGTTCAGATGCTTAATTGCAAGTGATTGCCTTTTTTTTTTTTAACTCAATCTGAGCAATTTTTAGATTTTTAAGTGTTGAAAAGAAAAGAAACAGTCTGGAATCATTGGATCCTAACCAAACTCCTCCTGGAGAGATTCCTTTTCCATGGTTTACAGCTCATTAGATGAGAGAAGGGATAAGGACACAGGAGTGAAATCTGTGCTGGATTGTTCAGTCAGTCACAGTGATGACTTCCTGGAGATGAAGGAGATGAAGGCTGTCAATCTGGAGAGGAGAGGCAGGGGAGAAAGAGGAGTCAGACAAAGAGTTACAGGGAAGGGGGGGAGGGGGGAAAAGAAAAAGAGATGGAAGGCCAGAGAGTGTTCCTAGAGAAACTCATCCTTTACAGCCCTGGCAGCCAAAGGACTTCCCCTGTCAGTATTTAAAAGAAAAGGCACCCACAGTGATCCATCAGAGACCAGCAGGACATGTGCTGGAGAAACACAGCAGCTGCCTGAGGCTGGCTGCTGGGGCTGGCAAGGAACGAACTTTGGTTCCACCTGCCAGAGCTGTCTGCCTGAAAGACTCTCCCTTGAAGCCTGGAGGGCTGCAGTGCTATTGGGATACCAGCACTGGGAGCTGCCCCCTCAGCTCTGCAGCCTCCATGGCCACATTTCCTGAGCCTTCAGACCTGTTGTGGTCCTCTCTGTGCTGAGGCTCTCTCTGTGCTGAGGCTCTCTCTGTGCTGAGGTCCTCCCTGTGCCCAGGCTCTCTGTGCTGAGGTCCTCTCTGTGCTGAGGCTCTCTGTGCTGAGGCTCTCTCTGTGCTGAGGCTCTCTCTGTGCTGAGGCTCTCTCTGTGCTGAGGCTCTCTCTTTGCCGAGGCTCTCTCTGTGCTGAGGCTCTCTCTGTGCTGAGGCTCTCTCTGTGCTGAGGCTCTCTCTTTGCCGAGGCTCTCTCTTTGCCGAGGCTCTCTCTGTGCTGAAGCTCTCTCTGTGCTGAGGCTCTCTCTGTGCCGAGGTCCTCTCTGTGCCGAAGTCCTCTCTGTGCTGAGGCTCTCTCTGTGCTGAGGCTCTCTCTGTGCCGAGGCTCTCTCTGTGCCGAGGCTCTCTCTGTGCCGAGGTCCTCTCTGTGCCGAGGCTCTCTCTGTGCCGAGGCTCTCTCTGTGCCGAGGCTCTCTCTGTGCCGAGGTCCTCTCTGTGCCGAGGCTCTCTCTGTGCTGAGGTCCTCTCTGTGCCGAGGCTCTCTCTGTGCTGAGGTCCTCTCTGTGCCGAGGTCCTCTCTGTGCCGAGGCTCAGTCTGTGCCGAGGCTCAGTCTGTGCCGAGGTCCATTCTGTGCGGAAGTCCTCTCTGTGCTGAGGCTCTCTCTGTGCTGAGGCTCTCTCTGTGCTGAGGCTCTCTCTTTGCCGAGGCTCTCTCTGTGCTGAGGTCCTCTCTGTGCTGAGGCTCTCTCTGTGCTGAGGCTCTCTCTGTGCTGAGGCTCTCTCTGTGCCGAGGCTCTCTCTGTGCCGAGGTCCTCTCTGTGCCGAGGCTCTCTCTGTGCCGAGGTCCTCTCTGTGCCGAAGTCCTCTCTGTGCTGAGGCTCTCTGTGCTGAGGTCCTCTCTGTGCTGAGGCTCTCTCTGTGCTGAGGCTCTCTCTGTGCTGTCCCTCTTGCCCTAGCACTTCCAGCGCTTGTCAAAAGTTCCTCCCCAGTTTTCTTGTAGTCCCCTTTCAGGTACTGAAGGCTGCTCTAAGGTCTCCCTAGCCCGTCTCCAGGCTGAACAGCCCCAGCTCTCTCAGCCTGTCCCCACAGGGGAGGTTCTCAGCCCTCTGATCATCTTGGTGTCCTCCTCTGGCCCCTCTCCAGCAGCTCCAGGTCCTTCTTGTGCTGGGGGCCCCAGAACTGGAGGCAATGCTGCAGGTGAGCTCTCAGCAGAGCAGAGGATCCCCTCCCAGTGCTGCTGCTCTCCCTGCTCTGGATGCAGCCCAGTACACAGCTGCCTGTTGGGCTGCCAGGGACCATTGCTGCTTTCACCTTGGGATTTTGAGAAAGAGCAGTGAAAATCATGAACTGGAGCTGCCTTGCCCTGGGGAACCACACTGCTCTGTCCCTTGTAGCTCACAGCAGCTAACCCTGCTTGTGCCACACTGTCTGCAGAGAGCTGTGCTCCTCAGCTCACAGCCTGGGCTGCCCAAGGAGAACCCTGCAGTGTTCACACTGCACTCAGACACACAGACCTGGCACTGTGCAGCTCTGGTCCTGGGTTAAGCATGGGAAAAATGAGTAAGGTGACCCAAGGGAAGAATGAGAGCAGCCACAGCTGCAGTGAGTGGTGGCTCCAAGTGGCAGTGGTTGTGGCAGTCCAAGAACAGCAACTCTCCAGCCCCAGCAGAAGCAAGAGGGCTGGGGTGCAGCTGCTGTGCAAGTGCCCCAAGTAGCAGTGACTCAGAGGCAGGGCAGCCCAGCCAGCAAAGCACAGCCTGAGTGCCCAGGCACCAGCTGCTAATAACATGCACCTATGACTGGCCCAGAAGTCACCTCAGAGAAACCCTCAGGGCAGAGGGGCCAGACAGGAGCACTCTCTGCACTCTGCTCTTTGAAGCACAGGGTCAGAGAACTGTGTCTTTTGGAAAAGCCCTCTGAGAGCATCCAGTCCAAGCATCAACCCAGCACCACCATGGCCACTAAACCATGGCCCAAGTGCCATGGCCACAGGTTTCTGGAACACCTCAGGCCCCATCCAATCTGGCCTTAAATACATTTAGGCTTGGAGCCTCCACAACTTCTCTGGGCAGCCTGTTCCAGAGCCTCACCACCTCTATGGGAAAGAATTTCTTCCTAATGTCTCATCTAAATCCAGCTTTTTCTGCTCTGAAGCCATCACTTCTCACCCTGTCATTCCATGCCTTCCTAAAAGGTCCCTCTCCAGCTCTCCTGTAGCCCCCTCCACACACTGAAAGGCCACCAGAAGGTCTCTCTTGGAGCCTTCTTTTCTCCAGGCTGAACAACTCCAACTCTCTCAGCCTGTCCCCGTGGGAGAGGTTCTGTTCCTTAGTGCCCAGTGCTCTTGTGAGGGATGCTCCTGATCACCTTGTCCTGTTGCTCAGCTCTTTTCCCAGCTCATTCCTTACCTGCCTTTCCCCACATCAAGTGCTGCTTGCCAAAGCAATAGATTTTCCTCTCAAACTTCATTATTTAATGAAACATAAAGTTTCATTTCTCACCCTTTGCAAAGAGGAGGAAAGAAGGAAACCACACAGCTCTGGTTATACTCTGATGGAAGTCACTTGGCACAAAAAGCCAGGAAGAGGGAATCTCCCCACTGTGAAACTGCATCCTCTGGGCCCTTTGCTTTGTTCAAGATGATGATTCAGCTGATACAGTACTTATCACCTAAGAAAGTCTGGCTTTCCTGCAAGTGAAATATACTCTGGGCACAGGGGAAACCAAAATCCACCTTCTTTGGATGGAGATGGCAGCTAACTGGCCCATGAAGTGCTCAGAGGTGTCTCAACCACAGCTCCTCACTCCCTGACCAGCTCAGCTCCCCAGGTGACTGCAGTGAGAGGAAGGCAGCAGCTGCTCCATGGGGAAGCTGCACTCTGCTGAGCAGAGCAGAGCTGGAGAGGCTGAGAGAGCTGGGGGTGCTCAGCCTGGAGAAGAGAAGGCTCAGGGGGGACCTTATTGCCATGGACCAGCACAGAAAGGGTGGCTACCAGGAGGGTGGAGACCCCTTTGTAAAAGGAGTCCCATGGAGAAGGCAAGGGGTGATGAGGACATGCTGGGGACATTGCCACTGGACTGCAGAAGGAAATGTTTCACTGTGAGAAGAGTCAGAGACTGGAATCCCCTCCTGAGGGAAGTGGTGGATTTTCATAGATTCATAGAATCAGTCAGGGCTGGAAGGGACCACAAGGATCATCCAGTTCCAACCCCCCTGCCATGGGCAGGGACACCTCACACTACAGCAGGCTGGCCAGAGCCTCATCCAGCCTGGCTGCAAACACCTCCAGGGATGGAGCCTCAACCACCTCCCTGCACAACCCATTCCAGGCTCTCACCACTCTCATGGGGAAGAACTTCTTCCTCACATCCAGTCTGAATCTCCCCACTTCCAGCTTTATTCCATTCCCCCCAGTCCTGTAGCCCTGATAGCCTAAAAAGTCCCTCCCCAGCTTTCTTGGAGCCCCCTTCAGATCCTGGAAGGCCACAAGAAGGTCACCTTGGAGCCTTCTCTTCTCCAGACTGAACAACCCCAACTCTCTCAGTCTGTCCTCAGAGCAGAGCAGCTCCAGCCCTCTGCTCATCCTGGTGGCCCTTCTCTGGACACCTTCCAGCATGTCCAGATCCCTCTTGTAACAGAGGCTCCAGAACTGGATGCAGTACTCCAGGTGGGGTCTCAGCAGAGCAGAGCAGAGGGGGAGAATCCCCTCCCTGGCCCTGCTGGCCACACTTCTCCTGATGCAGCCCAGGCTCTGCTTGGCTCTCTGGGCTGCAAGTGCTTACTGCTGGCTCCTGGTGAGCTTCTCATCCCCCAGCACCCCCAAGTCCCTCTCCTCAGTCCCTTTCCTTTCAGTGTTCAGACTCAGCTTGCCAGGGTGTGCTGGGCCAGCTCATTCCAACTCCACCAGCACCTGGAAAGGTTGGATCAGATGGTCCTTGGGGTGTCTTCCAACCTGGCACTCTGTGGGGCTGTGGTTTTGAAACAGCAATACTTACCTTCAATGCCAGGTTGTCCACCAGTGCAATCATGGAGTTCTTGAAGAGGGTGGCAGCTGTCAGAGGTCTCTTGGTTACCTCTGTGATGCTCAGTTTGCCTTCAGGCCACATCATCTTCAGCACAGGGTTAGAGCTGGAAGACAGAGAGCCTCTTTAATTGCAGAGCCCATCAGCACTTCCAGGAAAATCACAATTCAACAGCTTGCTTTTGGCTGGACCTGCTGGGAGGTTGCAGCTCAGCATGCAGCAGCAGCTCAGCACGCAGCAGCAGCTCAGCATGCAGCAGGCAAAGCACTGTGACAGCAATGGGCAAAACACCTCTTGCTCTGGAGCAAGGCAGGGCTCAAGCTCACAACCCAACATCCTGGGAAGATGACAGCAGGTTCCCCCCCTTCAGATGAAGATGTGCAGCTCCTGCTGGCAAAACTCCTGCGGGAGTCATCTAGCAAGGGCAGTCTGCCCTTACTGACATCCAAGGTTGCAGCAGAACAGAAGAGAGCAGGCCACAACAGCCTCTCCCACCTCCCAACCTAACTCCAGTTCTGGTGTCCCCAGCATGAGAAGGACACAGAGCTGCTGGAGAGAGTCCAGAGGAGGCCACGAAGATGATCCAAGAGTTGGAGCAGCTCTGCTGTGAGGCCAGGCTGAGGGAGCTGGGGGTGTGCAGCCTGGAGAAGAGCTTACAGCAGGGGGACCTCAGAGCTGCCTTCCAGTACCTGAAGGGATCCTACAGGAAGGCTGCAGTGGAACTTTTCCTGAGGGGCTCTAGAGACAGGCCAAGGGGGAATGGTTTGAAGCTGAGGCAGAGCAGGGTTAGACTGGAGCTGAGGAAGAAGTTCTGCAGTGCTAGGGTGGTGAGACTCTGGAACAGGCTGCCCAGAAAGGCTGTGGATGCCTCCTCCCTGGGGGCATTCAAGGCCAGGTTGGATGAGGCCTTGAGCAGCTAAGTCTAGTTGAGAGGTGTCCCTGCCCATGGCAGGGGGCTTGGAGTAGATGATCCCTGAGGTCCCTTCCAAGCTGAGCCATTCTAGGACTAAAGAGATCAGTGGTCCATTGGCAACTGGTCCCAGAACCTGGTTAAGGACAAGTGGAGCAGCACAGGGAATCTCCACAGAGCTCTCTGGGTTGCACAATGATCTGCTTTCAAACCAACACTTTAAACTGAGCTCAATTAAGGGCTCTGTCAGGACAGAAGCAACAGAACAAGGATTTTGTCATGAAAACTTAAACTGAACAGCCTTCAGGTCACAGCAGTGACACAAGGATCAGATCCCCCAGCAATGTGTTTGCTTCCCTGCACTGCACACAGTGAAGAGGGCATCAGTGAAACCTTCAGTCTCTTCCAGCCTCCACTCTGCACAAAGGATTCTGACAAGCAGGTTGCAGTTGCACTCATCAGTGGTTTGCTTCCTACCTGTTGTACATGAGGCGCTTGAAGTCCTGAAACAAGGTGTCCTTGTTTTTGTCAATGAAGCCAGAGACTGAGTAGCTGAAAGGGAAAAGAAAAGAGAATGAATTGAATAGAATCAGAGATTCACAGCATTGCTTTGGTTGGAAGAGACCTCTAAGATCCTCGAGTCCAACCATTCCCTAACCCTGCCAAGGCTGAGCCTAAACCAAACCATGACCACATCTCTGCACCTCCAGGGCTGGGGATTCAACCACAGGTTCACAGATTGCATTGGGTTGGGAGGGACTCAGTAAAGACTCCAGAACAAAATCTAGCTGTGCTGGATGGACTCCAGTATGATCCCACTGGCTACCCTTAGAAACACAATCATAGAATGGGCTGGATTGGAAGGCACCTCCAAAGCTCATCCAGTCCAACCTCCCTGCAGTCAGCAGGGACATCCCCAATTAGATCAGGCTGCCCAGAGCCCTGTTGAGCCTCACGTTGAATACCTCCAGGGATGGGGTCTCAACTACCTCCTTGGGCAACCTGTTGCAGAACTAATCCAATCTAAATCTGCTCTGCTCTAGTTTGAAGCCATTGTCCCTCATCCTATCACTACAGACCTCTGTAAGCAGTCCCTCTGCAGCCTTCTTGTGGCCCCCTTGAGGTACTGGAAGGTCACTATTAGGTCTCCCCAGAGACTTCTCTTCTCCAGGCTGAACACCCCCAGCTCCCTCAGCCTGTCCTTGTAGCAGAGGTTCTCCAACCCCCTGATCCTTTTCATGGCCTCCTCTGGACCCTCTCCATCAGCTCCATGTCCTTCCTGTATTGAGGGCTCCAGACCTGTACACAGTACTCCAGGTGAGGTCTCACCAGAGCAAAGTGGCAGAATCACCTCTCTGGCTCTGCTGGCAACACAGCTCAGGCTGTGATTTGCCTTCTGTGCTGCAAGCTCACACTGCCTGCTCCTGGCCAGCTTCTCAGCCACCAGCACTCCCAAGCCCTTTTCCTCAGGGCTGCTTCCTAACCTCTCATCCCCCACTCTGCATTGATAGTGAGGATTGCTCCAGGGTAAATTTAACCCCAGGTGTGGTAGTTTTAGGCTATGCCTATAAAATTTTTTTCCACAGCTCTTGAACAGAAAGTAGTAGAATGTAAATAAATCACTCCTGGGTGTAAAAAGGAAACTGATGATAGTTCTAAACAATCCCATTGGAGAGGCATCTACCCTAAGATTTAGTTTGGAGATCAATCTCTCTCTCTTTTTGCTTCTTCATTCTGGCTTCTGCCTGACTTGGCTGCACTGCTGTGTTGTGACTGCCGTTAACAACTTCTCTCTGCTCTCTCTTCTCTTGTCCCTTCTTGTGTACAAGGGGGTAAGGAGGAGGCAGGGAGTGGAGAAGCTGTTGCAGCTCCCCTGGTCTTTGGCCAGGATGGTCCTTGTGCTGTTTATCAACTGTAAATACCTGTAAATATTTGTAATTTTATTTGTAAATGCTGTGTACTTTGTACTGAATGTCAGTGCATTTCATTGTAGATTGGAGCTTGGCTTGTAAAGCATAGAAACAGAGAATCAACCAGGTTGGAAGAGACCTCCAAGATCCTCCAGTCCAACCTAGCACCCAGCCCCATTCAATCAACCAGACCATGGCACCAAGTGCCTCCTCCAGGCTTCTCTTGAACATCTCCAGGGATGGAGACTCCACCACCTCCCTGGGTAGCACATCCCAATGGCAAATCTCTCTGTGAAGAACTTCCTCCTAACCCCCAGCCTAGACCTCCCCTGGCACAGATTGAGACTGTGTCCCCTCCTTCTGCTGCTGCTTGCCTGGGAGCAGAGCCCAACCCCCACCTGGCTACACCTCCCTTCAGGTAGGGCTTCCATACAGCTTCCATTTGCTTCCAGCTGAACTGGTCTGGCAAATGCAATGTTGGGAGGGAATTTTTCACCCCACCACATTACACCAGGGTGTAAGAAATCCTAAACCATTTCCTACTGAAGTTCCTCTACATTCTGCTGGCACAAGGAGTTACACAAACCCTACACCAGTAAACCACTCCAGTGCTGCTCCAGCCAGCAGCTTCCCCAGGGAGCACTTTTGAACACAAGGGCACCTTTCACTCCTTCTTCATCTTCCATCCCTTTGCTCTCAGGCACTGGAGCCATTCTTGTGGAGGCTTCAGGTACAGCAAACTTTTCAACTAGGATGGGGAAGGCTCCCTGCATTGATCCTCACTGTGGTGCATTTTGAGTCTGTTCAGACTGATCTGAGGATTCCAAGCCAGGCAGTTACATAATCACATAAAACAGATGTCTGAACCAGATTTTATTAGCTCAGTTCAGCTTTCCTCCACAAACACTGCTAGGGGCTTTCTTCCCTCTCCTTTTTTTTTTGCTCCTGAAGCACTGCTCTGCCCTCACCCCCTTTCCCATAGACCCATAGAATGGTTTGGATTGGAAGGGACCTCCAAAGCTCATCCAGTCCAACCCCCTCTGCAGCCAGCGGGGACATCCTCAACTAGATCAGGCTGCCCAGAGCTCTGTCAAGCCTCACCTTGAATATCTCCAGGGATGGAGCCCCAACCACTTCCCTGGGCAACCTGTTGTGGTGTTCCACCACCCTCATGGTGCAGGACTTGTTCTTTACATCCAATCTAAATCTGCTCTGCTCTAGTTTGAAGCCACTGCCCCTGCTCCTATCACCTTGGGTTTCCATCCCGAGCACAGAAGCCTGTAACCAGCCTAAGCTTCAAGGGACTGCTGCACTCTGGAATGCTGTGTGGCAGCTGCAGTGGTTCAGAGCAGCAGCAGTGTTCCATCAGAAGGTTGGACCACTTCAAAGCTGGCTGAGAGACAGAAATAGAAGGTGCAACTTCATCCCTGAAAGGAACTCACATCACGTCCCCGGCGTAGTGCTTGATCCGGAAGTCTCTGTCGAACTCCAGCGTTTTGTCAGTTGCACACAGCTGAAACAAAGACACCAACAGCAGGCATCAGCCCTGGATGCTCAAAGTTCAGGAAGGAGCAATAAATAGAACTGGCAACTGGAGTTACTCCACTCCCTAGATGCAGGTGGATGTGAAATCCAGCTGCAGTGCTGCTCCACAAGGGGGTTTGTGAGGGTACCTTACCAGAACAGCTGTGCAAAATCAGAGAAACATGGAAGGGGTTGGGTTGGAAGCTGATCCAGTGCCAACCCAGGCAGGGACACCTCCCACCAGCCCAGCTTGCTCAAGGCCTCATCCAACCCGGCCTTCAACACCTCCAGGAAGAGGACATCCACAGCTTCTTTGGGCAACCTGTTCCAGTGTCTCCCCACTCTCAGTGGAAAGAATTTCTTCTTCATCACCAGTTTCAATCTCCCCTCTCCCAGCTCAAAGCCATTGTCCCTCATCCTATCACTCCAAGCCCTTGTCAAAAGTCCCTCCCCAGCTCTCCTGTAGCCCCCTTCAGGTACTGGAAGGCTGCTTTAAGGTCTGCCTGGAGACTTCTCCAAACCAAGTTGTAAGAGGCTGTTGGTGCTACCTCAGAAATACCATCAAGCAAGAAGAACATCTGAGCATGTAGAGAAACCTTCCACCTAGGAGGGAATTTCTGACATTTTTACATCTTCTTTATATTTTTCCCATTGCAGGATCCTCCTCAGCAAAGACAGGAAGCAATCAAGGTCTGACTGTTTAAACAGCAACACTTCTTCTGTCCCAGGCTGCTCCAGACCAGCTGAGACTCCTCAGACAGTGCCCAGCCCTGCAGACCCACCCCAGCTGGTCACAGCTCCTGGCTCAGACTCCCCACCACATCCCTTCCCTGGTCAATGTGTAAATCTCTTAAAGGTCTGAGTTTCACCAGCACATTGTCTTCAGAGAGTCATCAGAATGGAAAAGCCCTTGCAGATCCTCCAGTCCAACCATTCTCTACCTCTGCCAAGGCTGGAGCTGAACCATGTCCCTCAGCACCACATCTCTGTGGCTTTGAAAGACCTCCTAGGTGTTTATTCTCCCATCCTCTCTTTATGGAGAGGAGAACAAACAGAGGAGGTCTGGGTTGTGTTGAATTACTGTGGCAGAAGAAAGGGTTTAGTGTGGCTCCTCAGTCCTTTGGGACTAAAACCTCATTTCCCCTGAGCCACTTTGGAGAACAGGTCTGGTGAGGAGACGCTGAGGGAGCTGAGGTTGTTAGCCTGAAGAAGAGGAGGCCAAGAGGAGAACTCATTGCTCTCTACAGCTACCTGAAAGGAGGTTAGAGTGAGGCTGGTGTTGGCCTCTTCTCCTAAGTAACTAATGACAGGACAAGAAGAAATGGCCCCAAGCTGCACCAAGGGAGGGTTAGGTTGGAGATGAGAAAGAATTTCCTGGCTGCAAGAATGGTCAGGGATTGGAAGAGGCTGCCCAGGGAGGTGGTGGAGTCCCCATCCCTGGAAGTGTTCAAGACATGACACTTAGGGACATGGGTTAGTGGTCATGGAGATGTTTGGTAGAGGGTTGGATCTGATCATCTTAGAGGACTTTTCCAACCTGAAAGATTCTGTGATGCCCCACAAGGAGGAGGTCAGGTGCCCACGTGGCAGCTGTTCAGTGGCAGTGACCACAATATCCTCATCCCTTCAGGAGGAACAGGAGCCAGAAAATCCACCAGGCTCAGCTTCATTAACAAAGGGCAACAAGATAAAAACAAAAACCTCTGTTTAAACCAAAAGGGGCAGGTAGGAGAATGAAGTCTTTGCAGGAAGCAAAGGCACCACTTAAATCCACCAAGAGCTATGAGCAAATATCCACTACCCACCAAAAGTCTTGGGAAAAACAAGAGGAAAGATGAAAGATACCCTCCAAAAGCCTTCATCTGTGCCTGAGAGGAGAAAATAGATTGGCTGACAGGTGAAAAACAAACTGAAATATGAAGAAAGAAAAAAAAAATCCTCAGGAGGAAACCAAAAAGTTTGAGTCAGAAGGCGGGGAGAAGGTCACAAGGTGTTAGAAGTGCATCAGAACAGGAGCAGGGAGCACAGAGGCGTCTGCACAGCTGCTCCATGGCCAAAGGCTGGAAGGGACACAGAGACAGTGAGGAAATAAAACCAACCAGAGCCTGGACTGCATCAGGAGAAGTGTGGCCAGCAGGGCCAGGGAGGGGATTCTCCCTCTCTGCTCTGCTCTGCTGAGACCCCACCTGGAGTACTGCATCCAGGTCTGGAGCCTCTGTTACAAGAGGGACATGGACATGCTGGAAGGTGTCCAGAGAAGGGCCACCAGGATGAGCAGAGGGCTGGAGCTGCTCTGCTCTGAGGACAGACTGAGAGAGTTGGGGCTGTTCAGTCTGGAGAAGAGAAGGCTCTGAGGTGACCTTCTTGTGGCCTTCCAGGATCTGAAGGGGGCTCCAAGAAAGCTGGGGAGGGACTTTTTAGGCTATCAGGGAGTGACAGGACTGGGGGGAATGGAATAAAGCTGGAAGTGGGGAGATTCAGACTGGATGTGAGGAAGAAGTTCTTCCCCAGGAGAGTGGTGAGAGCCTGGAATGGGTTGTGCAGGGAGGTGGTTGAGGCTCCATCCCTGGAGGGGTTTGCAGCCAGGCTGGATGAGGCTCTGGCCAGCCTGCTGTAGTGTGAGGTGTCCCTGGCCATGGCAGGGGGGTTGGGACTGGCTGAGCCTTGTGGTCCCTTCCAACCCTGACTGATTCTATGAGTCTATGATTCTAAAAGAGGCCATGCCAGGAGACAAAGTCAGCTTTCTTTGCACAGCTGTGCTCAGCAGCAAGGAGCCATGGAGGATGGAATGTCTTTTTTCCAGCCACCCAAAGCCACCTGTCAAGAGAAGAGCTACAGGACAAGCAGGAAGATGATGGAATGAAGCAGCTGCTGCTAGCAGGCAGGACAGGGATGGCTGCACCAGCTCCTGCCTTCAAACCACCCAGGAGTGCTGGTGGTTGTCCTGGTCTGAGTGAGAACAGAACTGATCCTGTGCAGGGGTTTGAGTGCCCAGCTCAGGCTCTGCTCACTGAGGCACTTTGTGCAGTTCAGGCCAGGATGGCACAGCCAGGGGCTGCTGCTGGCAGGGAGAAGCTGTTGGCACAGTCACTGCCAAGGGCTGGCTGCAGAAAGGCTCTGCCTTGGTGTTATGATTTGAGGCTGGTAGAGAGCTCCTTAGAGTCCTCCAGAGGGACGAGTTGGACCCAGGAAACTGTAACTTGCTCCTCTGCATGCCCAGGGCAGGGGCAGGAAGGCAGGGGTGGCACCTGCAGGGAGGAGCAGCAACCCTCAACTGCCCACCAAGGGACTGCAGCCCATGGATCTTCAGGAGCAAGCCAAGGAATCACCAGGCTTAAGCCTGTTCTTCCCTGGCTGGTGTCCCAGGAGGACTCTGTCCCTTTTGCCTTCCATCCCCATCCCTGTGCTCCTGAATCTGGTTCCTATCTGCTGCTGAGTCCAGGCTGGGACTTGCCCAGTGCCTGCCCCCAGCAGCAGTGATGCCAACGATGCCATCCTTGCCATCAGGGGTTGGCTTCCACACTGCTTTGTGTCTCTGTCTCTATCCCCTGGCATTGTCCTCAGTTCCATCCCAGCTGGGTTAGTTTCTTTCCCACCCCATCAGTCTCTCTCCCTTCTTCCCTTTGGGAAGCAGAGGGGTTCATGGAGAGCCTCTGGCACTGCCTAGTGGCTGGCCCAGCACTGACCCCTGACAGCTTCACCACCATGTTGGGTTTTGAAGGAAAGGTTCTCTCTGTGAATTTTTTGTCTGCTGGGAAAATCAGCTGAAATTCTTTCCAAAGCACAGGAAGTGCATTGGCAGAGCTGGCAGCCTGCTGGCTTGGGCAGCCTTGTCACAGGCCTCCTCACTAACCACTCCAAGAATCCAAGCTGCTCTGAAAGGCAAGAGGAAGGGTCCTCAGCCAGAGGAAGGGTCCTCAGCCAGAGGAAGGGTCCTCAGCCAGGAGAAGGGATCCTCACCCAGGAGAAAGGATCCTCACCCAGGAGAAGGGATCCTCACCCAGGAGAAGAGATCCTCACCCAGGAGAAGGGATCCTCACCCAGGAGAAGGGATCCTCACCCAGGAGAAGGGATCCTCACTCAGGAGAAGGGATCCTCACTCAGGAGAAAGGATCCTCACTCAGGAGAAAGGATCCTCACCCAGGAGAAGGGATCCTCACTCAGGAGAAGGGATCCTCAACCAGGAGAAGGGATCCTCACCCAGGAGAAGAGATCCTCACCCAGGAGAAGGGATCCTCACTCAGGAGAAGGGATCCTCACTCAGGAGAAAGGATCCTTAACCAGGAGAAGGGATCCTCACTCAGGAGAAGGGATCCTCACCCAGGAGAAGAGATCCTCAGCCAGGAGAAGAGATCCTCAGCCAGGAGAAGGGATCCTCACTCAGGAGAAGAGATCCTCAGCCAGGAGAAGAGATCCTCACTCACTCAGGAGAAGGGATCCTCACTCAGAGAAGGGGCCTCCCTCAGAGGAAGGGTGCTCACACATGAAAAGGGTCCTCACTCAGAAAAGTGCTGGAGAGATGGGAAACAGAAGTCCTTTAGGGGCCCAAGCTGAGGACTGCACTTGTTACCATCACCATAAATGAGCTATGACCTGAGGGTGACAGAAGCTGACCAGGACTGCTGGTGGCACTGGGTCAGGGAAGAACTGCAGGCAGCCAGAAGAGCTAAAGGAATGGCAAAGAGCAAATGAAATTCAACATAAATGCAGTGATGATAGAGACAGAGAGAAGCCAAAGCTCACAGCAAATGAGGAGCCCCAGACTCCTCATTCCCACCTCAACAAGCATCTTAACCACCTCCATCTCAAAATGAACACAGGAGAACTGGAAGAGGTTTGATGAAGGGAAAAACTGTCAGGAGTCCTGACTGCTAGAGGAGGAAGGACCAAAGGAGCTAAACCTCTCAGGTCAAGGATGAGAAGCCAGGACGTGATGGCAAACCTAGAGATGATGTGATGGAAGACACAGAGAACCCTGTTCTGCTGTCCAAGAGCTGGGAAGCAACAGATGGAACCTAACAGGGAAAAAAGAGAAGGTGAGGGAGACAGCAAGGCAGGAGATCTTCAGGTGGCTCTTCAAGTTGCCCAGAGCTCTGGGCAGCTGATCTAGTTGAGGATGTCCCTGCTTACTGCAGAGGGGTTGGAAGAGATGATCTTTGGAGGTCCCTTCCAACCCAAACCATCCTATGGTTTAAATGGAATTCTTTGTTATTAAAAAACCAAACCAAAACAAACAAACAAAACCCCCAAACCCAACTGTGAAGGACACCAGAAGCCTGATTCAGGCTGTTTCTGGACTGCAGGTCACTGGAGACTTGGAGCACATCAAGTTCTCACCCCACCTTTGTCCCATAGTCTTCTGTCACATAGACCTTCACCAATGCCTTCTGCCTTGGAAGGCAGTGTCAGGTGGCCTAGAATGGACCTTCTCAAACCCTTCCCTTCCCAATCAGCTTGGTGAGATTGACACTACTGAGAACTCTCCACTCTCTGAAGACTTAGGAGTTGCTACACTATCACTGCACTTGATCCTTTGAAAGTAGAAGAGCAACTGGGAAAAGAGCAGAACTTAAAGAGGCTGAGAACAGGAACCGGTGAGGCTGCAAAGTGCCCTCAGAACAGTCAGCATTTGTCCAGAGCTAGATGAGCATCCAACACCACAGAGAAGGTTGAGCCATGCTCTAGGAACAAAATATTTGCCTACAAATCACAGAATCACAGAATGGTAGGGGTTGGAGGGGACCTCTGGAGATGAGCCAGTCCAACCCCCCTGCCAGAGCAGGATCACCCAGGGCAGGTCATACAGGAACACATCCAGGTGGGGCTTGAAGGTCTCCAGAGAAGGAGACTCCACAGCCTCTCTGGGCAGCCTGCTCCAGGGCTCTGCCAGCCTCACACCAAAGTTTCTCCTCACATTGAGGTGGAACCTCCTGGGTTCCAGCTCATATCTGTTGTTTCCTGTCCTGTCACTGGGCACCACCAAAAAGAGCTTGGCACCTCCACCAGGTATTTATGGACTTTAATAAGATCACCTCTCAGCCTTCTCCTCTCCACACTAATCAGCCCCAGGGCTCTCACAGCAGAGATGTTCCAGTCCCTTCATCATCCTTGTAGCCTTAGTTGGACTCTCTCCAGCAAGTCTCTGTCTCTCTTGAACTGGGGAGCCCAAAACTGAATACAGCATTCCAGGTGTGGTCTCACCATCAGGAGAGAGCAGAGGTAGAGGAGAACCTCCCTAGCCCTGCTGGCCACACCTGCACCCCAGGCTCCATTGGCCCTCTTGGCCACAAGGGCACCTTGCTGTCCCATGCAGAACTTGCTCTCCACTAAATGCTGGTGGTGGCAGTGATATTTTTCCTGGACTGTTTGGCCTTCACCAGGACAACCAAGCAGAAGCAGCAGCTCAGCCATGCAGTACACAAACTAGGACACTACTATTTAGGGCACAGCAGCCCCTTAGAGCTTATCCACATGGAGCCAGTGTCCAACATGCTCTCCAGGGGAGCAGTGAAGCATTAAGTCAGGCTGGAAGATGGGAGCTGTTCCCACACCATGGCAGCACACAGGAGTTAACCCCTTAGGAACAGCTTCACTCAACACTGAGCCTTAGAGTACCTGCAGAGATGCTGACTCTGGAACTCTGGCAATAGCTCAGTACCAGTGTCTGGAGGGGACCTACAGGAAGGCTGGGGAGGGAGTGTTCAGAAGGGCCTATGGGGATAGGATCACAGGATGGTAGGAGTTGGAAGGGACCTCTGGAGATCTTCCAGTCCAACCCCCCTGCCAGAGGAGAACCATAGATTCCAGCACAGGTCATACAGGAACACATCCAGACAGGGCTGGAAAGGCTCCAGAGGAGACTCCACAACCTCTCTGGGCAGCCTGCTCCAGGGCTCTGTGACCCTTACAGTGCAGAAGTTCCTCCTCATGTTGAGGTGGAACCTCCTGTGCTGGAGTTTATATCCACTGCCCCTTGTCCAAGTGAGCAGAGGCTGTGCCTGTCCTGAACTCCAGCCCTCAAATATTTATAAACATTGATCAGATCCCTCTCAGTCTTCTCCTCTCCAGACTAAACAGCCCCAAGGGCTCTCAGCTTCTCCTCCCCAGGCGGTGCTCCAGGCCCTTCAGCATCCTTGTATGTAGGACAAGGGGTAATGGTTTGAAACTGGAGCAGGGCAGGTTTAGGTTGGACATCAGAGGAAGTTCTGCACAGTGAGGCTGGGGAGACACTGGAACAGGTTGCCCAGGGAGGTGGTGGAGGCTCCATCCTGGAGACATTCAAGATCAGCCTTGATGTGGCCCTGCGCAGCCTGCTCTAGTTGGAGGTGTCCTTGCTTACTGCAGGGGGGTTGAACAAGATGACCTTTGAGGGTCCCTTCCAACCCAATGCAATCTGTAAATCATAGACAGAACTACTGCAGTCTGCAAAAGCTACTTATGAAATGAAACCATAAAATCCTATCAAGTGATTTGTTTCAATGTGAGCTAGCAGAAGCTGGCTTAGAAAGCTCAGGTTTCCTACAGCAGCCCTAGGTGGGTCTTGAGGAAGGTATCTGAGCTATGGTAAAGGACATCTGCAAAGACACGAGAGGGGGGAAAGAAATCATTCTGGTGCTGAGAGTTTTATGGGTCAAATTTTCCAGGCTATATTGATTTAAAGTAGAAATTAGCAAGCCAGGAAGACACATCCCACCCTCCATAAACATTATTTATAGCAGTGCTCCTTGTCTCCTCAGCCTGTGCACAGGTTCCTGCCAATGCCACCCCCTGCTGAGGAATGCTGCAATCGGCAATATTTCCTTTTAATGTTCCCTGTGCTGTGAAGGGACCCCTGAAGGGAAGGACTCACACCGATTGCTTTGTTAATTTTCATTTTATAGCCTCCCACAGACTTTATGAAGCTCAGTCCTCTCTCTCACTGCATCAGACACTGCCTGCTCTCTCCGTGATGGAGCCACTCACAGCACCAAGCACAGCCCAGAACATGAATTCCTTTCCTTGCCACCTCCAGTCCACTGCCCAGGCAGCTGCACAGCTCCAGAAGCTGGGCTCTTTCCCCACTACCCCACTGCAGAGGGCTGGAGCCTCCAGCCCCAGGCTTCACTGCTCACAGCCATTAGCACGACTAAAGGAAGCAATTTGCATTGAAATGTAGAAACCCAGAGCAGCTCCCTAAAAATCCTGAGCTTGGGTGAGCTTACCCAGAAGGTGCTGCGTGTCTGCAGCTTCAGCAGCTAAGATCTGGGCTGAAAGCAGGACTCCTGCTCCCCCCTCAGCTGGGATGGCAGTGGCAGAGGTGTCAGGTGTGCTGCAGCTAAAGGGCACTTGAGGAAAGGCACATCTGGGAGGCAGAAGCTGGTTGATTTCACTTCCAGCCCAGCCCCTGCCCAGAGGAGCCCCATCCAGCCCTATTGTTTCTAGCCAGCCTCCCCGGGGGCAGCCTTTAGCACATTTCTTACACAACCAGGCTAATTTGGTATTTCTGACCTACATAAAACATGCTCCCGGGGTGGGAGGGGGGAGCCAGCATCCTGAGCCACGGGTTTCTACTGAGCACTGCTATTTGAGAGGCACCACTAAATTAAAGGTCCTGATTTGATTACTCCGTGTGAGAGAGTCTCAAATTAATCAGCCTGGTGCCCATGTTCGCAGGCTGCTGCCAAGAGAGGAACAAATGAAGGCTGTTCAGGCACACACTGCAGCAGAAAGCAAGCCAGTGGAGGGGGCTGGCTTGCTCAGAGGTGCAGCCTGGGCTGAACAAGGTCTGCAGCCACCGACGAGGAGAGGAAAAAAAAAAAAAAGAATAAATCAGAGTGCAGGAATAGAGCAGAAGTGTGAATAATTTGCCTGTCCCTGTGTGGCAGAGCAGCCTGGCAGGGCCATCACGTGTGGTGCAGCTGCACATCCATTGGGTGCGGATGACATCATGGCATGGCTCAGCTGCTCCGAGGCCTGCAATAGAGCTGTGCTCACATTGGCCATCCTTGAGCTCCCTCTGCTGACAGAGGGCCGAGAGAGGAGCGACCCAAACCCAGCCCCGGCAGCCTGAACTGCAGCTCCCAGGCGTGCAGCTCGCACTGCATGGTAACAATGTCACAGAATCACAGAATCACTGAGGCTGGAGAAAAGCTCTGAGCTCATCAAGTGCAGCCTCTGACCCAACACCACCACATCAGCCAGACCCTGCCACCAAGTGCCACAGCCAAGCTTTGCTTCAAGACCTCCAGGGATGGGGACTCCACCAGCTCCCTGGGCAGTCCATCCCAGTGCCCAATCAGCCTTTCTGGCAGGAAGTGCTTCCTAATATCCAACCTAACCCTCCCCTGGCACAGCTTCAGGCCATGCCCTCTTGTCCTGTCCCTGGTCACCTGGGAGCAGAGCCTGACCCCCACCAGACTACAACTTCCTTTTAGGTAGTTGTAGAGAGTGATGAGGTCCCCCCTGAGTCTCCTCTTCTCCAGGCTGAACACCCCCAGCTCCCTCAGCCTCTCCTCATCAGACTTTCCCCTACCCAGTCTGGTCACTCTCCTCTGGACCTGCTCCAGCACCTCAAGATCCTTCCTGCAGTGAGGGCCCAGAGCTGCACACAGTACTTGCAGTGAGGCCCCACCAGTGCTGAGTGCAGAGGCAGAATTCCACCCCCAGTGCTGCTGGCTACACTATTCCTGACCCAGACCAGGATTGCCACTGGCCTTCCATGCCCCCTGGGCACACTGCTGGCTCATGTTCAGCTGCTGTCACCCAGCACTGCCAGGTCCAACCCCAGGCACCTTAGTGTGGTAGTTTTAGGCTACGCCTTTAAAATTTTTCACAGCTCTTGAACAGAAAGTAGTAAAATGTAAACAAATCACTACTGGGTGTAAAAAGGAAAATAAAGATAATTCTAAACAATCCATTGGAGAGAGATCTCCCATAAGATTTGGTTCCCAAACAATCTCTCTCTCTCTCTTCCTCAGGCTGGGAGATGCTAACTCTGTGCCTCTGCTTGACCTTGGCTGCACTGTTGTGACTGCTATGAACTTCTCTGCTTCTGTCTCTTGTCCCTTGTGTACAGGGGGTAGGGGAGGAGGCAGGGAAGGGAGAAGCTGTTCCAGCTCCTCTGGTCTCTTGGCCAGGGGGGTCCTTGTGCTGTTTGTTACTTGTAAATCCCTGTAAATATTGTAACTCCTGTACAGTTTGTACCCACTGAGTGCATTCCACTGTAGATTGTAGCTCTGCTTGGAGATGGAGCTTCCATTTGCTTCCACCTGAGCTGGTCTGGCACACTTTGGGGGGAGAAGGGAATTTTTAACCCACCACACTTAGGAAGACAGAGAAGGGATCCTGCAGGGTAGGATGCAGTTGTGAGGGAAGGGAGGAGTCTGTCACCTTCCTGCTGGAGAAATGAGCATGCTTGGCCAGCTTGCTGTTGAGAGCCTCCAGGAACATCTCATCTGTAACTCTGCCGACGTTCATGCAGGCGTCGTCCAGGATGGCAATGATGCCCTTGTGCTGCTGCTCCACCAGCTCCACGATCACCTGGTTGTTGAAGTAATCAATCTGCAGAACACAAGGAGCAGGTTTCATTGGGATTCTGCCCAGTGAACAAGCAGCAAACTAATGCTGAGCACAACAGCCAAGACCATCAGTCTGGCACAGAATGGGGCCCACTGCTCACAGGAGAAGCAAGCAGCTCTTGGTGTGCAGGTTCATAGAACCACAGAATGGGGTTGGGTTGGAAGGGACCTTCAAGATCATCCAGTTCCAACCTCCAGCCATGGGCAGGGACACCTCCCACCAGCCCAGGCTCCTCAAGGCCTCATCCACCTGGAACACCTCCTGGAACACCTCCAGGGAGGGGACAGCCACAGTCTCCCTGGGCAACCTGTGCCAGTGTCTCCCCACCCTCACTCTAAAGAATTTCTTCCTCATCTCCAGTCTCAATCTCCCCTCTCCCAGCTCAAAGGCATTGCCTCTTGTCCTGACACTCCCAGCCCTTGTTTAAAGTACCCCCCCCAGCTCTCCTTGTAGCCCCTTCAGGTACTGAAAGGCTACTCTGAGGTCTCCCTGGAGTGTTCTCTTCTCCAGGCTGAACAACCCCAGCTCTCAGGGCTCAGGCTCCTGCAGAAGTGCTCTACCAGGCCTCATTCCCTCATACTGGAAATGAAACCTGCTGCTTTCTCCTCCACAATGCCTCAAGTTATAGCTGCAAACAGCTGTGCTCCTTTTGCTCAGCCCCAGGACAGAACTCAGAGATCCAGCCTACTGAACTTTCAGCTTGAAAGCATCTCTAAAGTCAGTGCTGAGCTGCCTGTGGTGCCTGTGTGCAGAGGTAGAACCTGAACTCAGTAAGATGTGGTGTGAGAGACCCTGGCACAGGTTCTGTGACCTCCAGAACCCTCCTGACAGAATGAGTTTGCCAAAAGGAGGCTTTTGGTACAGCTGTTGTCTTAATGTCAGAAAGGACCTGTAGTGCTGGTGGGCAGCAAGTTCTGCATGGGCCAGCAATGTGCCCTGGTGGCCACCAAGGCCAATGGGGTCCTGGGGGGCGTTCAGAGGAGTGTGTCCAGAAGATCCAGGGAGGTTCTCCTCCTCTACTCTGCCCTGGGAAGACCTCCTCTGGAATATTGCATCCAGTTCTGGGCTCCCCAGTTCAGGAGGGACAGGGATCTGCTGGAGAAGGTCCAAGGGAGGGCTACAAGGATGCTGAAGGGCCTGGAGCACTGCCTGGGGAGGAGAGGCTGAGAGCCCTGGGGGTGTTCAGTCTGGAGAGGAGAAGACTGAGAGGGGATCTGATCAATGTCTATCAATATCTGAGGGAGGGGACAGGCTCTGCTCAGGTGCACCCTGGGATAGGCCACAGGGCAATGGATATAAACTGCAGCACAGGAGGTTCCACCTCAACATGAGGAGGAACTTCTTCACTGTGAGGGTTACAGAGCCCTGGAGCAGGCTGCCCAGAGAGGTTGTGGAGTCTCCTTCTCTGGAGAATTTCCAGCCCTGTCCAGCTCCCTCAGCCTGTCCTTGTAGCAGAGCTGCTCCAACCCCCTGATCCTTTTTGTGGCACTCCTCTGGACCCTCTCCATCAGGTCCATGTCCTTCCTCAGCCTTTCTTCCTAAAAGAGATGTTCCAGTCCTTTAATGAACTTTAATGAACCCCCTCAGGCAGTTTCCTCTGTCCACTCAGTCCTGCCCAGGCTGTCAGATCAGTCAGACACAGCTTGCCCTTGGGGAATCCATGTTGACTGTTTCTGGTAACCTTCTTTTCCTCCTTGTGCTTCGAGGTGCCACAATATCTTCTAACAGACCCAGAGTCCCTTCTTTTCCCACACCATGGCAAACAAGGAAATGTTGGGAGGGAACTGGTGAGCTTTTTCCACAGCCTGAGTTGCAGACAGCAAGCCTGGCAGGACAGCTGGCAGGGACACAGATGTCCTATTGACTTCCAGGGCAGCCTACATGTGCAACAACTTTAGATCTGGGGCTGCTGCTGGTACACTGACCTCAGAGTGACCTCTCCCTCCCCTGCCAGATCACTCACATGCTTCCAGGGAATTCCCTCTCGCTGGTACTCTTCCTGCTCCTGCTTCAGAACCAGCTGAATAAAGAGCTGCTGGAGCTTCTCGTTGCAGTAATTGATGCAAAACTGCTCAAAGCTGCAAAAACATCAGAGTTAAAAAACAGGTGAGGAGGTCTGTGGGGAAGGAGAAGGCACAGCCCAGGGCTTTACGAAGGTGGCTCACAGAATGATAGAATGGGCTGGGCTGGAAGGGACCTGCAAAGCTCATCCAGTACAACCCCCTCTGCAGTCAGCAGGGACATCCTCCACTAGATCTGGTTGCCCAGAGCCCTGTTGAGCCTCGCCCTGAATATCTCCAGGGATGGGGCCACGACCACCTCCCTGGGGTACCTGTGGCAGTGTCCCAGCAGCCTCCTGGTACAGAACCCACCTGTTGTTGTCGAATATTTCGAAGCCATAGATGTCCAGGACACCAATGACAGTGTTCTTGCCATGGACTGTGGTGTCATAGTTCTTCACCTCGATCACATCGTTGATGTGAGTCACGATCCAGCAGAAGAGCCTCTCATAGATGGCCTGCAGGGAACACAGCCTGAGGAGCTGCCCTGCACCTGGCCCTGGCCCAGCTCCTGCTGCTGCCTGCAGCACCTGGACACCTCCAGCTAGATCAGGCTGCTCAGGACCACAGCAAGCCTAATCCTGAATGTCTCCAGGGATGAGGCCTCAAGCACATCCTGGCCATTCTGTTCCAGTGTCTCAGCACTTTCCTTGTGAAGAACTTCCTCCTCATCTGCAGTCTCAATCTGCCCTCTCCCAGCTCAAAACCATGGTCCCTCACCCTGTTACTCCCAGCCCTTTTCAAAAGTCCCTCCCCAGCTCTTCTGTAGCCCCTTCAGGTACTGGGAAGCTGCTCTAAGGTCTCCCTGGAGCCTTCCCTTCTCCAGGATGAGCAGATCCAACTCGCTCAGCCTGTCCCCACAGGGCAGGTCCTCCAGGCCTAAGAACACCTTTGTGACCACTCCAGCAGGCCCATGTCTATCATGTAGGGGGCCCCAGAGCTGGCCACAGTACTGCAGGTGAGGTCTCAGCAGAGGAATCCCTTCCCTCATCCTGCTGGCCATGCTGCTTGGATGCAGCCCAGGATCTTTACTGATCCACCCAGGAATCCTCCTGGGACCTGAGCAGCACCAAATGTGCAGCTACAAAGGCGATTCGATGCTGAGTGCCTTCTGCAGGCATCACCACCCTTTGCTGCACCAAGAACAACTCAAGCAGAAGGGAAAAGCAGCAGCAAGGGGTCTGAGGTAGTGTCACACACAGAGGAAGGAAACTGCAACTCACCTTGGCAAAGGCATCTCTGCCATAGGTGGCCTCCTGCTCGGTGTGCTGCTTGTCGATGACATCCCGGCCAGTGGCGACCGTTCGGAACAGGAGAGCCTTCTCCACCATCTCAGCTTTAGTGGACAGCAAGTCAGCAATGATGGACACCACCTTGTCATTTTCTATCACAGGAGTGTCACCATCCACTGAGAACTTCAAGTTCCCCTGCAACATGCAGCGAGAAAGCAGATTTCTCAGCCTGTCTCTTAGTCAAATGGAATCGCAGAGGAGTTTTACTTGGACCAGGCCTTCAGGGTCATCAAGGCCAAATGTTAGCCCAGCACTGCCAGGGCACCACCAAACCACAGCCCTCAGTGATGCTGACAGGAATCAGCACAACCAAGTCCATCCCTGTGCCACCTGCTGTTCAGGTCAGGCAACCTCCTGCCACATTTGAACGCAGGGCATCCTGTGTCCATGGGATGCCATGGGAGGGGATTCTGCCCCTCTGCTGTGCTCTGCTGAGACCTCCCCTGCAGTGCTGGGGCAGCTCTGGAGCCCTCAGCACAGCACAGACAGGGACCTGGTGCAGCAGGGCCAGAGGAGGCCACAGCAATGCTGGCAGGGCTGGAAGCCCTCTGCTGGGAGGCCAGGCTGAGAGAGTTGGGCTTGGGCAGCCTGGAGAGGAGAAGGCTCCAGGGAGACCTTCTGGTGGCCTCTCAGTGCTTCAAGTGCCCAGCAGAGAGCTGGGGACAGAGTTTGGAGCAGGTGTCCTGAGGTGACAGGACAAGGGGGGATGGTTGGGAAGTGAAAGAGGGAGATTGAGAGTGGAGAGAAGGGAGAAATGTTTGACACTGAGGCTGGGGAGAGCCTGGCCCAGGCTGGGCAGAGAGCTGGGAGCTGCCCCATGGCTGGCACCAGTGCAGGGGAGGTTGTTTGGGGCTGTGAGCAACCTGCTGTGGTTGGGGCTGTCCCTGCTGGCTGCAGGGGATTGGCCTGGATGACATTTAATGGTCCCTTCCAATGCAGCTCAGTCTGTGATTCCATGATCCAGTGTGAGCAGATCCTGGCTCACAGAGCAGGGGTCCTGCTCAGCCTTCAGCTCAGACTTGGGAAGAAAGGACAGCAAACACTTGCAGAGGTTTAAGCAAACGCTGCCTGGAGATTCAGGGTCTAGTGGTGGGCAATGACATTAAGTAAACATCCTGGATGTAGCATTTCCTCTTCCCTGCAGCTCACAGAAAGGTCAGGCTGCAGTTGTCACTGTGATGCTGTCACCCACCCAGGGGATGTGTCCTGGGAAGCTGAGGAGCCAGCATGGCTCAGGGCACTGGACCAGAGAGGTTGTGGAGTCTCCTTCTCTGGAGGCTTTCAAGCCCCATCTGGATGTGTTCCTGTGTGACCTGTGCTGCATTCTATGGTCCTGCTCTGACAGGGGGGTTGGACTCAATGATCTTTGGAGGTCCCTTCCAGCCCCCAGTATCCTGTGAGCCTCTGATCCTATGACTGAGAGTGCACTGGCACCACAGCTTGTTCCCAAGCACTGGCAGTGCCAGGATTCAGTACCAATCTCACTGCACTGGCCACTGGAGATTCTCTCTGTGTGGCCTGACCTGCTCTGCCTCCTGCTCTTCCCCAGCCCTGGGGCACAACTACTCCAAAGAGAAGGGACTGGAAAAAAGCTGTGGTTTTCCTGCCATCCTCCTGAAGGAAACTCCTCCACCTGCAGTGCCTCTTTCCTCAGGGAAACCAGAGCAGAGCTGCAGGGACACTGCAGGGGAGGAGGCTCTGTGTGGCCCAAGGGAATTCAGATGAAGGGAAGATTCCCTCAGGGCTCTCCTGGATCCAGCCTCCAGCAGAGAGCAAAGCAGCATCCCTCAAGCAAAACCAGTGGGTGGTGTGGGGATGGTGTGAGGACAGCAAGGTGAGAGCTGCTTACCCCTTCACTGCCAAACCCTAACTCCTGCTGAGAACACTTCCCAGCTCCCAAGACTTTGTGGTGTATCTGGTTTGGGACCTGGAATATGCAGGAATGCGATCTTCCCTCATAACTGCAGCTTTCACAGAGGAATTTCACTCACCCCTGGAAGCTGCATAGACTTTGCCAGCCAACAGATCCTCCAACTGCTTCTGCAGCAAGGAAATGATTGCTGCTGAACCCTCCTGAAGCACAGCCCCCCACACCTGTGGGCAGGTGTCATGGTAGGGCCATGACATGGCCCAGCACAAACCCAGACAGGCCTTAAGATGTCTAGACAAGGTCCCTGTCTCTGCCCTCCTTCCTACAGAAGACAGGGCAGTGTGGGAAAAAGAAGGACAGGAGCCCTGCCTGACTGGCAAACAAGCTGTTTAGCTGGGTGAGAGCAGGTGAGCTGACCACTGCTGCCCCACACAAGGTCCTTGCCCTGCCTTTTCTGGCTGGAGCCTGGCAGAACACCTTGCCACTGGGCAGCTACACCTTGGCTTCAGTGCCCCTCTGGAGCACCTGTACAAGTGCAAGGTAGTCACCCTTGCCTGGCTTTAAGCCTTGCTCAAACCCTGCTCAAGCCTGGCTTTAAGCCTTGCTCAAGCCCTGCTCAAGCCTTGCTCAAGCCTTGCTTTAAGCCTTGCTCAAACCCTGCTCAAACCCTGCTCAAGCCTTGCTTTAAGCCTTGCTCAAGCCTTGCTTTAAGCCTTGCTCAAGCCCTGCTCAAGCCTTGCTTTAAGCCTTGCTCAAGCCCTGCTCAAGCCTTGCTTTAAGCCTTGCTCAAACCCTGCTCAAGTCTTGCTTTAAGCCTTGCTCAAGCCCTGCTCAAGCCTGGCTTTAAGCCTTGCTCAAACCCTGCTCAAGCCTTGCTTTAAGCCTTGCTCAAGCCTTGCTTTAAGCCTTGCTCAAGCCCTACTCAAGCCTTGCTTTCCAGCCTATTTGGAGCCATCTTGTATGAAGCTGCCGTGAGTTGCCCTGCCCTGCCTCGAGTGCCTGGGCCAGAGCCTGGGCCATAGCCATGAGCCACACACAGCAAGCAGGAGAAGCCAGGAGCCTAGAAGCCACAAGCCTAGCCTGCTCCCCTTGCCACCAGACTTGTGCTGTGCCTCAGTTTCCCCAGGAGCCAAGCCAGCTCCCGTCACGAGGAGCGTCATTACCTGCCCGCCACCCGCTGCAGCCAGAGCAGCCTGGGCCCAGGCAGTGAACTCTCCTTGCCAGCAGTCTGCTGTGCCAGCACCCTGTGAGAGTGCCCCAAAGCTAACACAGCAGCAGCAGCATCCCCCTCTTGGGTAAAACCAACTGTGAGTAATCAATTCACTGCCCTTTGGGTTGAAAGGTTCTTATGGAGCCTCCCCTTGCTGTGATCGAGCACTATCTGCTCCCGGGCACCTTCTCTTTCCAAGTTATTGCCTCCTAGCTTGCATTGAATTGTTTGAGTCTTGCCCTAAGATTGCATATTCCCACTGGAAATAGACATCTGAGGGCTGGGAGTCAGGAGGGAGGGGACAGGCTCTGCTCACTTGCTCCCTGGGATAGGACAAGGAGCAATGGATGTAAGCTGCAGCACAGGAGGTTTCACCTTAACACAAGGAGAAACTTCTTTACTGCGAGAGTCACAGAGCCCTGGAGCAGGCTGCCCAGAGAGGTTGTGGAGTCTCCTTCTCTGGAGCCTTTCTAGCCCTGTCTGGATGTGTTCCTGTGTGATCTGTGCTGGATTCTATGGTCCTGCTCTGCAAGGGGGGTTGGACTCAATGATCTCCTTGGGTGCCTTCTAACCCCTGACATCCTCTGATCCTGTGATCCTGTGAGAGTGGCAAAGATATCCCAAAGCATACAGAGTCCCTTACACAACACCCAAAGACCTCCCAACTCTTCCTTTCTCCCCACCTGAGGGTCTACCCAAAACCCCCAGGGCTCTTTCTTCCCAACCATACAACCTATTCCCTTCCTATTCAACCAATTTCTTCAATTTTCATTCATAACGGGTTACCAATATTTTATTAATACCCCTTTGCCATATTGTTTATTATTGTTGTAAGTGTAATTAATTACTAATTCCCCTTGGCAACAACAGTAGGGAGCTTACCAAGTGGAGAATGGCTGCCACAATCTTGTAGACAGTCTGAATTTCCTCCTGCTTGAAGCCTATCACCTTCATGGCATCAGCGACCGCTTTGAACTCTGCACCATCATTGATGGAACACTGTGGGGAAAGAGGTGTTTGGGCCAAAGGAAGTCAGCTGGCAGAGAGCAAGGAGTTTAGAACCCCAGAGAAACAGATGTGGGCTTTGCTGCTTCTCACATGCAAGACTGCTGCAAGATTTCTCAGTTGATTGTGCTGCCCTGCAGCGTGCTGTAGACTGAACCCCGTGGTAGCCACACATGAACAGGGGCTACAGAGATCCATCACAGCACCACTGAAGAGTTCAGCTCCCAGGGAATTGATTGTGAAAGGGCAGAAGTGATCCATAAAACACCCAGAACAACAGCTACAAGCAGTGCAGTCACAGACACTCTGAGCAGAAGCTGCAGAGCACCAGCAGTAGATTTCTGGTCACCACCTTTCCCAAGATGAGCCTCTGCCTCCCTCCCCCTCCCAGCCCTCTGGCTTTGTTTGCACTGCAGATGGACAGAGTAGCTGATAAAGGCCTTGAGAAGGTCTCTGGACTTGCTTGCCAAAAGGCATCTCAACAGGTAGGAAATCAAGAAGCCTTCTGTCTGGAGCCTGTTTCAGAGGGACAGCACTAGGGACAACTCCAGAGGTAAAGTGTTCAGGAGGTGGTTGCCCTAAAATCCTTCTGGGTTTGTTGCCTTCTTCCCTGCTCAGAGGCCCTGACTGATTCTATGAGTCTATGATTCTATGATTTTAGGTATTTCAAGAAGCTTTTAAACTTTGCAGACAAGTTACCTGTAACTCACTGACAACAGCCTCACCTTTATCTGTGCTCCAGGGCAGATGTAGCTGTATGCAGATGCATCCTTCTTCAGATGTAGAGAATGCAGCATCTGGTCAGAACCTCCCTGGAGAAGCTGTACAAAGAGGATTTTAAGAAATGGTGAAGGAAATTTAAACAAATTTTTTTTTAAAATCCTTTTTCTGTTTCTAATTCATCTGCTTGATAAACAAAAGCATAAAAACCATCAACTTACTGCTGCAGAGGAATCAGCTGCACTATCTGGAGCCAGGAGCACAGCATGTGCAAAATGCACAGCCTGCAGCAGGGCAGGGCCCCAACCACCAGCAGAAAGAGGTTGTCTGAACAACTGTCAGAGAATCCCAGACTGCTTTGGGTGGGAAGGGACCTGTAAAGCTCATCCAGTCCAGACTAGAAGGGGTCTGTGTATCCCCATGCGGGAGGCTGCCCCCCAAGCAGGTCAGTGAGCTCCCCAGCAGCAGCACAGCAGAACCTGGGCTGGGCTGGATTCAGTGCAGAAGTTGTGCAAGTGCAGGAAATCTTCTTGGCTCCTGCTGCAGGAACTGCTGCACCTGGGCCAGGTCAGATCCTGGCACCAGCTGTGCAACACAAATACTTCAGGTTCTTCCTTAAGACACAGGCCTGAAGTTGGTTTACACACAGAATCCCAGACTAATTTGGGTGGGAAGAGACATGGAAAAGTCATTGGTCCAACCCCCTGCAGCCAGCAGGGACATCCCCAACCACAGCAGGTTGCTCACAGCCCCAAACCTGCAATGGGGCAGCTCCCAGCTCTCTGCCCAGCCTGGGCCAGGCTCTCCCCACCCTCAGTGTCAAACATTTCTCCCTTCTCTCCACTCTCAATCTCCCTCTTTCAGTTTCCAACCATTCCCCCTTGTCCTGCCCAAACAGGCCCTGCTCAAAACTCTGTCCCCAGCTTTCTGCTGGGTCCTTGAAGCACTGAAAGGCCACCAGAAGGTCTCCCCTGCCTTTTGGAGTGTCAGGAGTGTTTAGAAGACAAGCCTGAACCTCTCCCCAGAGCAGACATGTTTACATCTCTGCCAGGCCACAGATGTGTCTTGGCAAACACATTCACCTTCCCTGCTACACACAGAGACTGAACAAGTGGAAGGTGACACAGTGCTGAGGAAGGTGCCAACGATGCCAGCCTGCAGTACTGAGTGAGTGGGAACAAACCAACCCAACCCAAGTGTCCCTCACTGCAAAGCTGACAACCAAGGTTGTGCTCATTGGCCAAGCCTCCCCCTGAAGGACACCCAAGGGAAGCACCATTCAACGTGGAAGACATTTAGAAGAACTCCCCTAAAACAAGGAAGTCAACTTGGTGTCATGAAATGACTTCCATATGGACCTGAAGAGAGGGATGAGAGTTATTACAAACAAAGCACTGAGTCACAGACTAATATTCTCCCACATTTGCTTAGTTAACCTCCTTTTTCAATTTCCAAATGTGTTAATATGGGGCTGGAGGACAGAAAAAAAAAAAAATCAATCTTCCCATGCTCCTTCCCCAGACCAGGCCAGAGAAGCTGAGATCACCCAAAGTGCAACAGCAAGGGAAGCCCTCTGCAAAACACATGAGAGGGGGGCAGCTTGTGCTGGTTTGAGGCCAGACAGATCCTCTCTTGCCCTGAGAGGGACAAAAGAATGACACCCACACAAACAGACTGAAGAGGGATTGAAAGGTAATTGGTGAAACTACAAAAGCTACCAGCACAGTGGATAACAAGTTATCCAGGGGACAGCAGTGTGCCCTCAGGGCCAAGGAGGCCAATGGGATCCTGGGGTGTATCAAGAAGAGTGTGTCCAGCAGATCCAGAGAGGTTCTCCTCCCACTCTATTCTGCCCTGCTGAAACCTCATCTGAACTGTGTTCAGTTTTGGGCTCCCCAGTGTAGGATGGACAGGGACTTGCTGGGGAGGGTCCATCAGAGGGCTAGGAGGATGATTAGGGACTGGAGCACTGCCTGGGGAGGAGAGGCTGAGGGACCTGGGGCTGTTTAGTCTGGAAAAGAGAAGACTCAGAGGGGATTTAATAAATGGTTATAAATATCTGAGGGCTGGGGATCAGGAGGGAGGGGACAGGGACAGGCTCTGCTCACTTGCTCCCTGGGATAGGACAAGGAGCAATGGATGTAAGCTGCAGCACAGGAGGTTCCACCTCAACATGAGGAGGAACTTCTGCACTGTAAGGGTCCCAGAGCCCTGGAGCAGGCTGCCCAGAGAGGTTGTGGAGTCTCCTTCTCTGGAGCCTTTCCATCCCTGTCTGGATGTGTTCCTGTGTGACCTGTGCTGGATTCTATGGTCCTGCTCTGCAAGGGGGGTTGGACTCGATGATCTCTGGAGGTCCCTTCCAACCCCTGACATCCTCTGATCCTGTGATCCTGTGAGAGTGGCAAAGATATCCCAAAGCATACAGGGTCCCTTACACAACACCCAAAGACCTCACAACTCTTCCCTTCTCCCCACATGAGGGTCTACCCAAAACCCCCAGGGCTCTTTCTTCCCCCCCACTGCTAGGCTAGTCTCAGGCTGGCCAGGTCTGAGACTGCCCGCCCCGTGCTTCTCCTCCTGGCATTAAGAGGCCTTGAGATACTCCCCCACCATTACCTGATAGGGAAGCATCTCCCCCCAGGGGAGCAGAGAGGGAAGAAAGAGGAGGAGAAGGACTTTGCAGATGGATTGATAGGGTGCAGGATTTATGGGTAGAAATACGCCGATGCCTGTGTCCACCCGATGGGGTTGGACACTCAGGACCCCAGAGGTGTAACTTATGTGGCAGTGACAGGAGGCACCCAGCCTGAACTGCCACACAGCTTTAAATACTGCACTGGTTATCCAGCTCTGTCAGCAAGCAAATACCAACCTGGTAGAAAGAATGGAAGCTTCGCTCCCCTGGCTGCTGCACGATCACACGAGACTGTGGGGAGAGCAAGGACAAAGGTGAGTGGATGTGGACACCCCTCAGACACCACTGCCAGGACAGCTCCAAGCTCAGCCTGTGTCACTCTGTCATGAGCATTACAAGTGAGGTGTGACCATGGTGTTTGGAGTCTCTCATCAAGAGAATAAATCTGATGAAGAGCAACTGAAGGAGCTGGGGATGCGTAGAGTGAAAAAGAGGAGGCTGAGGGGAGACCTCACAGTCCTCTACAGCTACCTGAAAGGAGGTTGCAGAGAGGTTGGTGATGGTCTCTTGTCACAGGTAATCAGTGATAGAACAAGAGGGAGCAGCCTCAAGTTGCCACTGGGTAGGTTCAGACTGGACAGTAGGAAGAATTATTTCCCTGCAAGAGTGGTCAGGGATTGGAATGAGCTGCTCAGGGAGGTGGAGGAGTCACCAACCCTGGAGATGTTTAAAGGTGGTTTGGATGTGGTGCTTGGGGATATAGCTTAGAGGTGAACCTTGCAGAGCAGGGTTCTGGGTTGGACTTGGTGATCCTGAAGGTCTTTTCCAACCTGAATGTTTCTGTGATTCTGTGATTCAAAAAGCCCAGCCTGTGGAACAGCTGCAATGTCCTGCTTCCAACCAGCCATGCCATGAGGTAAGCACAGAGCTGTGTTCATGGAAGAGTCAAATCAAAGAATCATTTTAGTTTCACAGAGTCACAGAATGTTAGGGGCTGGAAGGGACCTCAAAAGGTCAGCCAGTCCAACCCCCCTGGTAGAGCAGATCACACTGGAAGGCATCCAGATGGGTCTTGAATACCTCCAGACAGGGAGACTCCACAATCCCCATGGGCACCCTGTTCCAGATTTCATGAACGGCTGGGAATGAAAAGCAGGACCTGTGACTACAACCAAACACTCCACAGACCCCTCCAGGCCTTGGATACTACAGCACCAAGCCCAGGCCAGGGTGAACCTTCTGACACCAGGACATTGTTTCATCAACAGCTCCACCTTCAGAGCACTCAGAGCAGTGTGAGACAGCACAAAAAGCTCTGGTAGCTGTGGCAGGAATCCAGCCAACAAGCAATGGATCCTTACTGAATGCTCCAGACACAGACACACATAGCCTGAGCTATGGAGAGGGACAGGACAGCTGCTCCTGCTGCCCTGCAGAGGCACTGTTCCTGCTTCTTTCAAGACACATCTGGATGCATTCCTGTGCAACCTGTTCTGGATTCCATGGTCCTGCTCTGGCTGGGGGATTGGACTGGAAGATCTCCAGAGGTCCCTTCCAACCCCTAACATGCTGTGATCCTGCGATTCTCTTTGGAGCAGAACCTCAGGCACCTTCAAAATGCAACCAAATTTCACTTGGGTGTTTTCCTCATCCCAAGCATATGAATTGAAGCATCAGGATGTAGGCCACTGAAGCTGCAGCCTCACCTCTTTTCTGCAGGAAAGTAGCACAGGATAAATATTTGGGTTTGGTCTTGGTTTGTTTTGCTTTGACTGAAATAAAGCATTAGGTCTGCAAATAGACTTCAGGGAAATGATGGGAGGAGGCAAAAAGGCAAACAAAAAGCATGGTAGCAGCTGTGGGCAGACCTCGAAATGAAAGCCAGACCTGTGTGTCTCACACTTGGTGAGAGCTGGCAAGAGATCAAGTCCAGCTCCTCTGCACAGTTTTACATATCACAATGTCTTCAGCCACCACTTAATGATGTGGAGAAATAAATTATGCTGAAGATGACTTGGAACATACCAACCCAAGGCTGCTAAAGGATCAGCCAGGGCTGTGGCAGTACTCCAGAATGATACTTCTCAAGCACACTGCTGCTGCTTACAGACCTCCATACCTTCTGCTTTTATTTACCAGTCAGGACTCAGTGTGGAACACAGAAAGAAAGAGTTTTGCAGATGTTAGATTCATAGAATGGTTTGAGTTGGAAGGGACCTTGAAGACCATTTAGCTCCAACATCCCTGCTTTGGGCAGAGACACCTTCCACTAGCCCAGGTTGCTCAAGGCCTCATCCAATTAATATCCCTGGTCCACAAGGTGCCTGGCACAAAGTCTTCTTCCATACAAATGGCATCATCTATCCTGTAGCAGAGAGGAGATCCATCAGCTACTACCTGCTAGCTGTTAGGTGCCAGCCAGCTCACTCTTTTGTACAGTCATTAGGTTTGCAATTAATGCACAAAAGATCATTCCCTCCCCCCCCTTCTGTTCCTTGTGTGAGCTCAGAAGATGAGCTGATGCTGGAGAAGGGGAAGGTGTTCAGAGATTCATAGAATGGTTTGGGTTGGAAGGGTCCTTAAAGCTCACCCAGTTCCAACTTCCCTTCCATGGGCAGGGACACCTCCCACCAGCCCAGTTTGCTCAAGGCCTCATCCAACCTGGCCTTGAACACCTCCAGGGAGGGGCCCTTAATTGATCTCAGCTTTTATTCTGGTTACAAAGTACCTACCCTACCTGCACATAAACCTCTGAGTAACACAGCTGTGTAGGTGGGGAGATCTGACAGCAGTGGGGTTACAGTGACAGGGCACTGCCAGTGCCTCAGCAGCACTCTGGTCACTTACAGCAGCTCTTGGAGGAAAACAAAGCTCCAGAGCTACCAAACTGCTGCGGCCCCTCCATCACCTGTGGCCATACCTTGGCTTGAAAGGGAAACTCTGATGGCAAAGCAGCTACTGAAAGAGCACCCCCCAAACAGCCTCTAACCCTGAAAGCCAGGGGCCTCACCTTTTCTAGTAAGTAGTTATTGATGTGCCCCCCTATTGGGTCTCCTTTGAAATCAAAGTTGATGTCCATGTACTTCCCAAACCTGCTGGAGTTGTCGTTGCGGTTGGTTTTGGCGTTGCCGAAGGCCTCCAGCACACAGTTGGACTTCAGCAGGATGTTCTTCACCCTGCAGCACAGAGAAAGGCAAGGCAGAGGAGGGTAAGGCCACACTTGTGCCCTCAAAGCATGGGATTCATTTCCACAGGCTGCTCTGCAGCAGCAGTCAGTGACAGCTGAGCTGCTCTCTGGAGAGGTGTGTGGGCAGATGTGTGACACTAGCACTCCCCGGGGAAACAGCTGGGAGCTTTGGGCAGCGTTCCCTGGAGCCCAGCAAATGTCAATCACAAAACCACAGACTGCTTTGGGTTGCAAAGGACCTTCAAGATCATCCAGCTCCAAACCCCCTGCCATGGGCAGGGACCTCTCCTACCCCATTCAGCCTGACTTTGAAAATTTCAAGGCTCGGAACATGCACAACTTCTCTGGGCAGCCTGTTCCAGAGCCTCACCACCCCCATGGGGAAGGATTTCCTCCTAATGTCTTATCTAAATCCAGCTCCTTCCAGTTTGAAGCCACCACCCCTTGCCCTGTCACTCCAAGCCCTTGTCAAAAGTCCATCACCAGCTCTTCTGTAGTCCATTAAGGTACTGGAAGGCTGCTCTAAGGTCTCCCTAGAGAGCACAGGTTGAAGAAGGCAAAGTGCAAGGTCCTGCAGCTGGGTCAGGGCAATCCTCGACATCAATGCAGGCTGAGGGATGATGAGATTGAGAGCAGCCCTGCAAGAAAGGACTTGGGGTGCTGGGGGGTGAGAAGCTGGACAGGAGCCAGCAATGGGCACTTGAAGCCCAGAAGGCCAATGACAGCCTGGGCTGCATCCAAAGCAGAGCAGCCAGAGATGGAAAGAGGGGATCCTGCCCCTCTGCTCTGTTCTGCTCTGCTGAGACCTCACCTGCAGTGCTGTGCCCACATATGGGACCCCAAACACAAGAAGGACATGAACCTGATGGAGTGGGTACAGAGGAGAGGCCATGAAGAGGACCAGAGGGCTGAAGCACCTCTGCTATGGGGACAGGCTGAGAGACTTGAGGCTGTTCAGCCCTGGAGAAGGCTCCAGGGAGACCTTAGAGCTGCATTTCAATATCTGAAGGGAGCCTCCAGGCAGGCTGGGGAGGGACTGTTCAGAAGGGGCTGTGGGGATAGGACAAGAGGCAATGGTTTGAAACTGGAGCAGAGCAGATTTAGGCTGGGGACATCAGGAGGAAGTTCTGCACAGTGAGGGTGGAGAAATACTGGAACAGTTTGCCCAGGGATGTGGTTGAGGCCCCATCCTTGGAAACATTCCAGGTCAAACTTGTTCTGGCCCTGAACAGCCTGCTCTAGTTGGAAGTGTCCCTGCTGCATGCAGGGGGGTTGACCTTTGAAGGTCCCTTCCAAGCTGATGCATTCTGTGATTCTGTAGTTAGTACAAAAGAGCATCTACCAACATGGTGCTGACAGCCCACAGAAAGATCCACAGACCAACCAAGCTGCCCTGTTTTTCTGCCTGTCTCCCACTCACCTCTCCACCTCAGCCCTCTGCCCAGGGTTGGTGATGGCTGCTATGTACTGCATGATGTATTTGCTGGCCTCTGTCTTCCCAGCCCCGCTCTCACCTGAGGGGGTAAACACAAAGAGGTCACAACAGAGCAGAGAAAGCCAAGCAAATTCCTGGAGAGTGTCTTAATTGTACCTAAAAGAGTGTTTGGGGGGAGGTGTGTGTGTGGGGGGGGTGTTATTGTTTCATTCAAAGCAATCCAATTTGCCTGCACTTTGAACACTTCCCAAACACAGCCCTGGCCGTGCATGGCTGTCATGGTGCAGGATTCCACAGGTGGGCAAGGGCCTGGCACAGAGCAGATCAAAAGGAATATTGTTAGAGCAGAAAGCCTGGCATGGCGAGGCTGGGCCAGCAGCAGCAGCACAAGAGGCCTCTGTTGAGCACTCCAGCACTGGGGCTCGTGCTTTTCAGAGCTGTGAAAGCAGGGGAACATCAAGGAGAAGGAGTGCCAGGATCCAGCCAGCCACCGTTCATGGCACCAGCCCTGCTCCCACTGTTAGAGCCACCAGAAGGCTGCGGTCAGGCATCAAACAGGGAACAACAGAGCCGAGGGACAAAAATCAGCAGTGCCTCAGACAGACAGGACCCTGCTCTCCCTGTCCCCACTGACACAGGCACAGCAAGCAGAGGCTCACATTGAAGCCATCACTTTGCACGCTCAGATGAAGCAAATGACTGACAGCAGCTCTTGAATGAGAGAAGAAATAATTGCAGAGGTCTCCAGGCAGGGATTGAAATGCAAACGAGCAGGCTGGAGATAAATGGAGCTTCCTTTGACAAAACCCTGTCATTAGGCAAATCACTCTTCTTTTCCCTGCCTGCAATTTCCCAAGGGCCAAGTGCAGCTGAGAGCCCAGAGCTGCCCCAGCTCACCTGAAATCACGATGCAGGTGTCCTTGGAGCGCCTCTTCATGGCCTTGTAGGCGGCGTCGGCGATGGCGAAGAGGTGCGGAGGCCTCTCGTAGAGCTCCCTCCCTCTGTACTGCTCGATGGTGTCCCGCCCATAGATGTTCAGGTTCTTGTAGGGGTTCATGGACACCACCACCTCCCCGATGAAGGTGTAAATCCGACCCTTCTCAAACCTGCCCGGGGGGAGAGCAAGGGAAGGGACTCAAACAGAGGGGCCCAAGGAGGCTTCCCAGCCAGCAGCAGCCTGAGCCATGGCTGCACACCACAGACATTGGCACCCCAGGGTGGCCTGGGGGGCATCACAGAGTTACAAGGAGTAGAACTAGGGCTAGCCTGGAGTCCTACCATCCACAGAGGAACTCCCTGCTGCTCCTGCCCTTACAGATACACAATCAATCAGAGCAGTCACTGCAGACAGCCCCTGTGCTCCTGCTGCCATCCAGCTACTTGGCAGCATGCTCAGGGACTTCTGCTGCCATCAACATGCTGTGGAAACACATCATGGAATGGTTTGGATGGGAAAGGACCTTCAAAGCTCATCCAGTCCAAGTCCCTGCAGGCAGCAGGGACAGCTCCAACCACAGCAGGTTGCTCACAGCCCCAAACAACCTCACCTGCAAGGGTGCCAGCCATGGGGCAGCTCCCAGCTCTCTGCCCAGCCTGGGCCAGGCTCTCCCCACCCTCAGTGTCAAACATTTCTCCCTTCTCTCCACTCCCAATCTCCCTCTTCCACTTTCCAACCATCCCCCCTTTTCCTGTTCCAAGAGGCCCTGTTCAGAAGTCTGTCCCCAGCTTTCTGCTGGGCCCTTGAAGCACTGAGAGGCCACCAGAGTGGAAGGCTGCTCTAAAGTCTCCCTGGAGCCTTCTCCTCTGCAGGCTGCCCAAGCCCAACTCTCTCAGCCTGGCCTCCCAGCAGAGGGCTTCCAGCCCTGCCAGCATTGCTGTGGCCTCCTCTGGCCCTGCTGCACCAGGTCCCTGTCTGTGCTGTGCTGAGGACTCCAGACACAGGGCTGTAGGTGAGGTCTCAGCAGAGCACAGCAGAGGGACAGGATGTCTCTAAGCAATTCTTTAGCAAGATTTCAGTTAACACAATTTGTTGTTTCCCCGGCTGATTATAGAAAATATGAGAGAGTTGGGGTCAACAGCTCAGTGTCCAAATGGAGACCACACCAAGTTGAATGGTGCGGTCAACATGCTGGAAGGAAGGAATCCATCCAGAAGGATCCAGAAAGGCTGCAGAGGTGAGCCCAAGCCAACCTCATGAAGTTCAACAAGACCAAGTGCAAGGTCCTGCACCTGGGTCAGGGCAATCCAAGCACAAATCCAGGCTGGGCAAGGAGTGGCTTAGAGCACCCCTGAAGAGAAGGCCTTGTGGGTGTCAGTTGGTGACAGACTCCCCAGGAGCCAGCAATGGTCCCTGGCAGCCCAGCAGGCAGCTGTGTGCTGAGCTGCATCCAGAGCAGGGAGAGCAGCAGCACAGGGAGGGGATTCTGCCCCTCTGCTCTGCTCTGCTCAGACCCCACCTGCAGCACTGCCTCCAGCTCTGGGGCCCCCAGCACAAGAAGGACCTGGAGCTGCTGGAGAGGGTCCAGAGGAAGCTACAAAGATGATCAGAGGCTGGAGAACCTCCCCTGTGGGGACAGGCTGAGAGAGTTGGGGCTGTTCAGCCTGGAGAAGAAGAAGCTCCAGGGAGACCTCAGAGCAACCTTCCAGTACCTGAAGGAGAGCTGGGGAGGGACTTGTGACAAGGGCTGGGGGTGACAGGATGAGGGACAATGGCTTTGAGCTTGAGGAGGGCAGATTGAGACTGGAGATGAGGAAGAAATTCTTTAGAGTGAGGCTGGGGAGACACTGGCACAGGTTGCCCAGGGAGGTTGTGGCTGTCCCCTCCCTGGAGGTGTTCAAGGCCAGGCTGGATGAGGCCCTGAGCAAGCTGGGCTGGAGGGAGGTGTCCCTGCCCATGGCAGGGGGTTGGCACTGGATGATCTGGATGCTCCCTTCCAACCCAACCCATTCTGTGAATCTATTAATGTAGCAGGGGAGCACAGAAGGAATTTCTGATTAACAGCTGAAGAATCCATCCAGCATCTGCTCCTGGAGAGGAGAAAGGATGCCAGCAGACACAGAGATCCCCTTGCGCACGGTGGTGCTGCCTGCACTTAAATCTTACAGCATTAGATGGCACCATCACACCTCTGTGGAGGACATGAGGCCTCCTCAGCACTGATGGACTCCGCACCAGTTCTAGCTCTGCTTTATTGAATTTCTTCCCACCCCCGGGTGCTGACAGCCCTGACATTTTCTATTGTTCATTGGAGAATTTGCAGCAGCATCTTGGCAGGGTTACTTTTAGCAGGTGCAATAAAACTCAAGCCACATAATCCAGCAGCAGAATTCCACTTCCTCAAAGAGGCTTTGCCTCTAATTCCAGCTTCCCCCAGAAACACCTCAATAAAATGACACAATTGCAAAACCTCTTTTTGTTTGCATTCAATCTGAACTGCACCTAGTCCTGATGTGCATGGCCCAGAGCTTAACATACAGAGACAGTTTATATTTTACAGACATTTGCTGGCTGAAAGCTACCAAAAATTGTTTTAGGAAAGAGAAGGCCACAAGCAATTAGCAACAGCAGCTGCAGCTCAGCAGCTACCACATCAACACCAAGGAAACCAGTCCAGGCTGGGGGTTGATGAGACTGAGAGCACCCCTGCAGAGAAGGACTTGGGGGTGCTGGGAAGCTGGACAGGAGCCAGCAATGGGCACTGGCAGCACAAAGGCCAAGGGCAGCCTGGGCTGCATCCAAAGCAGCATGGCCAGAGATGGAGAGAGAGGATCCTGCCCCTCTGCTCTGCTCTGGGGAGACCTCACCTGCAGGGCTGCGTCCAGCTGTGGACCCTCAACAAAGAAAGGACATGGACCTGATGGAGCAGGTCCAGAAGGTCACAAAGATGATCAGAGGCTGGAGCACCTCTGCTATGGGGACAGGCTGGGGACAGGCCTGGGGAGTTGGGGCTGTTCAGCCTGGAGAAGAGAAGGCTCCAGGGAGACCTTAGAGCTGCATTTCAGTATCTACAGGAGGCCTGCAGGCAGGCTGGGGAGGGACTGTTCAGAAGGGGCTGTGGGGATAGGATGGGAGGCAATGGTTTGAAACTGGAGCAGGGGAGGTTTAGGTTGGACATCAGGAGGAAGTTCTGCACAGTGAGGGTGGGGAGACACTGGAACAGGTTGCCCAGGGATGTGGTGGAGGCTCCATCCTTGGAGACATTCAAGCTCAAATTTGATGTGGCCCTGGGCAGCCTGCTCTAGTTGCCTGCAGAAGGGTTGGATGAGATGACCTCTGAGGGTCCCTTCCAAGCTGATGCAATCTGTGACTGTGAAGTGCAGGCAAGCCTGGTGTGAAGCCCAGAACCACAGCCTGCATCGTAAAAATTCCCTCTTTATTCACTGGCAGACCAGAAGATGGACTCAGGAAGACAGGAGGCCTCCTCATATGCTAAGTCCTTGGCATCAGCCAACCCTCATTTTAATTCTTTGAAGCACAAAGCAGCTGGGGACCGTGGTGGTTGGAAGGTATCAGGCAGGCACAGGAGACACGTGGGTGCTGAGAGATCAGATACCACCTGCTGCTGCTCTGCCCCCTCAGGAGCAGGCCAGGGACACTGCACAGACATAGGAGAGCTTAATCAAAACCAAACACACACCCCACTGCTTCTCCTGAGGAGATCAGATCTCACTGGGACATACATTTGTAATGGAAACCATCACATCAAAATCAGCAGAACCTTCATCTCCTTGGAGCTGGGCCATCCAAAAAAAGGCAAGCTGGCCAGTGGAGAACCAACTGCTCCCCAAAAGTCCCTGCAGGGCAGGCAGAGAAGCACTGCTGAAGGCATTGCTGACAATGAAGATAACCACAGAGCAGATTCTGGAGGGGGTTTTAAGCCTCATCATGCTGCCAGACACAGGGCCAGGGGGGCATGGGTGGCACAGAGAGGTTAAGGAGGTTTGCTTTAGCTGTTGAGAAGGAAAAAGGACATCCCTGGTGAAGGGTGCTGCCAAGGCACCATCACAGCACCCAATACTTTGACCTCTCCCTTATGTCATGAATTATGTAAACTCTCAGGAGCAGAGAGCAGTTTAAGTTTCCTCCCCTGACAGCTCAGTGGCCCCAACTGCCTTGCAAGCTGCACCTCCAGATTTTGCTCTGCCCCCTGCCCACTGCAGGGTGCCCACTCAGGGCTCACCCTAGAGAGCTCAGCTCTGGAGGTGACGTGGACAGAGCCAGCAGCTGGACTTCATAGATTTATAGAACAGGTTGGAAGGGACCTTAAAGCTCATCCAGTTCCACCCCCGTGCCATGGGCAGGGACACCTCCCTCCAGCCCAGCTTGCTCAAGGCCTCATCCAGCCTGGCTTGGAACACATCCAGGGAGAGGACATCCACAGCCTCCCTGGGCAACCTGTGCCAGTGTCTCCCCACTCTCACTCTAAAGAATTTCCTCCTAATCTCCAGTCTCAATCTGCCCTCCTCAAGCTCAAAGCCATTTCCCCTCATCCTGTCACTCCCAGCCCTTGTCAGAAGTCCAGACACAGCCATGCTGCCTGCCTGCTTCCCCCACAGCTCCAGCCTCAGACACATCTCACACTAGGCTTTAAACTCAAGTTTTAAGAGGTTTCACAAGTTGTGGTGCTGGTTTTGAAAGGTTCTGTGATTGTGGTTTCAAAAGGTTCTGATCTCTATCTTCAGTCCCTGTGGCAAAAGACAGATGGAGATGTGGGAGGAGAAGGATTCATCCCAGGCTTGTCAGATGGGCAGCTCTCAAGCTTGGCTTTGAGGACATGCAGTTTATGAACAGCTGCCATCCCATTTCACCTCTCTGCTAAGTTTTCTTCACTTCTTAGCACCAGAGTTAAAATTCCAGAGCTGTGCTTAGATGTTCCTAAAAGGAGCAGTGGCTCCCCAGCCCTGCTTGCTGATAAAGCCTCCTTTCATGGGGCAGCCCAGCTCAGCTCAGCAGCAGGCCAAGAACAGCAGTCCTGTTTTCCTGGCTGCTCGGTGGTGTTGTCAGACTCGAGGCTTTCCCTGCCCCAGAAGAACTCAGAACACCTCAGCAAACAGCCAGGGCTGGGAGGGGCACCAGCTGGGTTCAGTTCACTGTTCTGTGAGCAAGGGGCACAGCACCAGGTGAAGCCATTTGGGTGCTTTTGGGGATGGGTCATCAGCTGGGGCACTGCTCCCCATCAGGAGAAGCCCAGCAGCATAAAGGATGGAGTCATCACCCAGAGTCCCAAGCATGGAACAGGTAGAACCAGGCTTTTGCTGCACCAAACAATACACTTGATACAAGGAGCCCCTGTACCTGCTCCTGGGGGTCCCCATGTGGGGTTTATCTGTCATGAAAATCACATCAGCTTGTGCTGCAACTTGGAGGAGAAAAGATTTCCCCAGAATCAGAATCACAGAATGGCTCAGGTTGGAAGGGACCTCAGAGATCATCTTCTCCAACCCCCCTGCCATGGCCAGGGATGCCTCAACTAGACTCAGCTTGCTCAAGGCCTCATCCAGCCTGGACTTGATCACCTCTAGGGAGGAGGCATCCACAGCCTCCCTGGACAATCTATTCCAGAGTCTCACCACCCTCATACTGCAGAACTTCTTCCTCAGATCCAGTCTGACCCTGCTCTCCCTCAGCTTCAAACCTTTCCTCCTTGTCCTATTGCTAGACAACCTCATGAAAAGTTCTTCTTCAGCTTTACTGCAGAATTGGTTGGGTTGGAAGGGACCTTAATGATCATCCAGTTCCAGCCCCTGTCACAGACATGGATACCTCCCCCCAGCCCAGCTTGCTCAAGGCCTCATCCAGCCTGGTCTTGAACACCTCCAGGGAGGAGGCAGCCACAACCTCCCTGGGCAACCTGTGCCAGTGTCTCCTCACCCTCACTGTAAAGAATTTCTTTCTAACATCCACTCAAATGATGCTGTTTGAATAACTCCTGTCCTCTGAATTTTCCATATATCAACTCTGGCATCTGAAATCAGTCTCAGCTGCCAAAGAGACAGTCACAGCATTTAATCCTTGTCTGTTATTTGGATGAAGAGCATCAGCTCTCTGCTGAGAAGATTTATACCACTTTTTATTACCTTGTTAAACATCAATTGATAGTGAGAAAATACAAAGCAGTAGGTCACAGACTATAAATCATTTAAAGGCATAGAAATGATTGTCCAGGAAAGAAGGCTGCCAGGGAAAAGAAAAGAGTCTGACTTTGGTTTGCAGTTTAGGGAGGGGGATTTCAAAGGAAATATCTCCTTAAGCCTGGCCACCCCGTGCTCAGGTCCCACTGCCACTGGAAGAGCACCGGAGTGGAATGGAATCTTCACCACCAGGGAGCACTCACATGTAGGATTTCTCTCCCACCTGCCAAACCCTCCAGTCAAAAATAAAGCTGCTCTGACCGAGGAAATGATGCAACTTGAAATGCACTCAGCACAAATAAAGAAATGAGTTAGCTGGCAAGGCTTGGAACCCACAACTCCCAAACAACATCTGCAGAAGGCAGACCGTTAGCCAGGCACCAACCTGCCCCGGCCCCGGCTCAGCTACAAAGGCAGCGCTAATTAATCATTGACTCCGCGCTCCAACACAAAAGTGTCTGCCCGCAGGCAGCAGGCAGCGCTCCGCGGGCTTACAGCTGCTCCTCGAAGGCTTTCTGAGACAGCCTGTGCCAGCTACCAGGGGACCAGTCTGCGGCCAGACGCCAAGCTGGGCTTTGCTGGGGTGTTGAACAACTCTTCAAACGCTCTTTGCCAGCCCTTCCCTCCCTCTGTGCAATATCTGAGGAGCAGAGCAACGGCTGGAAAAATCACACGGAGCCCCCAGCCAGCCCCTTTTCTGCTCCTGCAGGAGAGCTGAGCAGAGCTGTTGGTGTCACGGATCCTTTGCTCCTGGGAATAGCTCTGCTCTGGAACTGCTCCCCTCTCAGCCCTGAGCACAGTCTGACCTCACATTCTGCCTCACACACATGCAGACACCCTAAAGCCTTCCAGACTTAGCAGGTGCTCAGAAAGCAACTTGGGCTCAGCCTTTCCTGCTCCTGATGCTACACAGATGCTCACAGCAAGGAGCAGCACAGCCACTGGCTCAAGGTGGCCTTCCACTTGAACTGTACTGCAGTAGCTTAAAGGAGGGAGAGGGAATCTGATCAATGGTGACAAATATTCCAAGGGTGAGTGTCAAGAAGAAGGGGCCAGACCCTTTTCACTGGTGTCCTGTGATAGGCCAAGGGGCAATGGACACAAACTGGAACACAAGGAGTTCCACCTCAGCACCCGTGAAAACTTCTTTGGTGTGAGGGTGACAGAGCCCTGGAGCAGGCTGCCCAGAGAGGTTGTGGAGTCTCCTTCTCTGGACACTTTCCAAACCCATCTGGGTGTGTTCCTGTGTGACCTGCCCTGAGTGATCCTGCTCTGGCAGGGGGGTTGGACTGGATGATCTCAGAGGTCTCTTCCAACCCCTACCATTCTGTGATTCTATGATCCTGCTCTGGCCGGGGCGGGGTGGAGCTGAGGATCTCAGAGGTCCCTTCCAACCTCTAATGTATTGTGATTCTGTGATACTGTGAAAAGTTAACCACGAAAAGCAAAAGCCAATAATTCAGGACAGATAGAGGAGTGCTATGGACACATCAGCCTGTGCTAGAGTCAACAGCTCACCTAGCACCACTGAAGGATAAAAGAATAAAAGCTGATGTTTTCAAACTATTTTCTATGTCCAGCTCACTCATTAACTCCAAAGCAGAAGAGAACTGAAATCTTTAGTATGAGCACCCTGCTTTTTCTCCCATCCTTCTCTGTGCATGGGAGAAGAAGAAGGATCTACCAGCTGCACACCTCTGGCATGCCAACAAGACCCAGCTCCTTCTGCTGTTGCAAACACCCTGTGGGATTTGGGTTATTCCCCCAAAGTTCTTAGCTGTTTTTTAACCACCAAATACAGGCATTAAAAATCCCCTGCTGAAGGATTTGACCCCATTCATTGCAGACATGCATGAAGTTGTGTCATGAAAACTCATGGCCATGGGTACTCAAGGCTGGGCCATTAGGATGTGTCACCAAGGGACATTCAGAAGGCTTCTGGCACTGAGACCCTGTTCACCTGGTTGTAAATTCCAGCTGCACTGACCCAAAAGCACAACCACTCTTCCCATGCTTTGGGAAGCTGGATAGGTTGGATCAATGGGTTATAGCCAATGGGATGAGGTTTAACAAAGCCAAGGGCTGGGTCCTGCACTTGGGTCACAACAACCCCATGAAGGCTCCAGGGAGTGCCCCTGCACTTGGGGCAGAGTGGCTGGAAACTGTCCAGCAGACAAGGACCTGGGGGTGCTGGGTGACAGCAGCTGAAGATGAGCCAGCAGTGCCCAGGTGGCCAAGAAGGGCTCCAGCAGCCTGGGCTGGAGCAGATCAGCAATGGCAGCAGGAGCAGGGCAGTGATGATGCTCCTGTATTAGGCACTGCTGAGGCTGCACCTCCAGTCCTGGGTTCAGTTTTGGGCACTGCAGTGTGAGAAAGACATTGAGGGGCTGGAGCAGGTCCAGAGAAGGGCAGTGAAGGTGGTGAGGGGTTTGGAGGGCATGTCTGCTGAGGAGCAAGAGGGAACTGCGGTTGTTCAGTCTGGAGAAGAGGTAGCTGGGAGGAGACCTCATTGCTCTGTACAACTCCCTGAAAGGAGGCTGGAGTGAGGCTGGTCTTGGTCTCCTTCTCCCAAGTAACTAACGACAGGATGAGAGGAAAGGGCCTGAAATTGTGCCAGGGGAGGTTGAGGTTGGAGATTAGGAAAAATTTCTTTGTTGCAAGGGATTGGAACAGGCTGCCCAGGGAGGAGGTGGAGTCACCAGCCCTGGAGGGGTTCAAGAAATGAATCCCTGTGGCACTATGGATCAGGGTGAGGGTAGAAGGTTGGACTCCATGGTCTTAAAGGCCTTTTCCTACCTTAATGATTCTCTGATTCTGGAATTTAGATGACTCTGAGCACACCTCAGCCTGGGTCAGCCAGCTGTGCCTTTTCTTTGCCACACCAGGGCTCTGTCCTGAGAATTCAGTGCTACTGGGAGCCTTTATTTTAGGTAAACCTCAAACCAACCTCAGCAGTCATGCAGCAAGGAACAACTTTCAAATCTTTCAGCAAATTGCTCATAATCTGCATTATAACAAATCACCCTCCCAACAAGAGTGCTCTGATAAACAGGATTTGTGTTGGCAGAGCTGCAGCTGAAATATTCCTGCTGCTCTTGGAAAAGCAGCCCAAGAAACTGTCCAGTCACTGTCACCTCCCTGCACTCAGCAAACAACCCCAGGCTGTCAGGGTGCTGAATGTGTTTGCCTGCAATGTTTTGCTGCAGGAAAGCTGGCAGGGGAGCTCCTTCCACATGCAGGTGGCATTTCTGCCTGCAGTTCTCCTGCCTGCATTCAGTTCTCAGATGCTGCCAGTGGAAGAAAATAGGAAATGCCATTGAGAGCCTTCTGCACCACTCCTTTCCTGTTGGGAGGGAGCAGCAAGGGCAGGCTGAGGAACACTGCATTCAGCTGCACTTTTCACAGGCAGCTTTGCAAAGGAAGTTAAAAGGATCCTTTGTAGTGAAAATAGTAAACTCAGAGTGACCAGTGCCACATTTCCCCCACCAAACCAACCAAGCAAAGGGACTGTAACTGGCCAAGGCTGATTCAGCTCCACCAGAAGCTGACCCTCAGTCATCTACAGAGCTCTGCAAACCCACTAGGTGAGGCCAGGGAAAAAGAAAGGGGAAGGTGGATGCCAAGCTAAGCTCTGATGAACACTGAATGAAGGCTACAGCTGTGAAATGGGGCTAGAAATGGGAATTGTGCTTAAATCCCTCTCCTTTGACATTCAGAATCACAGAATATCTTTGGCAGGAATAGACCTTCAAGATCATCAAGTCCAACCTTCGACCCATGTGATGGTTTGTAAACAGCTTTCATTTGCTTCCAGCCAGAGCTAGCCTGGTTCTTGTTGGTGTGGGGGGAATTTCAGCTCACACTGACACAGCCCAGCACTGCAAGGCCACCACTAAGCCATGCCCCTAAGCACCAGGTCCACATGCCACTTCAGCACCTTCAGGGCTGGGGACTCCACCACCTCCCTGGGCAGCCTGTTCCAACGTTTGAGAACCCTTTAAGTGAAGAAATATCTCCTGACATCCAGCCTGAACCTCCTCTGGCACAGCTTGGAACCATTTCCTCTGTCACTTGACAGCAAGGAGCAGAGGCTTCCTCCTCCTCACTCCAACCTCCCTTCAGGGAGCTGTAGAGGATCAGGAGGTCTCCCCTCAGCCTCCTTTTTTCTCCAGGCTGAGCAACCCCAGCTGCCTCAGCTGCTCCTTGCAGGACCTGTGTCCTAGGCCCTTCTTGCCCTTCTCTGGACAGGCTCCAGCCCCTCAGTGTCCTTCCTGTAGCAAAACTGAGAAGCAAACACAATGCTTGAGGTGTGGCCTGGCCAGTGCTGAGCCCCGGGGGACAATCACCTCCCTGTGCCTGCTGGCCACAGTGTTTCTAATACAAGCTACAGCCTCCTAACCTTGCACTGCAGAAGTGCCAAGCCTCTACAGACATCCCAGAGCCTCCCCCCCGCTGCTGTGAGCCAGCCCCAGCTCTCCCAGCACAGGGGAGTGCTGCTCCCCCTCCCTGCCAGCCCAGCAGCAGAGCAGGAGGCACCAGCAGGCTTGAAACATAAGGAGACAAAAGGAGGTTCTTTGAAGAGTTTCCAGAGACAACATCATGCTCCGTGGGTTTGTTCCAAGACACACAAGAGAAAGCTGCTGTTGAGCACAGGTAGAGAGAGGCTGGCTGCCATGTCCCTGCCTCAGCAGCAGGCACACTCTCACTTTCCATGGGCACAGCCTGGCAGGAGGCCTGCACAGTCCTGCTGCAGTAGTCATAGAATCACAGAATTGTCAGGGTTGGAAGGGACCTCAAGCATCATCCAGTTTCAACTCCCCTGCCACAGGCAGGGACACCTCACACCACAGCAGGTTGCTCACAGCCACATCCAGCCTGGCTGCAAAAACCTCCAGGGATGAGGCTTCCACCACCTCCCTGGGCAACCTGTGCCAGTGTCTCACCATCCTCATGGGGAAGAACTTCTTCCTAACATCCAATCTGAATCTCCCCATCTCTAGTTTTGCTCCATTTCCCCAAGTCCTATCACTCCCTGACACTCTAAAAAGTCTCTCCCCAGTTTTCTGGTAGTCCTCTTCAGATACTGCAAGGCCACAAGAAGGTCTCCTTGGAGTCTTCTCCTCTCCAGACTGTACAACCCCAACTCTCTCAGTCTCCAGAGCAGAGCAGCTCCAGCCCTCTGCTCATCCTTGTGGCCCTTCTCTGGACACATTCCAGCACTTCCAGATCCTTCCTGTAAAAGAGGCTCCAGAACTGGACACAGTAACCTGAAGCATGTGTGCAAAAGAATTATAGAATGGTGGGGCTTGGAAGGGACCTCTGGAGATCATCCAGTCCAACCCCCCCTGCTTGAGCAGGTTCATCTAGATAGGTTGCACAGGAATGCATCCATGCAGGCTTTGAAAGTCTTCAGAGGAGGCTACACAACCTCTCTGTTCTCCAGCCCCTTCACCTGGCCTTGTCCAGCCTTGCTATAGAGTCCTTCTTGGGGTGAGAGGCACAAAACTGAACCCAGGATTCGAGATGTGGCCTCACCAGTGCCCAGTCCAGGGGCACAATCCCTGCCCTGCTCCTGCTGCCCACACTTCAGACTGTAACCTGCCACACCATGATTACCACCAGCTTCAAGAAACGTGGAGACATGGCACTTCAGGACATGGTTTAATGGCTGTGGTGGTCTTGGTCTTAAGCTGGTGGTCGGACCACAGAATCATAGAATCACAGAATCAACAAGGTTGGAAGAGACCTCAGAGATCACCAAGTCCAACCTATCACCCAGCACCTCAGGACTAACTCAACCCTGGCTTCAAGTGCCACATCCAATCCTTTTTGAACATCCCCAGGGATGGTGACTCCACCACCTCCCTGGGCAGCACATTCCACTGGCAGATCACTTTCTGGGAAGAACTTTCTCCTCATCTTGAGCCTAAACCTCCCCTGCACAGCTTGAGACTGTGTCCTCTTGGTTCTGGTGCTGCTTGCCTGGGAGCAGAGCCCAACCCCCACCTGGCTACAACCTCCCTGCAGGTAGTTGTAGACAGCAATGAGGTCTGCCCTGAGCCTCCTCTTCTCCAGGCTGAACACCCCCAGCTCCCTCAGCCTCTCTTCATAGGGCTTGTGCTTGAGACCTCTCCCCAGCCTTGTGCTCCAGACCCCTCCCCAGCCTTGTGCTCCAGACCCCTCCCCAGCCTTGTGCTCCAGACCCCTTCCCAGCCTTGTGCTCCAGACCTCTCCCCAGCCCTGTGCTCCAGACCCCTTCCCAGCCTTGTGCTCCAGACCTCTCCCCAGCCTTGTGCTCCAGACCCCTCCCCAGCCTTGTGCTCCAGACCCCTCCCCAGCCTTGTGCTCCAGACCCCTTCCCAGCCTTCTGCTCCAGACCCCTTCCCAGCCTTCTGCTCCAGACCCCTTCCCAGCCTTGTGCTCCAGACCCCTTCCCAGCCTTCTGCTCCAGACCCCTTCCCAGCCTTGTGCTCCAGACCCCTTCCCAGCCTTCTACTCCAGACCCCTTCCCAGCCTTGTGCTCCAGACCCCTTCCCAGCCTTCTACTCCAGACCCCTTCCCAGCCTTGTGCTCCAGACCCCTTCCCAGCCTTGTGCTCCAGACCCCTCCCCAGCCTTGTGCTCCAGACCCCTCCCCAGCCTCGTTGCCCTTCTCTGGACACATTCAAGTGTCTTGATGATCTTGGAGGTCTTTTCCAACTGAAACATTCTATGATTCTATTTTTGCTCACCTGGCAAACTGTAGATAATTCTTAATGTGGTCAGAGTGTACATAGGACCCTCACCAGTTTGGCAGCTGGAGACAACAAAAGCAGAGTGCACAGAACTTCAGCCACCTGTGCAATCCCTGTTCAAAATCCTGACCAGCAAGAAGAACAGGACTGGACTGCAGAGAAGGGCTTCAACATGACACAGATTCCCAAGTCAGGAGTGAGAGGAAATGGCCTGAAACTGGCCAGGGAGGTTTAGATTGGGTATAAGGAAACATTTCCTTACTGAAAGAGTGGTCAGGGATTAGAACAGGCTGCCCAGGGAGGTGATGGAGCCACCATCTCTGGAGGTGTTCAAGAAACCTGTGCATGTGGCACTTCAGGACATGCTTTAATGGCCATGGAGGTCTTAGGTTGATGGTTGGACTCTCTGATCCTGGAGGTCTTTTCCAACCAAAACAGTTCTATGATTCTGTGATTACCTTGGGCTTCTTCCTTCAGCACTGGGAGCTCAGCTCTGTTCATTGCTTTACAGAGCACTGAAGGGCAGGCTACCTTCAACCAAAGACCTTCAAGGACATCAGGGGAGGAAACTGCAGCCCACAGACAAACAGCAGATGAGTGGCTGGTGGCTGGGCAGGTCTGCAGCCTGCAGAAGGCACCATCTGAGCTCCTCGTCCTGCTTCAGTGGTGCATGAATTCTGCAGGGCAGGGTTGTCTGAAGGGTATCCTGGCAAGGACCATCTTACATGTCTGAATAACAGCCTTCTGTCAAGGGCTGCTGCAGGAGCTATAAAATCCTGCAAGCCAGCAGAAAGATCAAGAAACACAAGAACAAGTCCCCCAAGCTCACCCAGTCCAGCCACCAACCCAACACCACCACGGCCACTAAACCATGGCCCCAAGTGCCATGGCCACAGGTTTCTGGAACACCTCCAAGGATGGTGACTCCACCACCTCCCTGGGCAGCCTGTGCCAATCTCTGACCAATTTTGTAGTAAGGAAATTTTCCCTAATCTCCAACTAACCCTCCCCTGGCACAATTTCAGGCCATTTCCTCTCCTTCTATCACCTGAGACTAGGGAGCAGAGACCAACCCCCACTTGCCTCCAACCTCCTTTCAGGGAGTTGCAGAGAGCACAGAGGTCAGTGAAGAACAACAAAGAGCACGATTGCTACCCTGTTAATTCCTCCTAACTTCTCCAGGCACTTCAGGAAGCAAAACTCATCCCCATCACTGCTGCTGAGCCCAAGACAGTACCAAACATCACCTGAAGCCACATCAGCAACTGGCCTGACAATGTGGCCAGCAAGGCCACTGGGGTCCTGGGGTGCATTCAGAGGATTGTGTCCAGCAGATCCAGGGAGGTTCTCCTCCCCCTCTACTCTGCCCTGCTGAGACCTCATCTTGAGTACTGTGTTCAGTTTTGGGCTCCCCAGTGTAGGATGGACAGGGACCTGCTGGAGAGGGTCCAGCTTTGGGCTAGGAGGATGATTAGGGACTGGAGCACTGCCTGGGGAGGAGAGGCTGAGGGACCTGGGGCTGTTCAGTCTGGAAAAGAGAAGACTCAGAGGGGATTTAATAAATGGTTATAAATATCTGAGGGCTGGGGGTCAGGAGGGAGGGGACAGGGACAGGCTCTGCTCACTTGCTCCCTGGGATAGGACAAGGAGCAATGGATGTAAGCTGCAGCACAGAAGGTTCCACCTCAACATGAGGAGGAACTTCTGCACTGTAAGGGTCACAGAGCACTGGAGCAGGCTGCCCAGAGAGGTTGTGGAGTCTCCTTCTCTGGAGACTTTCAAGTCCCATCTGGATGTGTTCCTGTGTGACCTGTGCTGGATTCTATGGTCCTGCTCTGGCAGGGGGTTGGACTTGATGATCTCTTTGGGTCCCTTCCAACCCCTGACATCCTGTGATGACTTGCACCCTTATTTTCCAAGCCTTCTCTCTTTTGCTGTGCCACCTTCCCAGGCTTCTCCACTCATCATTACCAGGACTCTGCTGGTGTCTGACACACCCCCCCCAGCCTGTAGCCAAGGTACAATCAGCAGTTCACAGGTTTGCTCTGCAGAGGCTTAGAGAATCCTCTAAGCAGTCAGCTGGCCATGAGATGCTGCTGTTCAGACTCCTCATTGTTCTGCTCTGAAGGAATATTCTGCCTTTGTGGAGCTCGTGCCCAGTGCTGCTCTGTGAATGCTGCTGGAGCCTCCTGAATGCAGCATTGTTTAGATACAGGGCTCAACCCCCCCAGGAATCATCCTGCTCCCTGGAGATACATCTGCAAGCACTCCAAAAAGCTTGCTTAGCCCTTTGGTAAGGTTAGAGCTGAAATGAAACCAGATGTCTTATCTACACCCAGACAGGCTGTGCAAATGATGCAACAGTAGCTGCAAAACATGCAAATAATGCACAAAAATGACTTGGGTTTCTGTGTCCAGCTCTGGAGCCCTCAGCACAGCACAGACAGGGACCTGGTGCAGCAGGGCCAGAGGAGGCCACAGCAATGCTGGCAGGGCTGGAAGCCCTCTGCTGGGAGGCCAGGCTGAGAGAGTTGGGCTTGGGCAGCCTGGAGAGGAGAAGGCTCCAGGGAGACCTTCTGGTGGCCTCTCAGTGCTCCAAGGGCCCAGCAGAAAGCTGGGGACAGAGTTTGGAGCAGGGCCTGAGGTGACAGGACAAGGGGGGGATGGTTGGGAAGTGAAAGAGGGAGATTGAGAGTGGAGAGAAGGGAGAAATGTTTGAGACTGAGGGTGGGGAGAGCCTGGCCCAGGCTGGGCAGAGAGCTGGGAGCTGCCCCATGGCTGGCACCATTGCAGGGGAGGTTGTGTGGGGCTGTGAGCAACCTGCTGTGGTTGGGGCTGTCCCTGCTGGCTGCAGGGGGTTGGACTGGGTGAGCTTTAAAGGTCCCTTCCATCCAAATGAGTCTGGGATCCTATGACAATCAGTGATGCTTCAGAGCTGTTACAGTGATCTGCAGTGATCTCCCCTAACCACTTATCACAGAACCACAGAGGTAGGAGTTGGAAGGGAGCTCTGGAGATCACACCAAGTCCTCAGGCAGGGCTGTTTGTTTTCTGGCCATGAAACCAGGCAGACTTCTTCAGGCATTTCTGTTTTTCACAGCACACTGTGACTTAGCAGCTCTTGTGGTTTTGGCTGGTGAGCTGTCCCAGCAGCACAGCACACTGCCAGCTGAAAGCTACAGCAGACAAACTGCTGAGTCTCAAAGCAGCAGATGAAGATACTCCACCTCCAGAGCCCATCCAGCTCCTTCACCAAAGATTCCCTTCTGCCACGTCTGCTGAAGGGCCAGTGCTGGACAGCCATGCCCTTGGCCACCCCAGGTCCAGATCATCACTGACACCATTCCCTGCAGGACAGACACCAACTTCAGGCAGTGAGGAAAGGGCTACAAGCAACAGAAGGGGAAAGCAAGTTTGTAAATGACAAAGCAAATAGGCCTCAGCACAGCATGTGCCTGGCCTGGCCAGGCTGAAGGAAAGGAGCTTCCCTCCTGCTTTCTGGAAGCCTGGCTAGCCAGGAAAAGATTCCCACTTTTTGGTCTTAGATTCAGCTCAGCCTTGTTGTGGGGCTTTTATTCTTGTGTATTGCTTTGGTTTGCAGTGGAATAGCCTCATGTCACCTAAGGACCACCTGCATTGCAGTGAAATCCCCTCTTCACCACCACCTCAGGCTCCCCTTCACCACCTCAGGCTCCTCTTCACCACCTCAGGCTCCCCTTCACCACCTCAGGCTCCCCTTCACCACCTCAGGCTCCCCTTCACCACCTCAGGCTCCTCTTCACCACCTCAGGCTCCCCTTCACCACCTCAGGCTCCTCTTCACCACCTCAGGCTCCTCTTCATTCAGGTTGGAAAAGCCCCTCAAGATCACCAAGTCCAACTGAGAACTCTACCCTACAAGGTTCATCCCTAAACCACATCCCCAAGCACCACATGCAAACCACCTTGAAACACATCAACCACCTCCCTGGGCAGCACATTCCACCACTCTTGCAGGGAAAAAATTTTTTCTAATGTCCAGTCTAAACCTACCCAGTTGCAGCTTGAGGCCATTCCCTCTTGTTCTACCACTAATTACCTGTGAGAAGAGACCAGCAGCAGCCTCTCTACAACGTCCTCTCTACCACCTCAGTCCCTTCTTCACCATCTGTCTCTTCAAGAACCAGGTGCCCCAGAAGACCAACCCTCAAGCCCTACAACAAGAAGCTTAAGGGGTGTGTGAGTGCTGAAAAGGCCTGGCAAACACACCAAGTTTGTGCTTCCAATTAGACACCAATTAATATCTCACAGAAAGTTTAGTTTGCAAATAAAGTGGGGGTTGACTCCAACCAAGTGCAGTGCTTTCAGCCAAAGTGCTGAGTGTGGCAGACTCAGCAGCAGGATCTTTCTGCCTTGCACTGAAAGGACAACTTGAAAAGAGAAGGAGAGAAGGAAGGATACAGGAACTCTGCAAACATTGCTATGGATATGGGAAAGGAGGGCAGGAGAGGCAAGATAAGCAAATGAATGCACAACAGCCTTAAGTGCTTCCCTTGGCACTCTTGGGCTGGACCAGCAGCCCAGCAGGAGCAGTGCTGTGCCCTTGCCAAAGGAGTGGATTTTAAATGCCAGCTGTGCCGAGCAGTTCAACAATGATAACACAAGGGGAGCACAAGCAGCCTGGAAAGGGATTTAAAGGAGCTGATCATGAAAGCAGATCACTTGATTTACACCCTGCTTGCTCCAGAGGTTTAAACTGTCCCCAGGAAGATTGTGTCCCTCTACTGGCTCTGGAGCTGATGTGTTTGTTATGTCAAGACAGCTCCCACTCAGACGCTGAAAGCCCAGCCACAGAAATCAGTTTAATTACCAGTTCTGAGCCATGCCACAGCCTCCCCCAAACACAGCTGATGCTCTTCTCCTCCTCTGAGCCATCAGCTGCTAAGCCCTTGCAGAACAGCAACAGAGTCATAGAATCATTAAGGTTGCAAAAGCCCTCTGAGATCATCCAGTCCAACCAGCAACCCAACCCCACCATGGCCATCAGACCACGTCCCCAGGTGCCATGGCCACAGGTTCCTTGAGCACCTCCAGGGATGGGGACTCCACCACCTCCCTGGGCAGCCTGTGCCAACCCCTGACCACTCTTGCAGCAGAGACATTTTTCCTCATGTCCAACCTAATCCTTCCCTGGCACAATTTCAGGCCATTTCCTCTCCTTCTAGCACCTGAGACTAAGGATAAGAAACCAACCATACCTCACTGCAACCTCCTTACAGGGAGCTGCAGAGAGCAATGAGGTCTCCCCTCAGCCTCCTCTTCTCCAGGCTGAACACTCTGAGGTCCCTCAGCTGCTCCTCCAGACCCTTCACTGCCCTTCTCTGGACCTACTCAAGTCAAGCACCACAGTGGGCAGCACAGACACCCCTCAGAATGAAGGTGCAGGTGACCTGTGAAGGATCTACAACTCACTCCCACCAGCAGAGATGGCTTTGTCCATGCTGTCCTAGTTTTCATTCTAGGCCAGTGGAATGCAGAGCTCTGTGAGATTATTTAAAGCAGGCTCCTTTCAGGGGTCAGCCCAAGAATGCAGGCAGGCTCCTGCCCCTCCTGTTCAGGGTCCTCTGTTGGGTAAGGAGGGTGAGCTGGTGACAATCGCCCAAGTCACAGCCATTCCACGCTGTGTCAGAAGGTTCAGGATCAAAGCTGTCAGCCACTAATTATTTACTGAAAACACAATTTTAGCCTGGAGTGGTGGGCAAGTGAATGCTGTCAGCTCTGGCAGATCTCATTACACACTTCAGACCAGTGCCACTGCTCTTTCCAGGACTCTCACACTCGTTTTTCCCACCAGCAACAGGGCAGCTGTCCCAGTTTACAGCAGACATTGGATGAGATGACCCCAGGGGTCCCTTCCCAAGATGGTTTCTCTGACAGACATGGGGCAGCTCCAAGGAAATCCTGACAGTAGTTATTTTTGTTAACAGCAGTGCAGGTTTGCAAATTAATTTTGCTCTCAGCCCTATTTAGGCTTATCTTTTTTTTTAGAAATCAGTTTAATTACCAGTTCTGAGCCATGCCACAGCCTCCCCCAAACACAGCTGATTCTCTTCTCCTTCTCTGAGCTGCTAAGCCCTTGCAGAACAGCCACACAGAGTCCTAGAATTGTTTGGGTTGGAACAGCCCTCTGAGATCATCCAGTCCAACCAGCACCCCAGCACCACCATGGCCATCAGACCATATCCCCAGGTGCCATGGCCACATCTTTCTTGAACACCTCCAGGGATGGGGACTCCATCACCTCCCAGGGCAACCTGATCCAATCCCTGACCACTCCTGCAGCAAAGAAATTGTTCCTTACATCCAACTTAAACCTCCCCTTGCACAACTTGAGGCTGTTTTGTCTTATTCTCATCTTTTGTTACTAGGGAGAAGAGACCAACCCCAACCTGGCTCCAACCTCCTCTCAGGGAGTCATAGAGAGCAAGGTGTCCCCTCAGCCTCCTTGTTCCAGAAAGAGAGAAAAATCAAGAAATTATAAAAAAAAAACCCAAACAGCACAGAGGCCTTTTACATAAGGCCTTGAACACAAGGCTTATGAGGAGCAGCTGAGGGAACTGAGGTTGTTTAGTCTTCAGAAGAGGAGGCTGAGGGGTGACCTCATCACCCTCTACAACTACCTCCCATCCTGGCCTGGATCAGGAACAGTGTGGCCAGCAGGACAAGGGAGGTTATTCTGCCCTGTGCTCAGCACTGCTCAGGCCACACCTTGAGTGCTGTGTCCAGTTCTGGGCTCCTCAATTCAAAAGAGATGTTGAGGTACTGGAATGTGTCCAGAGAAGGGCAACAAGGCTGGGGAGGGGTCTGGAGCACAGCCCTGTGAGGAGAGGCTGAGGCAGCTGGGGGTGTTCAGCCTGGAGAAGAGGAGGCTCAGGGCAGACCTCATTGCTGTCTACAACTACCTGAGGGGAGGTTGTAGCCAGGTGGGGGTTGGGCTCTGCTCCCAGGCAAGCAGCACCAGAACAAGAGGACACAGTCTCAAGCTGCACCAGGGGAAGTTTAGGCTGGAGGGTGGGAGAAAGTTCTTCACAGAGAGATTTGCCATTGGGATGTGCTGCCCAGGGAGGTGGTGGAGTCACCATCACTGGAGATGTTCAAGAGAAGCCTGGATGAGACACTTGGTGCCAGGGTCTGGTTGATTGGGTAGAGCTGGGTGATAGGTTGGACTGGAGGATCTTGGAGGTCTCTTCCAACCTGGTTGATACCTCAAAGGAGGTTGGAGCCAGCTGGGGGTTGGTCACTTTCACATGCAAGGAGTGACAGGATGACAGGCAATGGCCTCAAGTTGTGCCAGGGGAGGTTCAGGTTGGCCATCAGGAAAAATTTCTTCCCAGAAAGGGCTCTCAGTCCCAGGCTGCCCAAGGAGGTGGTGGAGTCCCCATCCCTGGAGGTGTTTAAAAGATCTGTGGATGTGGTGCTGAGGGATTGGTTTAGTGGCAGTGGCTTGGCAGCAGTGGTGGCATTGTGAGCTCTGGGGGAGTGCTTGGACTTGGTGATCTCGAAGATCTCTTCCAGCCTCAACAGTTCTGTGGCTCTATGATTCTAGCAAATCTCACACACACTGCTGCCTGCTCTTGGAACAGAATCCCTTGCACAACACAGTCAGAAAATGCATCTGGAGCTTTGGGAGATGATGAAATGGTTTGAGGGACTTGCAGATAAGGACAAGGTTCAAGTGTTTCATCCACAGCACTTTCATGCAGTGCCAACAAAACTACTGCAAATCCTGGGTTTGTCCAAAGGAGAGTGGAATGTATTTATGAAAGGACTCTTTTCCTCCTCAATATATTCAAGAGGGACTGACAGGAAAAGAAATAAAGCTCAGTTATTTCCTGTTCACATCTTTGTCCTTTGAGAGAGGGAACAAAGGAATCTGACACTTCACATCTCCACTCCTGAGCACCATTCTGTGGCCTTTCACCTGGGTGCAGGCTGGCACTGGCAGCTGGGGAAATGTCCTAGAGAGAGGAAAACCAGAGGTGCTGATAAGTCATTAGTGCACAGGTTGTTAATGCTGATAAGAAGGAAATTAGGCCAGAATTGAACCCATATTATCTTCAGGCCTCTCAAAGTCCCAGGGCAGAGCAAATAAAAACCAGGAGCTCCTTCTTTCTTCTGCCTCTCTCCCAGACAAGCAAGCTCTGTCTTCTGAAGCTGCCTGGTAGCTCAGGGAAATTTCTGCCTCAGCCCTAAAAGAATCCCAGCTCAGCAGTGCAAATAGCAAGGGGTGTAGGAAAGGGGCCATGCAACCCCCTCCTCAACTGTCCAGTAACCTGATACAAGAACAGCCCTTTCCTTAGGCCTGCTGCTGGAACCTCAAGCAAGACAGAGCAGGGCTCCAGAAGAGTTTAACACTCCTTGAAGTGGCAACTCGCCCTGAAAAACACTCCTGTGAGCTGCAGCTCCTCCAGTTCTGGGGCAGAGAAAACAGGTACCCAGCCACCAAAGCAGTGCAGGATGAAGGATTCCTGCATGGGCTCTGCCAACACTAAGTGGAAGCCCTCAAGCACAGGGTCACAGTGTCCAAACAAAGCTCCCAACCTGTGCAACCAACCAGCAACAACTCACAGCTTCCCCTCTGCCCCCAGTGCTGCTCTGCCACTGTCACTCCTGAAATTCCGAATCTTTCCCCTTTTTTCAAAGGGATGGAAGGAGGGAGAGAGGGAGAAGTAGGGTGAGAAGGAAGGCTGAAAGGACAGGAGATGACAGGAAAAGTGTAATTCTATCAGCTCAGCTTTGGGGGCTTGTTTCTACTCTCAAACAAGTTCTGGCTTTATTTACTGACCTTCCACAAACCACTGGTCACTCTCCATCCCAGCCACCAGCCCCATCCCAACCACCAGTTATATGTCTCCTAATTTATCCTATTTCAAATACAGAGGAAGAAAACTGTTTGTAGTTACTGAAAAGGAAACAAAAGACAGCAAACAGCTGGTTAATATTTTATGCATTCATAAGATCCTGGACTTGTTTGGATGGGAAGGGATCTTTAGAGCTCATCCAGTCCAACCCCTGCAGCCAGCAGGGACAGCCCCAACCAGAGCAGGTTGCTCACAGCCCCAAACAACCTCCCCTGCAATGGTGCCAGCCATGGGGCAGCTCCCAGCTCTCTGGGCAGTCTGGACCAGGCTCTCCCCACCCTCAGTGTCAAACATTTCTCCCTTCTCTCCACTCTCAATCTCCCTCTTTCACTTCCCAACCATCCCCCCTTGTCCTGTCACCTCAGGCCCTGCTCAAAACTCTGTCCCCAGCTTTCTGCTGGGCCCTTGAAGCACTGAGAGGCCACCAGAAGGTCTCCCTGGAGCCTTCTCCTCTCCAGGCTGCCCAAGCCCAACTCTCTCAGCCTGGCCTCCCAGCAGAAGGCTTCCAGCCCTTTCTGAGGCCTGTTCATACCAGCATTTCCTTGCCTCTACTGCCTGTACCTCCTCCCACTGCACCCTAGAGCCTCATGAGTGCTTTCCAGAAGCACACTGAATGGGTGGCTGGTATCACACAGTGCATGTAGTGTCCTCTAATCATCCCCTGCCACCCATCCATGACCTTGCAGTTCCCAGCACATTGCTGAATTGTAACTGAACAGCTCAGCATATTGCATAGCTGGATTCCAACCATGGGATGATCCAGGAACCTGCAGGAAGAGCACCACCTCTCCCATTCATGCACCAGTGTTAGGAATCTTGTTTTTACACAAGGGCTACCTCAGCAACATCTGTAACATCTGTGTGGGGAGAGTTTTGTCCCTGAGGTCAGCTGGTGATGCACAGCAGCTCCCAAGCATGGTGTCCTTGCTAGCTGCTTGGCAAGAAGATGTTTCTCCAGGCACACTGCCTAGGATGTCCCATTCCCAGAACCATCCCAGGTCAGGTTGTGTGGGGCTCTGAGCAACCTGTGGAGTTGCAGATGGCCCTGCTGGCTACAGGGAAATTGGACTAGATGAGCTTTGAAGGGTCCCTTCCACCCCAAACCACTCTGTGATTCTGTCATTTGCAGCAGTCCTTGGAGAGAGATCCTGCACAACAGCTCCATGCACAGACCCTCCCTGAGCTCTCCAACAGACCATGTTGTGCACCACACACCAGGGCTGCTCCCCCCAGGCACCACACCATAGAGCCCAGGTGACAGTTTTCAGTCTGAGCAGCCCTGCAGGACAAAGCCAGCTCAGAACCACAGAACTGTTCTGCCTGGAAAAGCCTCCAAGCTCATCCAGTCCAACCAGCAACCCAGCCCCAGCATGGCCACTAAACCATGGCTCCAAGGGCCATGGCCACATCTTTCTTGAACACCTCCAGGGATGGGGACTCCACCACCTCCCTGGGCAGCCTCTGCCAATCCCTGACCACTCTTGCAGTAAGGAAATTTTTCCTAATCTCCAACCTAAACTTCTTCTGGCACAATTTCAGGCCATTTCTTCTCATTCTATCACCTGATCCCAGGGAGAAGAAACCAACCCCACCTGACTGCAACCTCCTCTCAGGGAGCTGTAGAGAGCAATGAGATCTCCCCTCAGCCTTCCTCTCTCCAGACTGAACACCCCCAGGTCCCTCAGCTGCTCCTCCCCAGCCCTGTCCTCCAGACCCTCCTACAAGCAGTGCCCACATCTGCAGCCTGCCAGCCCTGCACATGGGCTGAGTGCACAGTGCCACAAGCCTGCCACTGGACACCTCCATTTGTGCAGCTGCAGTGCTGGGCTTGGTTCTTCAGCTGCTTTGAGGAGGCTTCCACTGCCTGTGCAGAGCTCTGAACATCACCAGCTCCTGTGTGGTGTCCACCTTGCAGGAGTGGGGTTTGCCTCTTCCTTGGACAGCTCTGCAGCTTCCCCCCTGGGGTCCCTGCTCTGAGAATGTGGTGGCAAAAGGCAGAAGTCAGCTCTGAACACAGCCACCCCAGCTCCCCACAGAGCCATCCCAGCTCCCCAGAGCCACCCCAGCTCCCCAGAGCCACCCCAGCTCCCCACAGAGCCATCCCAGCTCCCCAGAGCCACCCCAGCTCCCCACAGAGCCACCCCAGCTCCCCACAGAGCCACCCCAGCTCCCCACAGAGCCACCCCAGCTCCACACAGAGCCATCCCAGCTCCCCAGAGCCATCCCAGCTCCCCACAGAGCCATCCCAGCTCCACACAGAGCCATCCCAGCTCCCCAGAGCCATCCCAGCTCCCCACAGAGCCATCCCAGCTCCCCACAGAACCACCCCAGCTCCCCACAGAGCCACCCCAGCTCCCCACAGAGCCATCCCAGCTCCCCAGAGCCACCCCAGCTCCCCACAGAGCCATCCCAGCTCCCCACAGAGCCACCCCAGCTCCCCACAGAGCCATCCCAGCTCCCCAGAGCCACCCCAGCTCCCCACAGAGCCACCCCAGCTCCCCAGAGCCACCCCAGCTCCACACAGAGCCATCCCAGCTCCACACAGAGCCATCCCAGCTCCCCAGAGCCACCCCAGCTCCCCACAGAGCCATCCCAGCTCCCCAGAGCCACCCCAGCTCCACACAGAGCCATCCCAGCTCCCCAGAGCCACCCCAGCTCCACACAGAGCCACCCCAGCTCCCCACAGAGCCATCCCAGCTCCACACAGAACCACCCCAGCTCCACACAGAGCCATCCCAGCTCCCCAGAGCCACCCCAGCTCCCCACAGAGCCACCCCAGCTCCCCACAGAGCCATCCCAGCTCCACACAGAGCCACCCCAGCTCCACACAGAGCCACCCCAGCTCCCCACAGAGCCATCCCAGCTCCCCACAGAGCCATCCCAGCTCCACACAGAGCCACCCCAGCTCCCCAGAGCCACCCCAGCTCCCCACAGAGCCATCCCAGCTCCCCACAGAGCCACCCCAGCTCCACACAGAGCCACCCCAGATCCACACAGAGCCACCCCAGCTCCACACAGAGCCACCCCAGCTCCACACAGAGCCATCCCAGCTCCCCACAGAGCCACCCCAGCTCCACACAGAGCCACCCCAGCTCCCCACAGAGCCATCCCAGCTCCACACAGAACCACCCCAGCTCCACACAGAGCCATCCCAGCTCCCCAGAGCCACCCCAGCTCCACACAGAGCCACCCCAGCTCCCCACAGAGCCATCCCAGCTCCACACAGAGCCATCCCAGCTCCACACAGAGCCATCCCAGCTCCCCACAGAGCCATCCCAGCTCCCCAGAGCCACCCCAGCTCCACACAGAGCCACCCCAGATCCACACAGAGCCATCCCAGCTCCCCACAGAACCACCCCAGCTCCACACAGAGCCACCCCAACTCCCCACAGAGCCATCCCAGCTCCACACAGAACCACCCCAGCTCCACACAGAACCACCCCAGCTCCACACAGAGCCACCCCAGCTCCACACAGAGCCATCCCAGCTCCGCACAGAGCCATCCCAGCTCCCCACAGAGCCATCCCAGCTCCCCACAGAGCCATCCCAGCTCCACACAGAACCACCCCAGCTCCACACAGAGCCATCCCAGCTCCCCAGAGCCACCCCAGCTCCCCACAGAGCCACCCCAGCTCCCCACAGAGCCACCCCAGCTCCACACAGAGCCACCCCAGCTCCACACAGAGCCACCCCAGCTCCCCACAGAGCCACCCCAGCTCCCCACAGAGCCACCCCAGCTCCACACAGAGCCACCCCAGCTCCCCACAGAGCCACCCCAGCTCCCCACAGAGCCATCCCAGCTCCACACAGAGCCGCCCCAGTTCTGCAGCTTCGTTAGCTGGAGCTCCCCAGGGTGAGAGAACAGCCACGGGAATGCCCAGCCCGGGGGCCTCCTGCCAGCAGCATGCTGAGGCTGCTCTGCCAGCTGCTCCTGCAGGGAGCTCACACACCCTTTTACCAGCAGTGTGGTTAATTTGCAACCAGGTCACCCACTCCAGGGCAACTGAGGATTAACTGTACAGGAAAGAAACCAGATATTACTAAAACTAAACATTAACTTCCTGCTGCTTGACTCTCTGGTTTGAGGCCTCGTTAAGCAGAAGGAAGGTGGTGCTGGCCCCCAGCAGTCACTGGCAACACCCAGCCCTAGCTCAGTTTCCAGGTGTAGCAGTGCACACAACAGCTCCACAGGCTAGGGAGGCTTCCAGACATTTGGGATTCATTCTGATCATTCATTGCTGACCTCTGTACTTGCTGATCACCCCTTCCATCTTCCTGCTTACCTAGGCTGGTACAGAGCTTTGCTCCTGACGTCCCTCCTCGATCAGATCTTTAACTCTGCTTCCAAAGAGACCTCAAACACCCAACCAAGCTCCACTGCCATGAGCAGCCAGGTGGAAGCACACTGCCTGTGAGCACAGCTCTCTTTCTCCAGAGGTCCATAAACAGATGGTCCTTTCTTCTTGTTAGCAGCAGCCTCTGTAGGTAAACAGCCAGCCCTGTGCTACCCCAGGCTTCCTACCACCCTGCCCAGCTGCTGCACACAGACCCCCACACATCTCCCTCCATATGGCCTTGGCCAAACACTGCACAGAAGCCTGCAGCTGCTCCTATAAACATGGACTGCTGCTGCCCTGCAGGCTGCTCCACAGCACTGATTGCTTCCTGCACATGCAAAGGCCAAGGAACAGCATCCTGGATCTGCAGTTGTGTGGCCTGCCAGACCAGGGAAGTGATGGTGCCCCTGAACTGAGCACTGGTGAGGCCACACCTTGAGTACTGGGTTCAGTTTTGGGTCCCTCACTCCAAGAAGGACACTGAGGGGCTGGATTGGATCCAGAGAAGGGCAATGAAGCTGGGGAAGGGTCTGGAGAGCAGGGCTGGGGAGGAGCAGCTGAGGGAGCTGGGGTTGGTCAGTCTGAAAAAAAGGAGGCTCAGGCTCAGTTGCTCTCTACAGCTCCCTGAAAGAAGACTGAGGTGAATGAGGTGAGAGTCAACTTCTTCTCCCAAGCAGCAACTGACAGGATGACAGGAAACAGCCTCAGGTTGTGCCACAGGAGGTTCAGCTTGGCCATGAGGAACAATTTCTTCCCCTTGAGGGTTGCCAAGCCCTGCCTAAGGCAGTCATGCAATCCCCACCCCTAGAGGGCTTCCAAAGCCATGCAGATGTGGTGCTGAGGAGCATGGTTTGGCAGTGGACTTGGCAGTGCTGGGCTAATGGTTGGACTTAATGATCTTGAAGGTCTTTTCCAGCCTAAACCATTCTGTGATTCCCAAAGATGGGCACTTGTGATGCTTTCACCATGTGCTAATCAGGAAAAGGCAGCAGATAACCAAAGAGAGCTACAGGAGGGTGGCATTTGAGGTTCCACAGGACCAAGGGCAGGGTCCTGCATCTGGGTCAAGGCAATCCCAAGCACAAATCCAGGCTGGGCAGGGACTGGCTGGAAAGCAGCCCTGAGGAGAGGGACTTGGGGGTGCTGGGGGATGAGAAGCTCACCAGGAGCTGTCAATGTGCACTTGCAGCCCAGAGAGCCAAGCAGAGCCTGGGCTGCAGCAGGAGAAGTGTGGCCAGCAGGGCCAGGGAGGTGATTCTCCCCCTCTGCTCTGCTCTGCTGAGACCCCACCTGGAGTACTGCATCCAGTTCTGGAGCCTCTGTTCCAAGAGGGCTATGGACATGCTGGAAGGTGTCCAGAGAAGGGCCACCAGGATGAGCAGAGGGCTGGAGCTGCTCTGCTCTGAGGACAGACTGAGAGAGTTGGAGCTGTTCAGTCTGGAGAGGAGAAGGCTCCGAGGTGACCTTCTTGTGGCCTTCCAGATCTGAAGGGGGCTAAGAAAGCTGGGGAGGGACTTTTTAGGCTATCAGGGAGTGACAGGACTGGGGGGAATGGAATAAAGCTGGAAGTGGGGAGATTCAGACTGGATGTGAGGAAGAAGTTCTTCCCCAGGAGAGTGGTGAGAGCCTGGAATGGGTTGTGCAGGGAGGTGGTTGAGGCTCCATCCCTGGAGGTGTTTGCAGCCAGGCTGGATGAGGCTCTGGCCAGCCTGCTGTAGTGTGAGGTGTCCCTGGCCATGGCAGGGGGGTTGGAACTGGCTGAGCCTTGTGGTCCCTTCCAACCCTGACTGATTCTATGAGTCCATGATTTTAAAAGCTTCTGAACTGTGCCACCAGCACCCTGGCCAAGCAGGGATGCCCACTTCCAAACCACAGTTTGTTAGCTCTCAGTGACTTCAGCACCACTGCAAGCTCTCAGACTCTTCCCTTCCTTCTGTGATCAGAAATGGCAGCTGAGCACTGTGTGACAGCTTTGGTGACCACTAAAGTCATCCAGGGGAAAAAATGAAACATTCCCCAGGGACCAACCCCTCTGAGGCAAGCTGCAAGGGCTGATGAACTCTCTGAGCAGGTGCAAGAACCGTTGTTAACTCAATGGCATCGACCCAGTAACCTACATGAGCAGACTGCAGCCCTCTACAAAGCCACTGCAAATGCAGAATGGCAGCTCCAGAGCTGCTCCAGGACCCCTGCCAGCACCCACAGCCCCCTCACCTTCCTCCCTCTCCCTCCCATTGTACCCAGCCTTCAGTAAGGAGACTAATTAATGAATAAAGAGGGAAAGTCATTAGACACAACTGCCTCTCACCCCAACTGCCTCCCCCCACAACTGCCTCTCACCCCAACTCCCTCCCCCCACAACTGCCTCTCACCCCAACTCCCTCCCCTCACAACTCCCTCCCCCCCACACTCCCTCCCCCCACAACTGCCTCTCCCCCCAGCATCAATAGAAACTGAAGTGCAGCCAGGTGATGACTTTTAGCCACTGCCAGCCAAAGTCTGTGGTGCTGTTCCCATCATCCCATCCCACTGGGAAGCCCACACGTTCATCAGGAGCATGGGAGGAATGAGATGACCCAGAGCATGGGCAGAGTGGAGCAGCAGAGCCAGCAGCTGTCTGCACCACCTGCACTGCAGGATGCCCAGCAGGACTGAACTGGAGCTGAGGGCAGCTCAGGAGCACATGAGCTGGGTGTGAGCACAGAGAGTTTATTACCTGTGACCATTATCTGAGCTCCTCAGCTCAAGAGGGACAGGGAACTGATGGGCAGAGTCCAGGGGAGGCTACAAAGCTGCTGAGGGGCCTGGAACAGCTCTGTGAGGAGCAAAGGCTGAGAGCCCTGGGGCTGAGAGCCTGCAGAAGAGCAGCCCCAGAGGGGAGCTGAGCAATGCTCAGCAAGAGCTAAAGGCTGGGGGGCAAGAGGCTGGGGCCAGACTCTGCTCAGTGGTGCCCAGGGACAGGACAAGGGGCAAGGGGCACAAACTGGACCCCAGGAGGTTCCACCTGAACACGAGGAAAAAGTCTTTGTTGTGAGGGTGCTGGAGGCCTGGGGCAGGCTGCCCAGAGAGGTTGTGGAGTCTCCTTGTGTGGAGAGCTTCCAACCCCCCCTGGGCATTGTGCTCCTGGGCAAGCTGCTGTGGGTGCCCTGCTTTAGCAGGGGCTTGGGACTGGCTGATCTCTGGAGGTCCCTTCCAACCTCTCCCATGCTGGGATTTAGGGATTCTATGTGACCACAGAGGAGGCAGAGAAGCAAGCAGGGCTCTGGCAGTGCCACTTTCTAGGCTCAGGTATTGTTCAGCTACTGAAAGGCTATTCCCTGAGGCATCCAAACCAAAGTTTGTTTCAAATGAACCAGCCTGACACTGGAGCTGGACTCAGGCTGCCAGGCACTCCCTGGCAGGACAGGTGTCCCCTGCATTGCTCCTTCACAGCTGGCACTCACCAGCTGTCACCCTCACAAAAAGCAGGACATGAGAAGAACAAGCATCCTGTGCAGATCCCAAGGAAACCAATAGAATAAAAATTGCTGTAAACTACTTCCAGTGACCTGGGCACCACAAAACCCTCCAGCAGAAAGACCTCTGTACCTTCCCCCCTAGCAAAGTAAGTGCCAGGCTGGTACCTTCAGCAAAAGGGCTAAAACCTTGTTGAGCAGCCCCTCAGCCAGCATGCCCAAGGCTTGCCCAGCTGGCCTGGCAGCAACTCCTTGTCCTGGTTCATCCCTTTAGCACCTGATAAATCCATAGCAAATGTCTGCCAAGGGCCTGACCACATCTTGCTAATCCAACCTTTCCCCAAATGGCAGACATGGAATGCTTTGGGTGGGAAAGGACCCCCCCGAGCTCATCCAGTCCAAGGCCCTGCAGCCAGCAGGGACAGCCCCAACCACAGCAGGTTGCTCACAGCCCCAAACAACCTCCCCTGCAATGGTGCCAGCCATGGGGCAGCTCCCACCTCCCTGCCAACCTGGGCCAGGGTCTTACCACCCTCACTGTCAACAATTTCTTCCTCCTATCTTGCCTGAATCTCTCTCTTTTAATTTATAATCACAAAAGGTTTAAAGAGAAAAATAAACCCAAACCCTTTCAGCAAGTGAGTTCCTTCCCCACTGATGCCATTCCTCACTTTGTCTCAGGGCTGAGAAGCTCACTGAGGCTTCCACAGGTCTGGAAGTAGAGGAAGGACTGTTCCTATTTCTTGGGAGAGAGGGATCTCAGTGCCAGAGCATTCTCCATTACTGCTCCTGCCATGCTCTCCTGGGCACACAGATGGAGCAGCTGAGATGTGCTGCCTCTTACACAGATGCCCACAGCTGCCAAGACAGCAGCAACTGAGCCCCAGGACCACCTTCAATCCCTGGTATGGACATAAATGCTGGAGAAGCACAGAATCATTAAGGTTGGAGAAGACCTCTAAAAACCACCAAGTCCTTCTATCCAACTCCTCCCTGACTATTAAACCATGTCCCAGAGTGCTACACCTACTTGGTTTTTGAACACCTCCAGGGATGGTGACTTCACCATTGCCCTGGCAGCCCATTCCACTGCCCCACCACTCTTTCAGTAAGGAAATCATTCCTGGTATCTCTAGGCTCAAGGTCCTATTCCAGATATTGAATCCCTGAGGAATCCAAACAAAAGTTTGCTCCCAATGAAAATGTCTGATGTTAGGGCAGGACTCAGAAGAAAGCAAAGTTTCTGTTCAACACAGTAATGAAAAATCATCTGAAGAGTTCATCCAAATCCTGCAGTGTCTTAAGGGGAGGAAAAGGAAACCAGTTTCCAGAGCAGGATTAGACACAAATGTGAGACTCCACTGTGCATTAATGAGCACAGTCCAAAGCCTTTGCAGCTCCTCCCAGGCTCAGAGGATGTCAGGGGTTGGAAGGGACCTCTGGAGAGCTTCCAGTCCAACCCCCCTGCCAGAGCAGGACCAGAGAATCCAGCACAGGGCACACAGGAACACATCCAGATGGGTCTGGAAAGGCTCCAGAGAAGGAGACTCCACAACCTCTCTGGGCAGCCTGCTCCAGGGCTCTGGGACCCTTACAGTAAAGAAACTCTTCCTCATGTTGAGCTGGAACCTCCTGTGCTGCAGTTTCCATCCATTGCCCCTTGGCCTATCTCAGGGCACAAGTGAGCAGAGCCTGTCCCTGTCCCTTCCATCCTGACCCCCAGCCCTCAGATATTGATAGACATTGATCAGATCCCTCTCAGTCTTCTCTCCAGACTGAACAGCCCCAGGGCTCTCAACCTTTCCTCATAAGGAAAGCTGCTGATACAATCTTGTTCTCATCAAGCTTTGCTTTCCCAGAATGGGAATGTGAGGAAGAGGTCAAGGCTGACCCAACGAGGAGCTGCTCTCCAGAACCTTCCCTGGTGCTGCACCATGGCACAGTTTCTCCAAAGCTTCAGCCCTGTCCAGAGTCTTGAGAAATCCTCTGTCTCCTGTGGACTGCAGGGAAGATGGAGCATTTGCAGTGCCAGATCTTTTCTGTCCTGCTTCTGCAGGCCAGGAGCAGGGCACAAGCCCTCAGCAGCCACCTGCTGCTGTGCTCAGCACATCCTCACTCTCTCCCATTGACCTCCTCACTCTTCTGCTGCCATCTCTCTGACAGCAGCCCAGTTTGTAGTATCTTCTGAGTTACTTTTAGGGGACACACACATAAAACAAAAAAAGAAAGCAATTTACTATCAGAAAACAAACATTCAAAGTTCTGATTCTATCTAAGCCACCACCTCCCCCAGCCCTATTGAATAGTTCAAGGATTCCCTAAATGGAAATGGAACCACCACAAGGCTTAAAGGTCATCTCAAAGGAAAACTGCATGCAACCAAAAAAAAAAAAAAAAAGGCCTGGTGATTCCACACACATCATTCCAGGCTGCCCTGCCTCCAGTTAGGGCAAAGAAAAACAACAAAAAATAAATTTAAGGAAAATGAAGTAGTTGGTTAAAGGAGATTTAAGGAGGTTCTGACCAATTCTCTTCAGTATCAAGAAAAAAGGAGCTAAAACCACTCCAGCTGTGGCTGCTGAGACCTGAGGTACTGCTGGCCCTCTTGGTCCTCTGGCTTGATCCTGTCCCATCCTGTGTAGAGCCACACAAACTGTTCCCCCTGGGCTGCACCACTGAGTGTGTGGCACCCCTTGGAGCTTTTCCTTGAGATGACACAAGGGAGCTGCAAGTTGCAGCTTCAGAGCACTTTGGACAATAGGAAACCAGATGATTTTGAGGGCCACAAAAATATCAGGGGCTTGGAGCAGCTCTGCTACAAGGACAGGCTGAAGGAGCTGGGGATGTTCAGCCTGGAGAAGAGAAGGCTCCAGGGAGACCTTAGAGCAGCTTTCCAGTCCCCTAAGAGGACCTACCAGAAGGCTGCAGAGAGACTGTTTGCAAAGGCCTGCAGGGACAGGACCAGGGGCAATGGCTTCAAACCAGAACAGAGCAGATTTGGATTGGATGTTAGGAACAAGTTCTGCACCATGAGGGTGGTGGAACAGGTTGCCCAGGGTGGTAGTTGGGGCCCCATCCCTGGAGATATTCAAGGTGAGGCTCAACAGGGCTCTGGACAACCTGATCTGGTTGAGGATGTCCCTGCTGACTGCAGAGGGGGTTGGACTGGATGAGCTTTGGAGGTCCTTTCCAACCCAGACTATTCTGTGATTCTGTGGGTTTTTTCTGATTGTTTTCTTATTTTCCTGGCTGCTGGCACTCAGGACAGCCATGGATCAGCAAGGTGAGTGGAGGGAAAGGAGGCTCAGCTATTGTGATCCATAAACAAGGAACTGGTGCCTTTATAAATACAGCTCACCCTGCCTGCACTGACACTTGGAATGTGACTGCCACAACACTGACCACATCAAGCCTTCAACTGTTTCCTTGTTAAAAATCACTTCCCTTGTGCCAAATAGTTCCATCTTACATAATATGGCCTCTGTCCAAAGCAACAAAAGCTTTCTGGAAAAATCAACAGGCTTTAAATTAGAGTTGCTGTAAGATTTGAAGCAAACTTGAATAAGCTCTTTAAGCTGCAGCAGTCTCTCAGCTGTCTCAGTGTGTGTTGGGCTTTCACACCTTATTAAGGGACACAAAGAAAAGGGGCTGCCAGCTGCTGCTTTGCACTAGGAACTGCAACCATCACATGTCCTGCATCTGGGAAGGAACAACAGCAGGCACCAGGACAGGTTAGAGGCTGCCCTGCTGGAAAGCAGCTCCAGGGAGAAAGACCTTGGAGTGCTGGTGGGCAGCAAGTTCTGCATGGGACAGCAAAGTGCCCTGGTGGCCAAGAGAGCCAATGGGATCCTGGGGGGCAGCAAGCAAAGTGTGGCCAGAGGGCTGGGGAGGTTCTGCTCCCCCTCTCCTCTGCCCTGCTGAGACCACAGCTGCAATCCTGTGTCCAGTTTTGGGCTCCCCAGTTCAAGAGAGACAGAGACCTGCTGGAGAGAGTCCAAGGGAGAGCCAGGAGGATGCTTAGGGGACTTGAGCATCTCCCCTGGGAAGAGAGACTGAGAGCCCTGGGGGTGATTAGTCTGGAGAGGAGAAGGCTGAGAGGGATCTGATCAATGTCTATCAATAGCTGAGGGGTGGGGGGAAGGGGAGGGGGCCAGGCTCTGTTGGGTGGGCTGAGGGGTGAGCTTTAGGGACCTCAGAGATCATCTACTGCAAGCTCCCTGCCATGGGCAGGGACACCTCTCAACTAGACTGTGGTTGCCCAAGGCCTCATCCAGCCTGGCCTTGAACACCTCCAGCGAGGAGACATCCACAGCCTCCTTGGGCAACTCATTCCAGAGTCTCACCACCCTGGTGCTGAAGAGCTTCTTCCTCAGCTCCAGTCCAACCCTGCTCTCACTCAGCTTCAAACCATTCCCCCTTGGCCTGTCTCTAGACACCCTTATGAAAAGTCCCTCTGCAGCCTTCCTGTAGGCTCCCTTCAGGTGTTGAAGTTCCCTCTCTGCTGACTCCATTTGCTTTCAGCACAGTGCTGGGTAGAAAACAGCACATCACCACTTCTGGTTAGAGAAAGACATGAGAACACAATGCCACAGCCAAAAATAGTGCTGGCCCTGACTGCAGGCTGCATCCATCCTGCATCTGGGGCAAAGACAACACTAGATAAACATTCCACTGGCATTTTCAGTCCTCCAACCTAACCCACTACAGTCTGAGAGAGGCTGGAAGTTTTCTAGAGCATATAAAGCTTAGCTAGGTTCAGATCAGTGATTTCTGTCCTGTAAAATAAACAAATTTCCATGAAATTCATGGAAGCACCAACAAGAGGGCTGGAGCACCTCTCTTATGAGGAGAGACTGAGAGAGTTGGGGCTGTTCAGTTTGGAGAAGAGAAGGCTCCAAGGTGACCTTCTTGAGGCCTTTCAGCATCTGAAGGGGGCTCCAAGAAAGCTGGGGAGGGACTTTTTAGGCTATCAGGGAGTGACAGGACTGGGGGGAATGGAATAAAGCTGGAAGTGGGGAGATTCAGACTGGATGTGAGGAAGAAGTTCTTCCCCATGAGAGTGGTGAGAGCCTGGAATGGGTTGTGCAGGGAGGTGGTTGAGGCTCCATCCCTGGAGGTGTTTAAGGCCAGGCTGGATGAGGCTCTGGCCAGCCTGCTGTAGTGTGAGGTGTCCCTGGCCATGGCAGGGGGGTTGGAACTGGATGATCCTTGTGGTCCCTTCCAACCCTGACTGATTCTATGAGTCTATAATAACCTTGGTGGAGAGGTTCAGAATGAGAAATGCCAGCAACCTGCTCCTGAAGGCACAAATCATTTGTGTTCCAGGTAAACTGCAGCAGTGGAGCTGCTGGGTGTTTGGAGCTTTTGAATCAAAAATCATTCACATCTCAAATGCTGCTAAAACCCATCAGAGTGATCAGTTCTCCACACCACTCCCTGCCCTTTTAACCATGAGTTACTGCCTCACTGAATCTAAAAGGCTCCAATCTTAATCCAGGAGACTGTTAGGGAAATCTCTCACTTAGAATCACAGAATTGTCAGGGTTGGAAGGGACCTCAAGGCTCAGCCAGTTCCAACCCCCCTGCCATGGGCAGGGACACCTCACACCACAGCAGGTTGCTCACAGCCACATCCAGCCTGGCTGCAAAAACCTCCAGGGGTGAGGCTTCCACCACCTCCCTGGGCAACCCATTCCTGGATCTCACCACCCTCATGAGGAAGAATATCTTCCTACCATCCAATCTGAATCTCCCCATTTCTATTTTTGCTCCATCCCCCCCAGTCCTGTCACTCTCTGACACCCTAAAAAGTCCCTCCCCAGCTTTCTTGGAGCCCCCTTCAGATCCTGGAAGGCCACAAGAAGGTCTCCTCAGAGCCTTCTCCTCTCCAAACTGAACAGCCCCAACTCTCTCAGTCTGTTCTCATAAGCAGTGCAGCTCCAGCCCTCTGCTCATCCTCATGGCCCTTCTCTGGACACCTTCCAGCACCTCCAGATCCTTCCTGTAATAGAGGCTGCAGAACTGGACAGAGTACTGCAGGTAGGGTCTCACCAGAGTGGAGTAGAGGGGCAGAATCACCTCCCTCAACCTGCTGGCTATGCTTCTCTTGATGCAGCCCAGGATGTGATTTGCTCTCTGAGCTGCAAGTGCACACTGGTTGAACTCTTCAGAAAGATTAGTACAAGACTATTCAGAGAGTGCAGCCTGGCAGGCTGAGAGATAACTTCCTCCCATCCCGTCTCACCACAGCTCCTCAGTGTTATCTGCAATGCCAGCTCATGTGGCCTGAAAAGGCAAACCTCAGGACAAAGCTATAGAGGTCAGCACCTCAGCTCAGGAGGATATTTAGGTCCTGATCCATAAGTTTGTGGACTGCACGCTCTGAAGCAAGAAGCAAGGGCAGGCCTGATGTTTAGTGAGGGTCTGCAAAAATGCCATCCCAGGTTCTCACAGGGCTGGCAAAGAGCTGGAAGAAGGAGAGTTCAATACCAAAGCTTTTGTTCAGGTAAAAGCTGAGACAGCAGAGAGCTGAGGAAGTGCCACGGCAGACAAAAACGCAGCTCCAGCTCTTCAGAGTAACACCTCCCCACGTGGCAGCAGTGACTCCCTCAGCCTCCACCTGCCAAAATAAATTACTGCCATTTAAGGTTGTTAAAATGCTTCCCTGATTAATCACTGCTTCAGCAGGCTGTGGCCAAGAGGCCTGGGTCCTAGGGCTGCTGAGCACACTGCACAGCCCTGTGCAACCACACTGCAGGCTCCTCTGTGCCAGCCACCCCGGGGCAGAGCAGCACCAGCAGCAGGAGCTTCCAAGGGTGGAGTGTCATAATCACAGGGTGAAGAGCACCAACCCTCCCTGTGACACAACCAGCCTGAATCCCGGGAATCCAGACCTCCTCCGAGCAGGCAGGATCCTGCTACAAACACTTCCCTCTCCAGAGAGTTGTTCCCTGTTTTGACAGAAGGGATTTCAATGGAGAAGGATCAACCTGTCCTGGTCTCCTGCAGGTCACTCCTGCTGCTGGAGCCCTGAGGAAGCACTGAAGCACTGCTACCAATCTGCTTTTAGGATGTCCTATCTGTAAATATTAGGAAGTAAATCTGCAAATTATGGAACCCCCAGAAGCCAGCATCCTAACATGGCTATTTCCAGCCTGGAAATATACAACTGACATTTTTATTTAGGCCCTGCTGTTCAGCTTCACTTACTTAACCCCTAAGCAGAGCCAGCTGTCTCCTGTTTAACCTCCTCAGAATTCCAAAGGCAATTCTTCTTTAAACACCTGAGACCTACAGCAAAGACAACTGCTCCTGGCTCCAAGGAAACCTTTATTAAGGAGCAAACAGGCAGGAGGACAAAGATGTTAGCAACAAAATGCTGGGGAATAGGAGATAATAGGAAAGAGTAACTTGAGCAGACAAAAAAACCCTGAAACTAAAATCCTTTTAGCCTCTTCTGTGGCAGTTGTGTGTTCAAATTTGTCACATCAGTATTTGAGAGCTGTCACTCAAGACCCAGCTGCAGGCAGTGATGAACTTCCTGACAGGAAGATCTTGCCTTGGATAAGGCATTAGGAACCTTTCCCTTCCCTCTGGAGAGAATCATAGACTCATTAAGGTTGGAAAAGACCTTTCAGATCACTGAGTCCAGCCATAACCCAACTACCACAACCTCTAAACTATATCCTGAAGTGCCTCATCTACACGCTTCTTGAACACCTCCAGAGATGGTGACTCCACCACCCCCCTGGGCAGCCTGACCCTCTCTCAGTAAAGATATTTCTCCTAATATCCAATGTTTCAGTAGATGATGCTCTCAGAAGCAATCACAACACCAGCAGCTGCAGTACTGCTTTCTCTGCCTGATCTGTCCAGCCCTTGCTCTCTGGGGAATCTGCCCAGCACACTGTCCAGATCAGAATCGTTCACCCCCAAGTCCTCCATGTCTTCTGGTCCTCTTCCCAGCTTCCCTCAGCCTCCCATCAGCTCAAAGAAATGCAGCTAGACAGCAGTTCCCCAAGACCAACCCAGCTGTAGTTTTGCAACAGTGAAACTACCCCCGAGATGGAGACTACTCAGGGACTATCTAGGAAATCAACAGGCTCATTAACCACCACCACTCCCACAGGCTGCTGCAACTGCACTCTGAGCTCTACAGAAAGCAGCCAAGAGGTAGAGCATGGCAGGAATAAGCTGGAAGATGACCTTGGGCAATTTCCACTCCCAGTTATAAAAACCAAGGCAGATGGGAGGACAGGTGTGCAAGCAAAAGGCACAAATGGGGGCATGCTCCAGCTTCACCTGGCGGGTTGTTTGTCTTTAGGAGGATAAATGGGTGAAGAAAAAGCAAGCCCCTAGTTAAAGGCTACCAGTGACTACTGGACACAGTATTAAGTAGCCTTAACTAAAAGCCAGTGTGAGAGCACATCCTATTCTTGCTCTAGGTGGATCTGGCAAGTATGAGTCATCTCTGGAGGAGATCCCAAACTGCTCTCCCAACATGGAGCTTATCTGGAGATAGAAGGAGCTATGCCCATAAGAGGGAAAAGTCACCTCCATATTAACACTGGACCTGGGCAAATTGGGCAGGGAACTGTGGCTGGACAATTTCAAAGCAAACGTTGATGAAGATCATGGATGGTTATATCTGGAATAAGAGGAACAATCTGATGCACTATCTTCACAACTATGACCTAATAAGTTAAGTTTTCAAGAGATCCCAAAATAGACTTGGTAAGAAAACAAGACAGACCCAGACTAGATGCTATCTGCCTAACAGGAAGGTGATGTGCTCCACTACTTCATCTTCTCTGTGATGTAATGCAGGGCAAAGGCAGCAAGAAAATCCCAGCCACATGGAGAAGGGTTGGTTGCACTCTGCAGATGTGACATCCCAGAGCAACAGAGGGACAAGCACTGCAGAGGGATCCAGAAGCAGCAGAAGATGATCAACAGTGTATGGAACTGCACTGTTAGAAATGCTGTGTCCAGCAGGAGTAGGGAGGAAATTGTCTCCTTGTATTCAGCTCTGGTGAGGCCACACCTTGAGGATTGTGTCCAGTTTTGGGCACCTCAATATAAGAGAGATGTGGAAGTGCTGGAGCCAGTGCAGAAGAGGGCAAGGGAGCTGGGGAAGGGCCTGGAGAATAAATCTGATGAAGAGCAACTGAAGGAGCTGGGGATGTGTAGTCTGGAAAAGAGGAGGCTGAGGGGAGACCTCACAGCCCTCTACAGCTCCCTGAAAGGAAGTTGTGGAGAGGCTGCTGCTGGTCTCTTGTCACAGGTAATCAGTGACAGAACAAGAGGGAGCAGCCTCAAGTTGCCACTGGGTAGGTTCAGACTGGACAGTAGGAAGAATTTTTTCCTAGCAAGAGTGGTCAGGGATTGGAATGAGCTGCTCAGGGAGGTGGAGGAGTCAAAAACCCTGGAGGTGTTTAAAGGTGGTTTGGATGTGGTGCTTGGGGCTATGGCTTAGGGGTGACCCTTGCAGAGCAGGGTTCTGGGTTGGACTTGGTGATCCTGAAGGTCTTTTCCAACCTGAATGTTTCTGTGATTCTGTGACTCTGTAACTGCAGAGCAGAACAGCAAGGAAAAGACTTTGCAGCAGGAGAACATGAGAGAGGCCTCTGTGGCCTCCAGAGGGTCAAGTGCTGGCTAAACAGCAAGGCCCTTAAGGAGGTTTCTGACATGTGAGGGAACCATACCAGAAAGAAAAACTTCACACAAACATGCTCAGAAAAGGTTGTTTCAGTGGAGTGCTGAGGAAGGGGTGAGAGAGGAAGCTCTGACACCCACAGTGAGTAGGAGCCCCAACACCTCCAGCATCACCTTGTGCCACCAGTTCCCACCTTGGGAGACTTGGGGATCCTGAGCAGAGAAGCAACAGATTCTTTCTCCAACCAAATCAGTTCCCAGGCATTAGCACCAGCACCTGAAAGTGCCCAAGGGCAGGGACATCCCTGCTGAAAGCCCTCAGCTCTTGCATCACCTTTAAGTTCCTGTGAAAGTGAGTTTAGGTATCAGCTGCTCCACAGAGCCCTTCTGGTGCTGATACCTTCTCTGTCTTCACACACAGCTTCTGTGAGGCTGTGGACTGCTCTGCTCTGCCACTCAAAGTGACAGAAGGAACTTCCAAAGCAAAACCCTCGGTGCAAAAGCTCTGAGGCAGGACAAGTTAAGACTGGACAGCCCAAGGGGTGGGTGGCAGTGACAGGAGCACTGAGCAGGGAGACCAACACAAGGCAAGGGGTTAAAAGGCTGAGCAATAACATTCCCCACTGGCACTTGGGATATATTCCCTGGTGACTGTTGTTGTTCTTAAGATCCACCTTCCTGGAGTACAGTGAATACAACCTTCTTCACCTTTATTAAGGGAGGTTTGGGGCTTCCATCACTCTAAAGTTTGAAAGGTTGAGAGCCCTGGGGCTGTTTATTCTGGAGAGGAAAAGACTGAGAGAGGATCTGATCAATGTCTATCAATATCTGAGGGCTGGGAGTCAGGAAAGAAGGGACAGGGACAACCTCTGCTCAATTGCACCCTGTGATAGGAGAAGGGGAAATGGATGGAAACTACAGCACAGAAGGTTCCACCTCAACAGGAAGAAATCTTTAATTTAAAGTTGACAGAGCACTGGAGCAGGCTGCCCAGAAAGGTTGTGGAGTCTCCTCTGGAGCCTTCCCAGCCCTGTCTGGATGTGTTCCTGTATGACCTGTGCTAGATTCTGTGGTCCTGCTCTGGCAGGGGGGTTGGCCTCACAGATCTCTTGAGGTCCCTTCCAACCCCTAACATCCTCTGATCCTGTGAAAGCAGCCACAGCACATCCCAAAGGTTTTATAAGTCAGACAGCAGAAAGGACATCAGTGAATGGTTGAGTTTGTCAGCACTGCTCACTCACCACTCCCACTGCCCTCACTGCTGGACACACAGTTTGTACATAGGGCAGGGGATGTCTTCTCCTCTTATTCCCTCCCCACATTAAAAAGGAGCTGTTTGGTGCTCAGAGCCCTGGGGTGTACAAACAGTACCAAACCTGGGGCAAAGCCACAAGGAAAATGCTGACTTCAGCAGGTTCAGTTTGCAAAATGTCCATTGCACTCTGGTACTCAGAGACTGCTAAAGGGAATTTCAAAGGCTCCCAGTGTCCATGTGGGCTCCCAGTGTAGACCAAAGGGGTGGGCACAATTGTGCTGATTTCCTCCAGGCTGTTACCCAGCAAATCACTTGGGATGTGGCCATTAGTGCTATCAGCTGCTCCATCATTAGGACTCCATCAGCTGCCTCATTAGGACAAACAGAGGCTGCTCATTTATCTCCAACTGGCCGGGGCTCAGCCAAGCCAGTCCATCTACACATGAAAGCTGTGAGGGTTGGGTTTGGTTTTTCCATGGAAAGCTTCCCCAGATTGGCTCTGGGGCTTACCTTGCTCATAAGGACAGTGAGAATTTGGCACTTGAGGTGCAAAACCCTTCAGCACCACACAAAGGATGGGAAGCTGGTGTGGGAATTCCTGCCAGCACAGGATTTCCTACACAGAACCCAGGTGCAGGTAAGGAGCAGTCTTCAAAAAGGCAGAGAAAGTGTCTTGATGAAAATAACTCCCACTGCTGCTCCTGCCTGCTTAAAGGCTGGAGCTCTGCAAAGCTCTCCTACATGCCTGGTACAACATGAAGCAGCCCTCCTGGCCAAGCCAGGCTTCACAGAACCACATAAAACAGCCAGCTGGAAGAGACCTCCAAGCTCATCCAGTCCAACCTTTGACCCAGCACCGAAGGGTCACCACTAAACCATGTTCCAAAGCACTTCCAGGGACAGGGACCTCACCACTGCCCTGGGCAGCCTGTTCCAATGTTTGAGAACCTTCTCTGTGAAGAAATATTTCCTGAGATCCAGCCTGAACCTCCCCTGGTGCAGCTTGAAACCATTTCCTCTGCTCCTGTTCCTTGACACCGAGGAGCAGAGGTTGCCTCCTCCTCGCTCCAACCTCCCTTCAGGGAGCTGTAGAGAGCAATGAGGTCTCCTCTCAGCCTCCTCTTCTCCAGCCTGAACAGCCCCAGCTCCCTCAGCTGCTCCTCATAGACCATGTGCTCCAGGCTCTTCTCCAGCCTCATTGCCTTTCTGGCAAGACCCTGGTGCATTTGTTCCATCCTGCAGTTTGGTTCAGCAGTGGACATTAAGCAAGGCTAAGTCCAGCACATGGCTCCTTTCATCTAGTCAAGGAGCTACCAAAAGGCCTTCAAAATCCACTAAGTTTGCTGTATTTAACTTCTGCTCCATTCTTCCAAATAGAAGGACAGTACAGGAAAGGCAGATGGTTAATATGTCCTGTCTGGTGGAGTTTAACATTTTAAAGGTCTATGACCCAATTCAACAGCTTCCATGACATCCTTACTACCCAAGCTAATTTGTACAACAAGGGAAATTACTCTGTCTGCACAGGGTCTACTCATTGGCTTCAGTAACAGCCTCTCAGCACAGCAGGATTACAAATTAGTTATGGAAAAACACTCCCTGGATGAGACCAGGATAGACTAAAAAGTTTTCTCCCCACATTCAGTGGCAACAAATCTGGGCTGGCCTCCACAATTAAACAGGGCCTGTGGTGTGTGGCCAAAGCTTCAGAACAAGGTCAGCACCTCAGAAAAGTCATAGAACCATAGAAGCGTTTGGGTTGGCAAAGGCCTCCAGGATCATCCAGTCCAACCACCAACCCAACACCACCATGGCCACTAAACTATGGCCCCAAGTGCCATGGCCACACATTTTTCTGAACACCTCCAGGGACAGAGACTCCACCACCTCCCTGGGCAGCCTGTTCCAATCCCTGACCACTTTTTCCATAAAAAAAAATATTTTCTAATATCCAACCTAACCCTTCCCTGCTCATGGCAACTGAAAATCTATCTGCTGTAAGCCAGCTGCTTCCATTGTTCCTTCCTACAGTGAGCCAAGGTGCCACCTTGGCTTCTCAATGAGAGGATCAAAGATCAGAAACCCAACAAGAAAGGAGGAAAAAACCAATCAGGCATTCTTTAACTAAATTAAAAGGTTCATTTGCACTGCTGCTTGGCTTCTCCATGAGGGGGGATGAGAACCACAGCACTGTTTAAAGGATGAGTGTCCACCATCATGCTTCTACCTCCCTAGCACACCTCTGCTCCTCAGGGCAGGAGCACTCACAGCATCTGAACTCCACACCATCCTTCACTTCAAGCATTCAAAGGACTGACCAGCACTGGCCACCCCTCCACTACCCATAGGAATGGAGGGACAGGACCTAAAAAGAAAGATGACAGCCAAAATGCTTTGGTTAAAAACAAAGAGTCACTTTGACATTAAGCAGCCCCCCTTTAAGTCTCCAGAAGTGTAGATCCTTAATGGAAAACATCTTTCCTATCCAGTGATGGGGAAAATGAAGCAAAGCATTCCCAATCATTTCAAAACTCTTTGATTTGCCTTCAGTTCCCTATCAAGTTTGAGACCAGACTTAAAAAGGTTCACACAGAGCTGCTGCTTCTTGGCATTTCCTCCAAGGGCTTTAAGCTCAGCACAACTAATAAAGCTTCAGAGAATCAGCTGCCAGAGACTGGAGATGTCTAGCTCAGGAATGTCTGCATCCCTGAAAGCCAGGATGCAGCATGGCCCAAAAAAGCCAAGAGAAGAACAAAGAAAGAGATTTCTATTGTTTGCTTTGCTAGAGACATAAATGCTACGTTTGGGACAAAAAGTGAAGCATAGAATGGGTTGGGTTGGAAGGGACCTGAAAGCTCATCCAGTGCCAACCCCCTGCCATGGGCAGGGACACCTCCCACCAGCCCAGCTTGCTCAAGGCCTCATCCAGCCTGGCCTTGAACACCTCCAGGGAGGGGACATTCACAACCTCCTTGAGCAACCTGTTCCAGAGTCTCACCACCCTCACTGGAAAGAATTTCATCCTAATCTCCAGTCTCAATCTATCCTCCTCAAGCTTCAATCCATTCCCTCTTGTCCTGTCACTACAAGCCTTTGTCAAAAGTCCCTTCCTGGCTTTCTTGTAGGCCCCATTCAGGTACTGGAAGGCTTCTCTAAGGTCTCCCAAGAGGCTTCTTTTCTCCTCTTTAGAGAGTGATGCCTGCAGGCATGGCACAAACATCCTTAGCATTGTCTTCACCTACAGGGGGTCAGCACCCAAACCACACGAAGCAAAGGAACTTTCTTACTGCTACACAGCCCCAGCTCCAAAAAGGAAACCCTTGGTCACCAAGCAGCACTGTCCATGAAGTCACACATCTAACCCTCAGTCTTATTTTAGAACATCTCCCTGGTAATTTGCCTGTGCTTTTGAAAAGCAGTAATGTGGTTTGAATTAGAAGAGGTTACAGGGACATTTTTGTGGTAAATTTGGACTTTCATTTGCAAAAAAAAAAAAAAAACCCAACCAAAAACAACTCCAAAAAACCCCTCCCAGTGCTACAGGAAACCTTTCGGAAATAACATTTTTTTGTCATTGCTAAGCACTTTTCAACCAAGTTTCAGAGCTACTGTTCCAAGGAGCTGTTTACATCCAGCTGTAAAGGAGTACTGGGGTAGTTCTGGCCCTGAAGCTGAAGGAACAGCAGCACAGCATCTTTCTGAGGGGTTGAGAGGCAAACAAACGTGGGAATGTTCTCTACAGTGTGCTGGGGAAGGGCTCTTCTAAGCAAGCTCACTTCAAGTCTGGGTCTGGGACTGCTCTGGAGGCCTGAATTGTACTTACAGCTCTGGAGGCCCCTTTTATTCCTTCCCCTGGTCTTTACATGCAGCACCAAGAAGCAGGAGCAAAAAGCACCCAGAAGGAGGAGCAAAAAGCACCCAGAAGCAGGAGCAAAGCACCAAGAAGCAGGAGCAAAGCACCAAGAAGCACGAGCAAAGCACCAAGAAGCAGGAGCAAAGCACCAAGAAGCAGGAGCAAAGCTCCAAGAAGCAGGAGCAAAGCACCAAGAAGCAGGAGCAAAGCACCAAGAAGCAGGAGCAAAGCACCAAGAAGCAGGAGCAAAGCACCAAGAAGCAGGAGCAAAGCACCAAGAAGCAGGAGCAAAGCTCCAAGAAGCAGGAGCAAAGCTCCAAGAAGCACGAGAAAAGCTCCAAGAAGCAGGAGCAAAGGGCACCAAGAAGCAGGAGCAAAGCACCAAGAAGAAGGAGCAAGGCACCAAGAAGAAGGAGCAAAGGGCACCAAGCAAGTGGTAGTAAGAAATGGAAGGCACTGCTTGTAGCCTGGGAAGTTTATAAACTTGATATCCAGATGCTTTATAAACAGTGCAGGGGGAAAAGAGGCCTCCAAACAACGGGAGCTGGATTGTTCCTTTGAAGGTGAAATTTGGTTTATCATGCATTCTTGGAAACAAAACAACCCATTTAGAGGCAGCTTAGCAGTATGAATAAAAGCACAAGTTTCACTGTAAGCTTCTGGAAGATGTCTAGCAGCATGAAAGCTTCATTGTGCCCTTGATAACCACCATTTAAAGGCTCTTACAACCACCAAAGCTTTCACAGGCTGACAGGCCAGATTGTACCACCTCAGCAGAGCACAGCAGAGCTCTCCCCAGAGCAAGCCTGGCTGTTCTACAGTGGCAAAGGGGAACGTGTTGGGTTGGTTTGCTTTGCTTCCCTGGCCATGGTCAGGCAGCTTTGGCTGCCATGCAGTAAGCTGTTAAAATATGGCTGCTCATTGCTGCTTGGCTTCCTGCTCAGAACCAGCCTTTAAAGTGCTCAAGGCTCCTTTAGTTGCCTTGCTGCCAGTTTGTCCAGGGCACCACAAACCATAGAATGGTCTGGGTTGGGAGGGACCTCCAAAGGTCACCCAGTCCTCTGCAGTCAGCAGGTGTGGTGGGTTGAAAATTTGCCCCCCTCCCCCCAACATTAACTTTGCCAGGCCAGCTCAGGTGGAAGCAAATGGAAGCTGTATTTACAGGCAAAACTACAGTCTGCACTGGACATGTACAAATCTACAGGAGTTACAATAGTTACAGGGATTTACAATTAACAAACAGCACAAGGACCCCCCTGGCCAAAGGACCAGGGGAGCTGCAACAGCTTCTCCCTTCCCTGCCTCCCCCTTATCCCCCTGTACAAAAGGAACAAGGGAGAGAGAAGCAGAGATATTAGACTTAGCCAAAATAACAGTGATGCAGCCAAGGTCAGCAAAGCCAGTTAGCCTCTCCCAGAGTGAAGAAGAGAGAAGAGAGAGAGATTGTTTTGGGAACCACATCTTATGGGAGGAATTTCAGAATGATCATCATTTTCCTTTTTACACCCAAGAGTGATTTCTTTACATTTTTACTACTTTCTGCTCAAGATCTGTGAAAAATTTTAAAGGTATAGTCTACAACTACCACAGCAGGGACATCCTCAACTAGATCAGGTGGCCCTGAGCCCTGTCAAGCATCCCCCTGAATTATCTCCAGGGATGGGGCCTCAACCACCTCCCTGGGCAATTCATTGCAGTGTTCCACTACCCTCATGGTGCAGAACTTGTTCTTAACATCCAACCTAAATCTGCTCTTCTCCAGTTTGAAGCCATTGCCCTTTGTCCTATCACTGCAGGCCTTTGTAAACAGTCCCTCTGCAGCCTCCTGGAGCACCTCTCCTATGAGGACAGACTGAAAGAGTTGGGGCTGTTCAGTCTGGAGAAGAGAAGGCTCTGAGGTGACCTTCTTGTGGCCTTCCAGGATCTGAAGGGGGCTACAAGAAAGCTGGGGAGGGACTTTTTAGGATATCAGGGAGTGATAGGACTGGGGGGAATGGAATCAAGCTGGAAGTGGGGAGATTCAGACTGGATGTGAGGAAGAAGTTCTTCCCCAGGAGAGTGGTGAGAGCCTGGAATGGGTTGTGCAGGGAGGTGGTTGAGGCTCCATCCCTGGAGGTGTTTGCAGCCAGGCTGGATGAGGCTCTGGCCAGCCTGCTGTAGTGTGAGGTGTCCCTGCCCATGGCAGGGGGGTTGGAACTGGATGATCCTTGTGGTCCCTTCCAGCCCTGACTGATTCTATGATTCCTTGTAGCCCCTTCAGGTACTGCAAGGCCACTGTAAAGCCCAGCACAGTGCTCGAGGCACTGGCCAGTCTTGATGCCTACAATGGAAGGCAGATATGAAAAGGGAACCTCTCCAGGAGGTTTCAATTGGTGCTTCACAGCCTAATTAACTGGAGGGGTAACAATGTACACCTGCTCTGCATCAGAGCCTGGACACCTTTTCACCAGGAGCCCCATGATGAGCAGAGTGATGCCAAAGGTCATCAGAAGCTGCAGTGAAATGCTGCTGAGGCTGGCTGGATCTAAAGCCTGTGAGATTGCATGTGTGCAGGGGCAACACAAACACTCAGCAGAGAAGCAGTTTTGGTTGGAAGAGATCTTTAAGATCATTAGGTCAAACCATTAACCCAGCACTGCCAGGGCACCACTAACCCATGGCCCTCAGCACCACAGCTCCATGGCTTTGAAGCCCCTCCAGGGATGGGGACTCCACCACTGCCCTGGGCAGCCTGGGCCAGGCCTTGACAACCCTTTTGGGGAAGAAATTCTTCCTCATGTCCAAGTCAAACCTGATGGTTCAAGAAGGACAGGGACCTGCTGGAGAAAGTACAGCAAAGGGCTCCAGAGATGCTGAAGGGTCTGGCACATCTCAGTGATGAGGAAAGACGGAGAGAATTGGAGCTTTTGAGTCTGGAGAGGAGCAGCCTGAGGGGGGATCTCATCAATGCTTACAGGGTGGGTGGCAGGAGGATGGGGCCAAGATTTGTACAGCAGTGCCCAGGGACAGGGCAAGGAGTAAGGGGCACAAAGGTGAACATAGGAAGTTCCATCTGAACATGAGGAGGAACTTCTTTAAATTACAGGCTACAGAGCATTGGAGCAGGCTGCCCAGAGAGGTGGTGGAGTCTCCATCTCTGAAGACATTCAAAACCCAACTGGATGTGTTCCTGTGTGACCTTCTGTAGGTGAACCTGCTTTGGCAGGGGCATTGGACTCAATGATCTCCAGAGGTCCCTTCCAACCCCTACCATTCTGTGATTCTGTAAACCTCCTCTGGTGCAACTTGAAGCCATTTCCTCTTCCCCCATCACTTGTTACTTGGGAGAAGAGACCAAAACAGACCAACAGACAAACTTCAAACATGATGTTTGGAGATGGAGTTAGACACCCTACCCTAAAATGTCACCTCCTGCAGCACTTCATACCCCACATACTGCACAGTCCTGCCACAAAACTCCTCCAGTTTATCTTTCCCAGGAAGCTGCAGCAAGCCTTCAGGCTTCCCAAATTAAGTCACATTAAACTTAAATGGGAACAGATCATGATCCTATAAGCAAACTATCCTCTACCTGAGCCAGCTCAGAGAGGACAGTGTCAGGGTAAGCTCTGTCCAGACCCAGAGCTTGAGCTCCCAATGGGCATAGATCCAGTGTGGAACCAGGGAACTACCTGAAGATCAACAGGACAACAGTGTGGACAGCACAGCAAACCTGCTGCCATGGCAGAGTTTGTGTGGGCTTCATAAATGAGACTTTTAAGGAGGAGGCAGTGCCTTTGGTGACATTGATAGGGTCCAGGCCAAAAGGAGCAACTCAGGGAAAAGTCCACAAATGCTCCTCAGAGAGCTCTGCCAGTCACAGATCAGTGCTGTGGGTGAAACTGATAAACACTGGGAGGAGATAAGCTGGGCTGCTGAGCTCCACCAGGAAAGTGGCAAAGAGATGGGGAAGCAGATAAAACAGAAAGCAAAACCAATCTCTGTAGATGCACTTTGAACAAGCAAGTGCAGGAAAGGGGGAAGGCAAGGAGTGAGCCCAAAATTCAGCATGATGGTGACTGCAGATTCAGCCCTGGGTGTGGCTCAGAATTGGGTCTGATTTACTGCAGGGGATGTGAGAAGATCTGACTCCAAACCATAAAAGCAGAGAATTACTTCAGCTGGAAAAGATCCTCAAGTCCAACCATTCTCTGACTCTACCAAGCCTGGTGCTAAACCATGGCCCTCAGCACCACATCTCTGCAGCTTTAAAACACCTCCAGGGATGGGGACTCAACCACCTCCCTGGGCAGCCTGTGCCAGTGTTTGAGAAGCCTTTCAGTCGAGAAGCTTTTCCTAATGTCCAACTTAAACCTCTCCTGGTACAACCTGAGGCTGTTTCCTCTTGTTCTGTCACTTGTTCCTTGGGAGAAGAGACCAACCCCCACCTGACTCCAACCTCCTTTCTGTAGAGAACCAGCAGGTCTCCCCTCAGCCTCTGAACAACTCCAGATACCTCAGAACTGTTTGATTTAAAAGGTCTTTACATGACTCCCCCTGCTCCTGCCTCAGCTCCTCAGCTGTGCTGACCCTGCCTTACCTGCTGTCTAAACCACAGCTCAAAGGGGGTCTGCTGTGCCCTGTCAGCTTGCCCAGGCCACCTGAGAACACCACCCACCAGCTGTAAGAAATCCCAGGAACAAGGCACACCTCATTCCTAGCAAAAGAGAGAGGTTACCTCAGGAACAGTTTACTGTGCTAGATTTGAAGGAGGGGGAAAAAAAAAAAAAAAGCCATGTCAGCAGGTTACATCTCTCTAATGCCTCCCTTTTCACTCCCAAAGACAGAACATCATATCCAAGCTGCTCTTTTAGCATTTGAAAGCACCACAAGGAAAGCCCAGATCTCCTGCTGGGCTGTTTAACAGAGACAGAACCATCAGTACCTGCCAGCAGCAGTGTGAGCTGGGATCTCATCAGCTCTAACAGGATGAGAAATCTTCTTCTACAAACTGTATTTCTGCTTCTGAGAGCTGGAGATGAGCATCTGCTGAGGGACCTGCAGCTCCCTCAGCTAACACTCCCAGGCAGACCTGTGCTCAGGCATCTGTTTTCTTCTCTCCTCTCTCAGAACTTCTACATTCCATAAAAAGCTGCAGTCATGACCCAAGGACTGAGAAAGGAGAGCAAGGATGCAACTGTCAAACACCCACTGAGACCTGCACCTCCAAGAGGAATGTGGCAAAAGGGGAGATGTCCAGCTAATGGGAAAGCTTGCTCAGCCCCAAAGGAATGTGAGGGCTGGTGGAGTGGCAGAACAGTGAAACCATCTGAGGAGGTAGAGCTTTGAACAGAAGTCAGTCCAAAGGACTCTTGACTGAAGGACACCATGAGACTCACTGGAAATATTAGCTCATAGTTACTGTAGGAATGTGGCAGATCTTAAAGGCAACCTGTAGCCAGTGAGATGCAGAATCACAGAATCCTTTGGGTTGGAAGAGACCTTTAAGATCATCAGGTCCAACCATTAACCCAGCACCACCAAATCATGTCCTTCAGCACCACATCTCCATAGCTTTGAAAGCCCTCCAGGGACAGGGACTCCAGCACTGCCCTGGGCAGCCTGGGACAGGCCTCAACAACCCTCAAGGGGAAGAAATTGTTCCTCATGTCCAACCTAAATCTCCCCTGGCATAACTTGAAGCTGTCTCCTCTTCTCTTGTTGCTGATTCCTTTGGAGAAGATACCAACCCCCATCTGGCTCCAACCTCCCTTCAGGGAGCTGTAGAGAGCAATGAGGTCTCCCTCAGCCTCCTTTTCTCCAGACTGAACAACCTCAGCTCCCTCAGCTGCTCCTCTCAAGTCCTGTTCAGTTAAGTTTGCACAAGGCATTTCAAAACCAAGAAGAGGATTCTACTTCACAGGATCACAAGGAGATGTGCTGCCCATTTTGAGGATCACTTCATCAAAACCTGCTAAACAAGTGCAGAGAAGAAGCAAGGATGAAAGGAAGAAGGCCACCTAATCAGTACTGATTTTTGTAGCCAGACTTGGTGCAAATAGCAAACCCCCAAATTTATCACAAAAAGATGCAGTAAGGAACATCTCCTCCAGCTAACTCACAACAGTTCTGCTTACAGAACTGATTCTGCAGGGTTTGCTCTTTACACCTGATGCTCTGGGACTTGGAAATCCCTCCCCAGCTTGCAGCTCACTATCTGCCTACAATTAAACTTTGTTAATCTGTGCTCTGACAACTTCCACAACTGCAGCTCAGCCCTACATGGCCAATCAGGCCCAGCAGGGCTGGTGCACAGCATCACCAGGGTAAGGATTTGAACCTGTCAGGTACCCTGAGCCACTGATCTCCTTCAGAAATCTGACCTCAGATATTATTCAACACCCCTGGGTTACAATTATTAAACACCACCTCAGCCACACTGCTGTGAAAGTGCCCTCTGAGAAAAGCAGGGGTTCAGGATTCAGGGGAGGGCAGACATGGAAAATAAAATTCATACAATTACAGACTGGTTTGGGTAGGAAGGGACCCCTAAAGCTCATCCAGTCCAACCCCACTAGAGCCAGCAGGGACAGCCCCAACCACAGCAGGTTGCTCACAGCCCCAAACAACCTCCCCTGCACTGGTGCCAGCCATGGGGCAGCTCCCAGCTCTCTGCCCAGCCTGGGCCAGGCTCTCCCCACCCTCAGTGTCAAACATTTCTCCCTTCTCTCCACTCTCAATCTCCCTCTTTCACTTCCCAACCATCCCCCCTTGTCCTGTCACCTCAGGCCCTGCTCAAAACTCTGTCCCCAGCTTTCTGCTGGGCCCTTGAAGCACTGAGAGGCCACCAGAAGGTCTCCCTGGAGCCTTCTCCTCTCCAGGCTGCCCAAGCCCAACTCTCTCAGCCTGGCCTCCCAGCAGAGGGCTTCCAGCCCTGCCAGCATTGCTGTGGCCTCCTCTGGCCCTGCTGCACCAGGTCCCTGTCTGTGCTGTGCTGAGGGCTCCAGAGCTGCCCCAGCACTGCAGGGGAGGTCTCAGCAGAGCACAGCAGAGAGGCAGAATCCCCTCCCTGCCCCTGCTGCTGGGGATCAGCTCAGGAGATGATTCAGCACATACAGAGGCAGAAGTGCCTCAGGGTCACCACCTCACTCACTGCTTCATTCATGAAAGGCTGCCAGGGAACACAGAGCTCAGCTGCAGGGTCCCTGTGCTGAGGGGTGAATCCCTGCAGCAATCAGGAAGTTGGCCTTGATGCTCCCTCTTGCTCCTTGTCTCCTCAGGATCTGCTTGCTAAGGGAGACTGATGTCCTTTTCCATCTGAAGCTGGACCCTGGCCAAGCTTGTAAGTCAACTTCTGATGGACTAAGAGGAATTTTCATTCCATTCATTCCAAATCCTGACACGAGACAGCTCCCTGCAAGCTAAGCAGCTCTGAAGAAGCCAAGAAGAGCTGAAACTGCCAACAGCCAGAGCAGCAGTGAGGAGGGTCCTGCAGCACCCACAGTGGCAGGCAGACCTCACCAGGAAGGAAACAGCCTCTTCCCAGCAGCTTCTTCATTCAACCCCACAAGAACAACCCAAATATTCATAACTATTTTAAAGGAGAACATTTAAATGGCTTAAAGGCATGGAAAGCTTCTTCATTAAGCATGAATATTTCATTACCAAAAGCATGAATGAATCCAAGCAGTCACAGAATGTTTCCTCTGCCAGGATTAAAGACACTTCACTACCCAGAGTGTGAAGTCAAACCTCTCCCACCACAACTTCAGCCAAACCTATGAATGTTTAAGATGCTGCTGGAAAGATAAGGGAGTTGGTGTGCAGACTTCAGCAGGATACAGACAGTAGCTCTTGGCTCCAATGCTGTAAATCCCTGGCAGAGCAGGAATGCTGCTTGATCGATGAAGAATTAAATGCTGTCCATCATGCAGTGATTTTAGGCTGGAGAGAGGGGAGAAGTGTTTGCACTGAGGGTGGGGAGAGCCTGGCCCAGGCTGCCCAGAGAGCTGGGAGATGTCCCATCTCTACAACCATTCCAGGTGAGGTTGTTTGGGGCTCTAGTTGCAGATGTCCCTGCTGGCTGCAGTGGGGTTGGCCTGGATGAGCTTTAAAGATCCTGTTCAACCCCAAAACTTCTCTAAGATTTTAAACACTGGCAGATAGTACAGACTCAAGCACCACATCATCCAGAAGAAAAAGAGGTCTTTGTGAGTGAGACACAAAAGGCATAGCCTAGACACAACTGTCTCAGGAAAACCCCTTCAAGATATCCCTCTGCAGCACCTGCAGCCCAACTCCCTGCTTCAGTTTGCTACAACCCTTCTCTAGGACTGCAGCCTGCACCCCTCAGCAGCCACCACAAGAAACTCTCAGAGAAACAGATTTTCTCTACAGATTCTTGGTATCAAAACTCTTATTGATCCTAACAAATACTCCTTGGCTTGCAAACGTATCTACAATAAATATGAATTTAGAACTGTGGCCTTAATCAGAGAAACACAGAATGGTTTGGGATGGAAGGGACCTTCAAGCTCATCCAGTGCCATTGCCATGGGCAGGGACACCCCCCTCCAGCCCAGCTTGCTCAATGCCACATCCAGCCTGGCCTTGAGCCCCTCCAGGGAGGGGACAGCCACAGCCTCCTGGGGTTTGCACTGAGGCACAGGTGAGAAGCAGCAGAAACACCACTTTTGCCTATTTTTTAGCTAAATGCAGAGCTGTATTCTCAGTAAATGTTGCTTTAAGAGCTCAGAAATCACTGAGTGTGTGCAGGGAGCCAACAGCAAGGGCTATGAAACTGCAGTTCCTCACACCACATCCTCAGGCTCAGGCAGGCTGGGATGACCAGGAACTACCTGAGCAGCAAGGGCAGCTTTCCACACCGGGCTCTGTGCTGGAACTAGTTAAAAAAGAAAAGAGCAGCCCCAGATTCATGTTCTGATCAGCAGATCTTAGCAGCTGCTTTCAATGTCTTCCTTTCCTGCATCCTTGAATTCTTCTAACAAGCATGACAAGGTCTGTTGTGTTCCCAGGGGGGAAAATCACACAATGCTGCTGAAAAAGGAGCAACCTGCTAAAAATCAGCAGCAGATGAGTCAAGCAGCACCTGCTCATGAGTTAGATGTGAGGACAGCTCACATGGGACTGCCTCAACACTGCCCTGCCACTGGGATACAGCACAGCTGCTTACTGCCTGCCTTTCAACAGTGACTTCTACTTCCAGCTGATGAAGAGGTCTTGGCTGAGGCTCCCACATTGCCTCACTTCCCAGTGCAGAGGGGATCACCTCTCACTGTCCTGTAAAGCTTTTGAGATCTTGTGAGGAGAAGCTGCTCTGCAGTTACTCCTGAAGATATCAATCACTAAGACAGCAGAACAGGTAAAAATGAAGCTAAACTTTTGTATGTTGTAAATACCATTCTGAAAGCTGAGTTCTAATCTGTTTCTCAAGACCAATGTCAGTTGGACAGGACAGGGCAGTGAAAGGTCTTTGCAGGGTAATACAAGAAATCAGAGATAAAGAGAGTATTTCACACTGGGGAAGGATAATGGAATGGGTTGGGCTGAACAGGACCTTTAAAGCTCATCCAGTCCAACCCCCTGCAGCCAGCAGGGACAGCCCCAACCACAGCAGGTTGCTCACAGCCCCACACAACCTCCCCTGCAACCTCCCAAACAACCTCCCCAAACAACCTCCCCTGCACTGGTGCCAGCCATGGGGCAGCTCCCAGCTCTCTGCCCAGCCTGGGCCAGGCTCTCCCCACGCTCAGTGTCAAACATTTCTCCCTTCTCTCCACTCTCAATCTCCCTCTTGCACTTCCCAACCATCCCCCCTTGTCCTGTCACCTCAGGCCCTGCTCAAAACTCTGTCCCCAGCTCTCTGCTGGGCACTTGAAGCACTGAGAGGCCACCAGAAGGTCTCCCTGGAGCCTTCTCCTCTGCAGGCTGCCCAAGCCCAACTCTCTCAGCCTGGCCTCCCAGCAGAGGGCTTCCAGCCCTGCCAGCATTGCTGTGGCCTCCTCTGGCCCTGCTGCACCAGGTCCTTGTCTGTGCTGTGCTGAGGACTCCAGAGCTGCCCCAGCACTGCAGGGGAGGTCTCAGCAGAGCACAGCAGAAGGCAGAATCCCCTCCCTGCCCCTGCTGCCCACACTGCTGGGGATCAGCTCAGGACAGGCTGGGGCTGGGCTGGCAGCACTTGGTGCTGGCTCCTGTCCAGCTTTTCATAAATCTTCTTGTCCTCATCCTCACAAGGAAGAAAATTGATGATTTTATCACTTGTCATTTGCATTATGGCTTGAGGTGATGAACAATGATGTTCAATTTTGTGTTGCTCACTCAATTTCTCACCACAAGTTTCACCTACACAATTCCTGCCAAACCTCAGCAGCTCCTCAAGGCCACTGCTGCCTTTCCACAGGCACCATCTCATTCCACCTGCTGTGGAACAGGCACAGCCATGCTAAGTTCATGGAACCACAGAATGTTAGAGGTTAGAAGGGACCTCCAGAGATCGAGTCCAGGGCCCTGCCAGAGCAGGATCACCCAGAGCAGTCCACACAGGAACACATCCTGATGGATTTTGAAACTCTCCAGAGAAGGAGACTCCACAACCTCTCTGGGCAGCCTGTTTCAGTGCTCCATCACCCTCACTCTAAAGAAGTTTCTCCTCATGTTGAGATGAAACCTTCTATGTTCCAGTTTGTATCCATTGTTCCTTGGCTTATTACTGTGCACCACCCAACAGAGATTGCCCCCCTCCACTTGACACCCACCCCTCAGATATTTATAGACATTGATCAGACCCTCTCTCAGTCTTCTCAAGACTAAACAGCCCCAGGGCTCTCTGTCTCTCTTCGTAGGGGAGTTCAATGAAAGTGTTTGAAGCAGTCCAGAGCAGGTTGTCCTCCCTCAGATCACAGGCAGGTGACACCTGGACTGCTAAACACCAGCCCTTGAACACCAGTGACAGGGACCCAAGAGCTGCTTGAGAACAAAAAGATTCCCTGGTTCAAGGTATCTTTGAAGTAATTTCAGGAACTGAAATCCCAGCTGCTGCTGCAGGACTCGACCTGCCCTCAAGGGCCAGCAGGGACCTGGCTAAAGGCTCTCTGCTGAGGAGCAGGCTGCTCAAATACAGCCCTCTGCAGTAATTCACACTCAGGACCACTGCAGGAGCAATCATCTCTTAAAGCTCTGGAGGTTTGTAAAGAAACAAAATTGGCTACTGAGTGCACTCTAATTGTTCCAGTACTACTGGTTTTTTTTCTCTTCATTATTCTGATGACTAAGAACCACAACCAGATGTGGGTAGGAAGCTCTCTCAGAACGAAGGAATTCAAGGACCAGCTGACTTTTATTTACATTTAATGTGGGATACCCAGTGGCTGCTGGAGCCTCCATGAAATGACCAGCTGATGAAGACATGGCCATGAAAACGTGCTATCAGTGTGGGATCCCTGCAGAATCACCACATGAACCTATAAACAACAGGGCATGAAGCACAGGGACTGGGAAACCCCTGAATCCCAGCAAGGTGTGGGCTGGAAGGGACCTCCAGAGATCATCAAGTCTAACCCCTCTTCTAAAGCACCCACAGCAGCTTGCCCAGGATCACAACAGCCAGAGGGGGTTGGAATCCCTCCAGAGAAGGAGCCTCCACAGCCTCTCTAGGCAGCCTGCTCCAGGGCTCCAGCACCCTCACAGCAAAACAAGGAAGGCAACCCACACTGCATCCACCCAGCTGCCCAGGCAGGCCCTGCAGCTGAGACACACATGGGCCACACTCAGCCAGCCCCTGGCAGCACCACCACCTTCAAACACTCAAGTCAGGAAGAGTGCAGCTTCACCATTTCTCTTTTTCCCACTAGAGACATCCTTGGGGAAATATCCTTGCATGCACTGCCTCTGGTGTGAGTCCAGTCCCACCCACATCTGGGCTCACTTGGGAACTAAACCCAGCACAGCCCGTCTGGGGTCAGGCAGTGACCCTGAACAAAAATAGCTCTGGCAGAAAGCTGGATTTATGGAACAGGGTGGAGCCCATCCAAGTGTCAACCCAACAAGCCCAGCCCTTGGACTTAATGACAGAGCAGCAACGACCTCCCCATTCTCTGTGCCCGAGTGGCACACAGGCCACCCACACATGGGGACAGAAGACAACCTGACATCACCAACCCTGCACAGGGCACCTCCTGGGCTCTCAGCTGGGGCTGGCACAGCTACCAATGAGGCAGCAGCAGGAGTTTATTACTGCCTCCAAAGCAGGAAAAATCAGAGGCAAATGCTGCTTTGAGAGCAAAGCTGAGGCAGCAGCCCAGGGCCACAGCTCCTGCAGCAGAGTCAAATGGGGCTTTGAAGAGTTTAGCCCTGAAAAGCCACACTTTGGGTCAAGCCCAAATCAGCTTTCCCAAATATCCCACTGCAGACAAGCCTCAAGTCAGGGGATGAGAGCAGCAAGGGTAGGAAAAGTAACTACCCATTTTTTTAACAACAGATTATTCTGTCCACAGCAGACACCAAACAACCTTGAAGTGCAAAACAACTCTGCCTGCAAACTGCAGATTGGAGCCAAAAGGTCCAACTGGAGTCTGAAATTGCTGTCCCAGGAAAAGGCTTGGGTTTGAGTACCAGTGGCCATGACACATCCCTGGGGAGCCTGTTCCAGTTCCCAACCCTCACTGTGCAGAACTTCCTCCTGATGTCCAACGTAACTCTGCCCTGCTCCAGTTTCAAATCATTGTCCCTCTCCTATCCCCACAGCCCCTTCTGAGCAGTCCCTCCCCAGCCTGCCTGTAGGTCCCCTTCAGGCACTGAAATGCAGCTCTCGGGTCTCCCTGGAGCCTTCTCTTCTCCAGGCTGAACAGCCCCCAACTCCTTCAGCCTGTTTCATCAGAGAGGTGCTCCAGTCCTCTGATCATCTTTGTGACCCTCCTCTGGACCTGCTCCAGCAGCCTGATCTAGTTGGAGGTGTCCAACTGCAGAGGGGTTGGACAGGATCTCTTCCAGCCTGGTGCAATCTGTAATCTGGGACTTAAAGGGATGCTTGGCTGTGCATTGGACACAGCAGGGATGGCCAGACCTCAAGCAGCACGTTACAGGGAAAATTAAATCAAATTATGTCTCAATTGGAGGGATCCAGAAGTTCTAACTTGTCCTACTCATCCTCTTTTACATAAAATCAGCAAAGTCCAGCAGTGCAAGGCACCTCTCACTTAATTAATTTGATTCCCAAACACAGCCAACACACCTAACAACCCAAACACCTAACATCCCAAACACCTAACAACCTGTTTCCAACACTTTAGATTTCTAGCTCACAGTAACCAACAAAGAAGGACCCCAAGACCAAACTGTTGCAGGCAGGTTTCCTGCCAGTTACAGTGATTTTGGTTTTAAGCTCTACAGGTCTCACGGTGTGCAGAAATGAGGCAAATTTAAACTTTTAGAGCCACCAAAACCATACTGAAACCTGACATCTCCTCGTGCTCAAAGCTCAACTTGTTCATGTTATGTTTTTCTTAGCATTTAAACACAAATTCCCTTTCTAGCCAAATAAAAATCCAAAACATCAAAGAGAAATAGAATCAAACATGTGAGGTGTTAGTGTCTCACACTGCCAGGATCTGAGCCTGGGCCTTGCAGCAGCAGGGACCAGTACCCCCCAGCAGCCAGTTGTCTAGCACAAAGATTCCTGATCAAGCAGCAGCTGATGCAGCCAGACCTCAAGATCTACAAGACTGCATCCAGAGGAGATGCCTGAAGGGGCTTAAATTTCTCCTTCCTTGGTAGTCTTATGCCAGTCAAGGAAGCTTAGCTCACCTCTCTTCCCTTGGCTGTTGCTAGAGCTGCTGCCCTGGTGTCCCACAACTGCACAGACCTGACAAGGTACTGATTTCAGCCATCTCCAGAATCATAGAATCCTAGGATGGTTTGGGTTGCAAGGGACCTTAGAGATCAAGTTCCAACCCCACTGCCATGGGCAGGGGCACCTCTCACTAGCCCAGGCTGCTCAAGGCCCTGAATGCAGGTGCAGGAAGGAAAGATCAGTAAAACCCAAGCAAAACTGTGGACATACAGCAGCCAGCCAGTAAGTCACATTTTTATCCCAAAGGATTCTCTTTGGTAATTGTCAAATCCTTGCAGGAGCAGGGGCACAAGAGTTTATCAGGAAGAGCTCACATGAATCTTTGATAACGGAAAGTGAAAGACAGCCTCAGACTTAGGGTCCCCCACCAGCTGCCCTCTCTATCAGTGCTGCCCAGGATTGAGTTGTCCTTCGGAGAGCAAAGAGGGATGGAAATGCAGATCTCCCTGAAGCCCATCACATCCAGGAGGGAAATAAAACCATAAAGATCACAAGATATTAATGCAGCGAGTTTGCAGCAATGGACAGCTGCGAGGCTGCAGCAGCCTTGGACCTGGGGACTTTTATTGCTGACTTTTTTTTTTACCATCTTGACCAGATGTCAGCATAGGTGAGAGACCTGTTAGAGGGGAATTGTGCAAGGTGGAGGCAGAAGAAGAGGAAACAACCTGAAGTTGTACCAGGGGAGGTTTAGGTCAGACGTGAGGAACAATTTCTTCCCCTTGAGGGCTGTCAAGACCTGTCCCAGGCTGCCTAGGGCAGTGGTGGAGTCCCCATCGCTGGAGGGGGTTTCAAAGCCGTGGAGATGTGGTGCTGAGGGCCATGGGTCAGTGGTGCCCTGGGTCAGCGAATGGGCTTGATGATCTGAAAGCTCTTTCCCAACACAAACCATTCCGTGATTCGATGCCTGAAGCTGAGGAGAAATGGGACGTGCCCCAAAGGGGTGACAGAACGCCCGGAGAGACCCAAAAGCAGAGCTTGGTGCTCCCTGCCCGCACCCGTGCTCACTTCGGTACCCGTTTCACAGCAAACCTCTCTTCCTGCGGTGTCTGCCGTGCCGTGGGGCTCGCTCAGCTCGGGCGGGCAGGGGCAGGCGGAGGGGCGGCTGCCCGCGGCTCCCCCCTCAGCGCCGGATCGCTTCAACTCCCTAACCCAGCACCACGCAAACCCTTCCCCACCCCCGCTACCAACCTGACACCGAGAAGATGAAGAAGTGTCGGGACGAACCCTCACACCCCACCCCGAAGCACCCAAGAGGGAGCAGGGGTGCCCCAGCACCTTTCCCCCTCCTCACACCGAGCCGGTGCCTCCCTCCCTTCACCCTCCTCCAGGGCTCACCGCAAGCGGAGGTTAGCCATGAACTCAGGCATGGTGACGGCGTCCATCAGCACAAAGTCGGCTTTGCCGAACTCCAAGCTCTCCTGTTCCGCCATGGCGGTGACGGTGCCGGGCCGTGCCCCGAGGTTGAGGAACGGGACACGACGAAGGGGGGGGGGGTGCCCGCTCCGAGCCCGCCGGGCTCCGCCTCACCTGGGCTGAGGCGGGGCCGGCGGGCACGGAGCGGGCACCGGGGTACGGCGCCACCTAGCGTCCAGCTCGGAGAATCACAGTTAGGCTCCGCCCCGAGGCCGGCGCCAGAGGGAGGGAGCGAGCAAAGGCTCCCCCTATTGGAAGGGAGGCGTTAATGCACCGGGGGGAGCCGCACCAGTAGGGGGAGGTCATAGCCTGTACTGGGGAAGCCTCACCAGTATGGGGGGATCATAGCCTGTACTGGAGGAGCCTGACCAGTATGGGGGGTCATAGCCTGTACTGGGGGAGCCTCACCAGTATGGGGGATCATAGCCTGTACTGGGGGAGCCTCACCAGTATGGGGAGTCATAGCCTGTACTGGGGGAGCCTCACCAGTATGGGGGGGTCATAGCCTGTACTGGGGGAGCCTCACCAGTAGGGGGAGCTCATAACCTGTACTGAGGGAGCCTCATCAGTATGGGGGGGGGGTCATAGCCTGTACTGGGGGAGCCTCACCAGTAGGGGGAGCTCATAACCTGTACTGAGGGAGCCTCATCAGTATGGGGGGGGGGGGTCATAGCCTGTACTGGGGGAGCCTCACCAGTAGGGGGAGCTCATAACCTGTACTGGGGGGAGCCTCATCAGTATGGGGGGGTCATAGCCTGTACTGGGGGAGCCTCACCAGTAGGGGGAGCTCATAATCTGTACTGGGGAAGCCTCACCAGTATGGGGGAGGTCATAGCCTGTACTGGGGGAGCCTCACCAGTATGGGGGATCATAGCCTGTACTGGGGGAGCCTCACCAGTAGGGGGAGCTCATAACCTGTACTGGGGAAGCCTCACCAGTATGGGGGAGGTCATAGCCTGTACTGGGGGAGCCTCACCACTATGGGGGATCATAGCCTGTACTGGGGGAGCCTCACCACTATGGGGGATCATAGCCTGTACTGGGGGAGCCTCACCACTATGGGGGATCATAGCCTGTACTGGGGGAGCCTCACCAGTATGGGGGATCATAGCCTGCACCCAAGAAATCTCACCAGTATGCCGGTCACATCTTGTGCTGGAGGAACCTCTCCAGTATGAGAAGGGCACAGCCTGCGTTGGAGGTATCCACCAGTATAGGGGACACATCCTGCACCCAGGGGAAGCCTCCAGCACAGGTGCTGTGGGGTCACATCCTGCACCTGGAAAGATTCCCCCCACCTCAGGATGCTTCAGGGGTGGCTCATGCACGGGGGGAGTCACGACCTGAGGGTCCTACAGCACCACATCCTCCACCCAAGCACCCCCAGGCAAACACCCTGCAGGGAGGGTGCTGCACCCCAGGGACACCCCACGCCCCCTCACACACACCCCCCTCTCCCCCATACTCACCCCTCAGGAAGGGGCCACATCCTGGTCTCCTTACACAGTACCCTGAAGGTCCTGCACTTGGAGACCCCCCACCAGGCAGAGCCAGATTCAGCACCCAGGAAAAGCTCCATTCCAGGGCCTCAGGGAACAGAAACTGTTCCTGCAAGCCAGGTGACACCAACCAACTCTAGGACCTGATAGAGCAAGGCCAGATCCCACACCTTGGGACTCCCACCCCAGGATCCATGGGGCAGTTCTGGATGAGGCACTGCAGCACCCCTCATCCCAAGATCCATGGGGCAGTTCTGGATGAGGCACTGCAGCACCCCTCATCCCAAGATCCATGGAGCAGTTCTGGATGAGGCACTGCAGCATCCCTCACCCCAGGATCCATGGAGCAGTTCTGGATGAGGCATTGCAGCATCCCTCACCCCAGGACCCATGGAGCAGTTATGGATGAGGCACTGCATCATCTCTCACCCCAGGACCCATGGAGCAGTTCTGGATGAGGCACTGCATCATCCCTCACCCCAGGATCCATGGGGCAGTTCTGGATGAGGCACTGCATCATCCCTCACCCCAGGACCCATGGAGCAGTTCTGGATGAGGCACTGCATCATCCCTCACCCCAGGACCCATGGAGCAGTTCTGGATGAGGCACTGCAGCATCCCTCATCCCAAGATCCATGGGGCAGTTCTGGATGAGGCACTGCAGCATCCCTCATCCCAAGATCCATGGGGCAGTTCTGGATGAGGCACTGCAGCATCCCTCACCCCAGGATCCATGGGGCAGTTCTGGATGAGGCACTGCAGCATCCCTCACCCCAGGGCCCCACCATTCAGGGCCAGGTGCTGCACATAGCAGAACCCCAAAATGCAGGCTCAGATCCTGCGCCCAGAGGAACCCCCAGCCCAGGATCCCACCATGCAGGGCCAGATCCTGCCCCCAGCACCCCCAAACCCTGCTCACACCAGACCCCCCAGCACCCCCTCCAGATAAACACAGAATAACTCCCCATGGGAACACCTAGCAGCCCCCAGCCCCCTCAGGCTAATTACATTAATGACACTAATTAGGAGAAGCAAGGCAGGGGGGCTGGGAGCAGACACAGCATAGCTCAAAGGAGCATTTTGGGTAAGAATTGCTGGTTTGGGGGTAGGAACTGGGGGGTGGGTGCAAGGTGGCATGGCCATCCCTGCTCTTATCCCTGTCCTTGTCTCCAGCCCTGACCCCATCCCAATTCCTGAAGCCTGCAGTGGGTCCTGGTGGGTCCAAGTGGGCAGAGCCCCCAGCTGACAGCAATGATCCTCCCTAGTTAAAGGCAGCAGTTCCTGCTTCCCAGCCTGCTCCTGGGGAGGGATAGAGTTGTGGAGCTCTTGGAGGTGAGCTGAGGAGTAGAGAAACTTTTCATGCTCTCTTTGTGCTTGGCTTTCCTGGGGGGCTGGGATCCAGGGATGGGTTTTGGTTTGTTTTACACAACCTCCTGGATGGGGTTTGTGTCCTTTGGTGCTAGTTGAACATCTCCAAGTGTCTTGGGCAGCCCTGGGTGTGGTGGAGGTGCCTGGTGTAGCAGCAGCACCCAAGGGTGCTGGGGCTCCTGCTCTGCTCTCCTTTGGCAGGGTTACTAGGAGGTGTTGAACTGGCACTGTGTGTGGCAGCAGCAATGGAGCCTGACCCCTGTGGCCTCCTGAGGAAGAAGGCAGTGTCTGGGCACACCTGGCAGAGCCTCCTCTGCCTCCGGCCCCACTGGCAGAAGAAGAAGGTCGCTTACAGCAGCTACATGCACAGGCTGAGGAACCAGGTACAGTCCCCTGAGAGCCACACTCAGCTTGGACATCTGTGTGCCCAGGCCTGGCTGTTAGCAGAACCTGGAGAGCTTTGACTGAAATAGTGGAGGAAAGGCTGGAGGTGAGGCAGCAGCATCTCCTCACAGCCCAGAGCCAGCCCTGCCCTGAGCATGGGCAGCAGGGGCAGGGAGGGGATTCTGCCTTCTGCTGTGCTCTGCTGAGACCTCCCCTGCAGTGCTGGGGCAGCTCTGGAGCCCTCAGCACAGACAGGGACCTGGTGCAGCAGGGCCAGAGGAGGCCACAGCAATGCTGGCAGGGCTGGAAGCCCTCTGCTGGGAGGCCAGGCTGAGAGAGTTGGGCTTGGGCAGCCTGGAGAGGAGAAGGCTCCAGGGAGACCTTCTGGTGGCCTCTCAGTGCTTCAAGGGCCCAGCAGAAAGCTGGGGACAGAGTTTTGAGCAGGGGCTGAGGTGACAGGACAAGGGGGGATGGTTGGGAAGTGAAAGAGGGAGATTGAGAGTGGAGAGAAGGGAGAAATGTTTGACACTGAGGCTGGGGAGAGCCTGGCCCAGGCTGGGCAGAGAGCTGGGAGCTGCCCCATGGCTGGCACCAGTGCAGGGGAGGTTGTTTGGGGCTGGGAGCAACCTGCTGTGGTTGGGGATGTCCCTGCTGGCTGCAGGGCTTGGACTGGATGAGCTTTAAAGGTCCCTTCCCATCCAAACCAGTTTAGGATTCCTTGAAACTGAAGGTGAGGTGGGTGGGGCTGGAGGAGCTCTGCTTGCCCCATGCTTTATAGGCTCTGAGGGCCCTGAAACCCCAGGGGGGCTCGCTGGGGCTGGGGCAGGCTCTGGGCTGGGCGTTCCCTGGGGCTGATGCTCTGCTGGGCTTCTCTCCATGCAGACCTGGTGCCCCAGGGCGTCCTGCCTGGCAGCTGCTGCCTTTCCCTGGATGGACAGCCCCCGGCTGCTCGGCGCCGTGGCTCTGGAGTCTGCTCGGCTGTGCCGCTGCAGCAGGAGAGGTCACCTCAGCCCCCGGGAGGTCCTGCTGGCCATGAAGCTTGTCCTGCTGCTTGAGCTCTCCAGGTCCCTTCCAGGGTCTTCCTCTGTGGGCTGCTGCTGAAGGGACCCAGCAGGATGGGACAGTCTTAGGAGTGTTTTAACGTGGGTTTGGTAAATAAAGTATTGGCATTGCCTAACAGTGTCCTACCTCCTTTCAGCTCCACCCCTGGCTGGGCACTGGGGTCAGTGATGGTCACTGCACTGCTCAAATCCCTCTGCAGATCCCAGCTCAGGTTGTCTCTGGAGCAAATGCCTTTCCAAATCTCCTCTTGAGCAGGGACTGTCCCATGTGGAGCTGTGCTGCCCCAGTGTGAGCTGGGAGTGGACACAAACCCACAGGAGCCCTGAGCACCCCCAAATCCCCCACCCGAACCCCTGGCTTCAGTCACCTTTGCTGGGCAGTGCTGGGGTGCCCTGCTCATCTCCTTGCCTTTTGGCCCCAGGCTTTAGACACTTAGACTCAGCTCCACTCAGATGGAATCAAGATGTCCCCAGGTACAGCTACAAGGTGCTGATGCCAGGCAGCTTCACCCTGGGAAGAGCCAGAGGAGCTCTGCACCAGGATGGGGCTCTGCACACAGCACTTGACCTTTCCTCACTTGGGGGATCCTCAGCTCCCCAGGGTCTTTGCTTCACTTTTTGTTTTGTCCTTTTTGTTTTTTTTTTTAATCCTCCTTGCTTTTGGAATTGAGAGTTCTTGTGTTAGGAACAGGGCCCTGAAGCACAAAAACCTTCCAGAGGGTCCAGTCTGGGGAAAGAGGGGATCCTGCCCCACTGACCCTGTGGCAGCAGCAGTATCTGTGGGCTGGGCACCCCTCTGTGGCAGCCCCCAGCAGCTACACAGCCCCATGGCTGTTACCTCTACTGAGACCAGAGAGCTGCACTCTCTGCCCTGGTTTCCACCTTCCCCCTACAGCACATGAATGGGCAAGCACCTGGATGCAAAAGGGAAAGCAGGGATTTTGCTCCCAGAGGAGAAGTGCCCTGCTGAGGCTGCACACCCCAGGTAGGCAGCCTTTAAAAAATCCTTTTGGGCACCCTTTAAGAATCCTCTGTCACCCCAGAAAGCAGCTTTGGCAGAAGCAGGAGGATGAGCCCCCAAGCACCTGGGCCTGAAAGGGCTCTTCAGGAAGGGGTTTTGGGTTCATGTCTCCTATTAGGGTGTTGGGTGGTTGGTTTTAACTATGTGGGTGGTAGAAGCCTGGAGAGGCTGAAGAAGCAGAAGGGTCAAGCACAGAAGAGTCTCAGTCTGCAGGTCCAAAATGAAGAGAAAAAGATTTGTCCTTCAGGAGCTCTGAAGGAGGACCACAACTTCCATGCTTCAGTGCTCCAAAGGAGGGACTCTGCTGTCTGTGTTCATAGGAACCTGCAATTGTGTGGGTTAGAAAAGGCCTCCAAGATCACTGAGTCCAACCTTCAACCCAGCCCCACCATGGCCCCAAGGACCATGGCCACACACTTCTTGAACACTTCCAGGGATGGGGAGTCTACCACCTCCCTGGGCAGCCTGTTCCAACCCCTGACCACTCTTGCAGTAAGGAAATTTTTCCTCATCTCCAACCTAACCCTCCCCTGGTGCAATTTCAGGCCATTTCTTCTCATTTTATCCCCTGATCCTAGGGAGAGGAGACTAACCCCAACCTCACTGCAGCCTCCTTTCAGGGAGCTGTTGCCTCTGCTCAGGATCCTGGTGGCCTTTCCAAAACCAAGATTCGAAGCCAGCCTAAGTCTCTCATCTGCAAGGCTCAGCTGTGGGTTCAGAGCTTGGCCAGAGGCTCTGCAGCAGAGGCTCCTAAGCTCAGCAGGAAGAAGCTTTGGCTGACCAAGCATGGGGCTGCTCCCTGCTCTGCTGTAGCACAGTGTGAAAGGACAGGGAAGAGCCATCAGAAGTTGTCTCCTCTCTTCCCACACGTCCCCTCCATGGGGTGCTGCAGATGATGAGCTGAAAATTGCCTTCAGAGCACATCCCAGGGCCTGGCCAGGAAACCTGCCCAGGAGCCAAAGCTGTCCTATGGTTTGCCTCTAGATATTTAAGGGCATGTAAGCTAATCACAGAACCTGGGAGGGGCAGAACTGGGGCTGTGGCTGCCCTGCAGCTGGAGTGAGCTGGTTTGGAGCTGTGTGCTGGTCTGCCCCAGGCACTGGTGAAGAGCTGTGCCATGGCCAGCAGGTTGCTGGGGACAGCAAAAGGGATGTGGCTTGAGGCCACTCTGCCTGTGCAAAAGAGACAGGAGCCAGGGCACCAAGTCCCTGCCACTGCAGGGTCCAGGGGAAGGGTTGAGAGGGTTCCAGCTCCCCTGCCTGCCCTTGCTTGCTCAAATCTACACCTGACTGGCTTGGAATCCAGCAGGGCTGTGCTTGCCCCTGCAGCTCTGGGCAGCACAGGGACAAGTGTTTGTAGGGCACAGGATGGCAGCTCTGTGCCAGTGTGTGTCTGAGCCTGAAAGTCCACCCAGGTGGGTCTGGGCACATCAAAATCACATCTCTGGAGCACAGCAGAGACAAAGCACAGACTTCCCTGAAACCTGACTGAAAGGATGGAATTGAGGACAAACGAGAGAAAAGCAGAGCTTTCTCTGAGGGATGTTCTCTGATGCCAGAACAAATCATCTGCCAGGGCTGCCTTTGAAGCAGGAGTTCTGCTTTTGATAAATTATATTCATAGGATCACAGCATGGGTTGGGTTGGAAGGGACCTTTAAAGTTCATCCAGTCCCCTGCAGCCTCCAGGGACAGCCCCAACCACAGCAGGTTGCTCACAGCCCCAAACAACCTCCCCTGCACTGGTGCCAGCCATGGGGCAGCTCCCAGCTCTCTGCCCAGCCTGGGCCAGGCTCTCCTCACCCTCAGTGTCAAACATTTCTCCCTTCTCTCCACTCCCAATCTCCCTCTTTCACTTCCCAACCATCCCCCCTTGTCCTGTCACCTCAGGCCCCTGCTCAAAACTCTGTCCCCAGCTTTCTGCTGGGCCCTTGAAGCACTGAGAGGCCACCAGAAGGTCTCCCTGGAGCCTTCTCCTCTCCAGGCTGCCCAAGCCCAACTCTCTCAGCCTGGCCTCCCAGCAGAGGGCTTCCAGCCCTGCCAGCATTGCTGTGGCCTCCTCTGGCCCTGCTGCACCAGGTCCCTGTCTGTGCTGTGCTGAGGACTCCAGAGCTGCCCCAGCACTGCAGGGGAGGTCTCAGCAGAGCACAGCAGAAGGCAGAATCCCCTCCCTGCCCCTGCTGCCCACACTGCTGGGGATCAGCCCAGGGCAGGGCTGGGGCTGGGCTGGCAGCACTTGGTGCTGGCTCCTGTCCAGCTTTTCTCCCTCCTTACATTTCTTCTTTCTTATCTTCCTCTGCTCTTTCTCTCCCTATTTCATTAGCCAGGTCACTTTCCTCCTTTCCCTATTTTCCCTGCTGGTAAATGGCTGCCCCAGGCCTCCCCACTGTTAGCCATTTGTCTGGGGGTGGCAGAAGCTGCTTCCTCTTCTCTCCTTCAGAAAGGGAAGTGGAAGAGAGAGTGACACAAGGCATGAACATTTCCAGGCTGTCACAGCCACTCCTGGTATGGTCTCCAGCCAAGGAGGAGGATGTCAAACTGCACACAAAGCTAAACATTGAGGTCCCAAGGCTTTTGGAATTGTATCCAGTGCAAGCTGTGTTTTCTTTTCTGGAGTTTTCCAGGAAGCATTATGAAGACAGGAATGAGGCTTCCCAAGCCTCTGATGTGAGCACTGCACAAATATGCAGTGAGTTATTGAGGGTGAGCATCACTAAGGTCTCAGAACACACCTCCAGAGCAAGACATCCTGCAAAAGGCAGCAGACCAAGCCACAGTGCATCAGAGCTTGGAAGGGACCTCCAGAACTCATCAGGTCCAACCCCCTGCCAGAGCAGCATCCCCCAGGGGAGTCCACACAGGAATGCATCCAGGTGGGTTTGGAAAGTCTCCAGAGAAGGAGACTCCACAACCCCCCTGGGCAGCCTGCTCCAGGGCTCTGTCACTCTCACACCCAAGAAGTTTCTCCTCATGTCAAGGTGGAACCTTCTGTGTTCAAGTTTGTATCCACTGCTCCTTGTCCACAAGGCCTTAGCTTCTCATCAGGGGAAATCTTTCCCAAACCTATTCCTGAGAATCCTCTTGAGGATGTTTTTCTTCCTGGGAGGAGAGGGTGGAGGAACCAGAGGAAGCATGTGGATTGTGGGGCTGCCCCCATCCTGCAGCAGCAGCATCCAACAGTTTTTGTTTCCTCCCTTCTGGAGAGGAAGGAACTTGCCTTATGGCAAAAGCTTTGCTGTGAGCCACTTCATATCTACATCCATGCCTGAGATTCCCCAAGCTAACAGAGGAGGGAACTCAGCCAAAACCACCAAACTCATCAGAGCAGAAGGGAAACATCTTGAGGAGCTCACCAGCTATAGCTGCAGCCCATTCTGCAGCAGCCTGGGCAAAACTGCCACCTCTGCCTGCCTGCAGATGTGGTGCTGAGCCTGAACCCACCCTTACAAGCTGGAAAACTCAGGCTGAGCACTGAAATCACAGTCTCACAGCCTCACAGTACATCAGAGGCTGGAAGGGACCTCCAGAGATCATCAGGTCCAACCCCCTGCCAGAGCAGCATCCCCCAGGGGAGTCTGCACAGGAACACATCCAGGTGGGGTTGAAAAGGCTCCAGGGAAGGAGACTCCACAACCCCCCTGGGCAGCCTGCTCCAGGGCTCTGTCACCCTCACTGTAGAGAAGTTTCTCCTCATGTTGAGCTGAAATCTTCTCTGTTCAAGTTTGAACTCATTGTGCCTTGGCTTATCACTGGGAACCACCCAAAAGAGCCTGGCCCCCTCCCCTTGCCCCCCACCCCTCAGCTATTGATAGACATTGATCAGATCCCTCTCAGCCTTCTCTTCTCCAGACTAAACAGCCCCAGGGCTCTCAGTCTCTCTTCACAGGGAGATGCTCAAGTCCCCTAAGCATCCTTGTGGCTCTCCCTTGGACTCTCTCCAGCAGGTCTCTGTCTCTCTTGAACTGGGGAACCCAGAACTGGACACAGGATTGCAGCTGTGGTCTCAGCAGGGCAGAGCAGAGAGGTAGAAGAACTTCCCTAGCCCTGCTGGACACCTTTCTTGCTGCCCCCCAGGATCCCCTTGGCTCTCTTGGCCACCAGGGCACATTGTTGTTCCATGCAGAACTTGCTGCCCCCCAGCACTCCAAGGTCTTTCTCTGTGGAGCTGCTTTCCAGCAGGGCAGCCTCTAACCTGTCCTGGTGCCTGCTGATATTCCTCCCCAGATGTAGGACCTTGCACTCGTGCTCTGGCTTCACAGCACAGTGTTTGGGGGTGTCAATAACCCTCTTACCTCTCTGAGTGCCACCCAAATGGTTTTTATTAAGACTCTTCAAAATAAAAGGAAGTTTTCTACAGGCTGGGGACAGAGTGGCTGAGAGCAGCCAGGCAGAGAGGGACCTGGGGGTGCTGGGTGACAGCAGCTGAACAGGAGCCAGCAGTGTGCCCAGGTGGCCAAGAAGGCCAATGGCATCCTGGCCTGGATCAGGAATATTGAGGCCAGCAGGAGCAGGGAAGTCATCCTGCCCTGTGCTCAGCTCTGGTTAGGTCACACCTTGAGTGCTGTGTCCAGTTCTGGGCTCCTCAGTTCAAGAAAGATGTTGAGATGCTGGAAGGTGTCCAGAGAAGGGCAACAAGGCTGGGGAGGGGTCTGGGGCACAAGGCTGGGCAGGGGTCTGGAGCACAGCCCTGTGAGGAGAGGCTGAGGGAGCTGGGGGTGTTCAGCCTGGAGAAGAGGAGGCTCAGGGCAGACCTCATTGCTGTCTACAACTACCTGCAGGGAGGTTGTAGCCAGGTGGGGGTTGGGCTCTGCTCCCAGGCAAGCAGCAGCAGAACAAGAGGACACAGTCTCAAGCTGTGCAGGGGAGGTTTGGGCTGGGTGTGAGGAAGAAATTCTTCAAAGAGAGATTGGCCACTGGGATGTGCTGCCCAGGGAGGGGATGGAGTCACCATCCCTGGAAGTGTTTAAAATGAGCCTGGCTGAGGCACTCAGTGCCATGGGCTAGTGATGAGATGATGTTGGGTGAGAGGTTGGATTTGATGATCTCAAAGCTCTTTTCCAGCCTGGTTAATTCTGTGATTCTGTGACCTCTGACAAAGCTCAGCCAGCTCCATGGTCCTTCTGTGATGTTCCCAGGATGGTTCTCCACCCTTCCCCCAGCCTACCTGGCCCAAGGCTGTGTGGCAGAGCAGTATCCCCCCCCCCTCAGCAGCAAGGCAGCTGGAGGGACACACTGCTGGCAGGGACACCTCATCCAAAAGTCCTGGAGAGGAGCATCTGGCTCAATGCTGACCTCAGTTAAACGACTGCCTGGAGCTGTGAGGCTGTTGAAAACAGGAGAGAAGCAGAGAACACAGAGCTGGAGGGGTGACAGATTATTTAATCCTCCTGTTGTGCAACTTCAACCCTTCCTGATGGATGTTTGTCCAGCCTGGGGCTTTTCTTCCCTTCCCCCTGAGGTTCAACACAGAATCACAGAATGGGTTGGGTTGGAAGGGACCTTAATGATCATCCAGCTCCAACCCCCTGCCATGGGCCAGGCTTGCTCAAGGCCTCATCCAGCCTGGCCTTGAACACCTCCAGGGAGGGGACAGCCACAGCCTCCCTGGGCAACCTGTGCCAGGGTCTCACCACCCTCACTCTAAAGAATTTCTTCCTCCTCTCCACTCTCAGTCTCCCCTCTCCCAGCTCAAAGCCATTGTCCCTCATCCTATCACTCCCAGCCCTTGTCCAAAGTCCCTCCCCAGCTCTCCTGGAGCCTCTTCAGGTACTGGAAGGCTGCTCCTTGGAGCCTTCTCCTCCCCATGCTGAACAGCCCCAACCCTCTCAGCCTGTGCCCATGGAGAGGAGCTGCAGCCTCTGATCCTCAGGAGATCTGCTCTGGAACATGGCTGTGGCTGCACCCAGCCACTCCCCAACCAAAGCTCTCTCACCACAGCTTCATCCCACAATTTCTCACCATCCAGGCAGTCCCTGGGAAGAGTCTGTTCCCTCCCTCTGCAGGGCAGCCTTTCATTTACAGGAGGCTGGTGATCACAGCAGCACAGGAAGCACAGCTGCTGAAAGGAGAGCCTGGAGGTCAGCTACTCCCCAGCTGCCTCAGCTTGCCCCAGGCTTTGCTTCTCTGGACCAAACAACAACTCAGTTCTTTCATTCTTCTCTCCCTAGATCATCCTTTGTCATTTTCCTCTAATCCTTGCTGCCAGGAAAAAAAAAAAAAAAAAAAAAAAAAGGCAGATTTTTCAGGCCCAGTTTGAGCAAGGAAGGAGCAAGTCTCCTATGAGGAGAGACTGAGAGAGTTGGGGCTGTGCAGTCTGGAGAGGAGAAGGCTCCGAGGTGACCCTGGAGCTCCAGCCTTGTCTGACCTGACATGAAGCTACCAGAGTTTGTGATCTGCAGATCTGTGCTGGGCTCAGAGGAGGATTCTGTGCTTCAAAGAAGTGCAATGACTGAGGGCACTCTGGCAGCCCCAGTCCCAGCAAGTCCTCCTTGGACAGGGACTGAGCTCAGCCTCCCCACCCCACCTGCCCTCCTTGATGTCTGTGTGTGGGAGGGAGGGAGGCAGCCAGAGTTTGCTAAGCAAGGGCATAAAGTGTGGTAGAGAGTCACAGAATCAGAAAGATTCAGGCTGGAAAAGTCCCTCAGGATCACCAAGTCCATCCCAGACCCCTGCCCTACGAGGGTCACCCCTAAGCCATATCCCCAAACCAGCCTGAAACACCTCCAGAGTTGGTGACTCCACCAAGTCAAGGGGTGGTGAGTGTGACCTAGAAGACCCCCAAGGGCCAGAGGGAAAGTAAAGGAGATGTTGAACTGCTTGAAGTTCCTGCCTGGCCATTTCCCCAGGGCCCTCTGGATGGCAGCACGACCTCTGCTCTGCCAGCCACCTGCCCACTCTGGTGTCACCAGGAACCCCTGTGCCAGACCTCTTCCAAGGCATCTGCTCTGCAGCAAGCCCCAAGAGGAAAAGGTTTAAGGTGGCAGGAGTCAAGAAGAGGTCCCAGGGTTGCTGTGCTCCAAAACCAGCCAGACCCAGCAGAGTGTTCACTGACTGAGTCCTGCCACAAAGTGCACAGCAAGAGCTTCTCCACACACTTCTTTCTTCCTCCCATCTCCTCTCCCCTGGTACCAGGCCAGCCACCATGCAGAAGTGGCCAGCAAAGGCCTGGACCCCTCTGCTGCTCCCAGCACCGTGCTCTCTCCTCCTGACACCCTCCCATATTCCAGCAGGCCAGCAGAGCAGGTTCCATCCTTGCTGGGAGAGCCAAGAGAGGCTTACACAGCCTCTCCCTCAGCACCAGCTCTCTGCCCCCCTGATGCCTGCAGAGGTATCAGTCATGGAGAGCTGGATTGGACCTTTCCAGGCAGCAACAGCCAGGAGCTGAGCCACTGAAGGTGTCCTGGCTTGACACAGGTCCTCAGCTTGGTCCTTCAACCCTGACAGGAAGCCAGGGCCAGGTTCACACTGCCCTGAGGACAGGCACTGAATGGAGACACACAAGTGGGAAACAAGAGGCTGCTCCTCCAGCAGCTCTGCACAGCCAGCCCAGCCCAGCCAGGGACGGAGCCTGGGACAGCAGAGGGAATGAGGGCATGAGGAAGGGGTGGGATGGGATGGGATGGGATGGGATGGAGATGCAGGGACTGTGTTTGCTACAAGGCAGCCTGAGGCTGGAGAGTGAGGCTGGTGCCACCTCCATCACTGAAGAAGCTGGCTGTGGGCAGTGTGCAAGAGGGTCACACATCAGTTGTGTAGCTCAGAGGAGCAAAGGAAGGCCACATGGCACAGACCAGAATGGACTATTTCAGTTGGAGAGGATCTGCAGTGATCCTCTAGGCCAGCTGCCTGCCCACTGCAGGGCTGCCCAAGCTAAACCATGCTGCTGGGGCAGTGCCCACATGGCTCTGACACACAGACAGGCTTGGGGCACTGACCGTCTCTCCAGGCAGCCTCCTCCACTCTTTGACCACCCTGTCAGTAAAGAAATGCTTCTGAAAGTCCATTCCGAGCCTCCCATGGCCCAGCTCTGAACCATTCCCACATGTCCTGTCTCTGGGAGCCAGGGAGAAGAGCTCAGCACCTCCATCCCCACTCCTCAGGGAGCTGTAGAGAGCTCAGTCCTCTGCCTCCTTCTCTCCATGTGAGACAAACCCAGAGCCCTCAGCTGCTCCTCACAGGAGATCCCTTCCAGCCCTGTCACCAGCTCTGGACACTTTCAAGCTCTCTGCCATCCACCCCCCATGGTGGGGCCCACACTGCACAGAGGCTCTGTGTGCACCATGGGGAGGTACATTTGATGGGGAGGGGAAACTGGGATCTAGAAGTTGGGATGAGGGAGCACAGGCAGTGCAGAACTGGAATCCAACCACCATGGTGCTGCCCAAGGCTCAGGGAAGACCTAGGCTCTGGCAGCTGCAGGGGGAACAGAAGCTTGACACTGGAGGGTTCTTCCATCTGGCAGAGAAAGGAAGAGCACAGGACAGTGCTGTTGGCCAGCAGAGGTGAAGGGAGGCTGGAAGCACAGCACACATTCTGAGCAGGGGAGGTAATTAATTGTTGGAGCCACTCATTAAGGTGCTGGACAGCCCCAACCACAGCAGGTTGCTCACAGCCCCAAACAACCTCCCCTGCAATGGTGCCAGCCATGGGGCAGCTCCCAGCTCTCTGCCCAGCCTGGGCCAGGCTCTCCCCACCCTCAGTGTCAAACATTTCTCCCTTCTCTCCACTCCCAATCTCCCTCTTTCACTTCCCAACCATCCCCCCTTGTCCTGTCACCTCAGGCCCTGCTCAAAACTCTGTCCCCAGCTCTCTGCTGGGCCCTTGAAGCACTGAGAGGCCACCAGAAGGTCTCCCTGGAGCCTTCTCCTCTCCAGGCTGCCCAAGCCCAACTCTCTCAGCCTGGCCTCCCAGCAGAGGGCTTCCAGCCCTCAGATAAGTTTCTCTTGCAGCAGTCTCCTGATGCTCTGCATCATCAGCTGCCCCAGTACCATGGCAGCAACTCCTGGCCACAGCCACTCAGGCTTGGCTTAGCCCCTGGGTCATGCCTCCCTTTCTGTTGTGCTCTGTTCTTGGCTTTGACACCTGGCAGCATGCAGGTGTGGGACTGTGTCCAACCACCTGAGGCTTCCCAGCTCTGGCAGCTTTGCATTTCTGCTGAACTTCACATTTGTAGCATTGATATAATGAACTGGCACAGAAGAGATTGAAAACATCTGTGCACAAAATTCTGAACCTGCAGGGGCAGGAGGAGGAGTGACCAGGGGCAGGAAGAAGAGTGACCTGGCCAGGCTGGAGAGCTGGGCAGAGGGAACCCACGGAAGGTCACCAAGGGCAAGTGTAGGGTCCTGCACCTGGGGAGGAGCAACCCCTGCACCAGTACAGGTGAGGGGAGACCTGCTGGGAAGCAGCTCCAAGGAGAAGGACCTGGGAGTGCTGGGGGACAAGTTCCCCATGAGCCAGCAAGGTGCCCTGGTGGACCAAGAAGGCAAATGGGGTCCTGGGGTGTACTAAGAGTTCTCCTTCCCTTCTGCTCTGCCCTAGGGAGGCCACAACTTGGAGTCCTGGGTCCAGCTCTGGGCTCCCCAGTACCAGAGGGACAGGGAACTGCTGGAGAGAGTCCAGGGGAGGCTACAAAGCTGCTGAGGGGCCTGGAGCAGCTCTGTGAGGAGCAAAGGCTGAGAGCCCTGGGGCTGAGAGCCTGCAGAAGAGCAGCCCCAGAGGGGAGCTGAGCAATGCTCAGCAAGAGCTAAAGGCTGGGGGGCAAGAGGCTGGGGCCAGACTCTGCTCAGTGGTGCCCAGGGACAGGACAAGGGGCAAGGAGCACAAACTGGAACCCAGGAGGTTCCATCTGAAGAGGAGGAGAAAGTTGTTTGGTGTGAGGGTGCTGGAGGCCTGGGGCAGACTGCCCAGAGAGGTTGTGGAGTGTCCTTGTGTGGAGAGCTTCCAACCCTCCCTGGGCACTGTGCTGCTGGGCAAGCTGCTGTGGGTGCCCTGCTGGAGCAGGGGGTTGGACTGGATGAGCTCCAGAGGTCCCTTCCAGCCCTCACCATGGTGGGACTCTGGGATTCTGTGAAGAGCCATCTCTGTTCCCAGGAACTAGGCCAGTCAGCCTTTTAACCTTCCTTGATGAGAAAATCCAAACCCACCTGGTGTTTGAGGGATGAGAGCTTCTGCTGCCTTGCCCCTTCTGGGGTGTTTCCAGGAACCAGCTCCTTCCTGAGTGTGAGGAGCAGAGCTGCCACCCAGCCAGGTGACCTGCAGCTCCCCCTCCACCAGCCAGCAGCAGTGCCAAGAGGCTGCACCTTGCCAAGTGTTTACAGTAATCCTTGGCAGGTGCCCAGGCTTCCAACAAAGGCCATCTGCTAAGCCTCAGAAAGGAGCTGTCAGGAAAGAGAAGCTGGAAGGTTTCAGGAATCCCTGCTCCCAGCCAGGCTCTGTCAGTTGCAGCCCTGCCTGTCCCAGCTCAGGAGCACACCTGGGGCTCCCCAGGCTGGGATTGGTCCCAGCCAGCAGTTCCCTGTGGGTTTTCCTCACTCCATTTCATTATCCTGCAGCAGTTGTGGCCTTTGCCTTTGTTTCTGCAGCTTCCTCCTTGCTGAGCATGGATCAAAGGAGATCCTTGGGAGATGTCCACGTGGGACCTGAATCAGGCCAGGCCCCAGTGCCTGAGCAGAGCTGCTCCTCACCCCTGCACCTCCCTCCCCTTGGTCTGCAGGAGGGCTGCAGGGAAATGAGAAGCTGGGTGCCAGGGACAGGCTGATGCTGCACTGCTCACCCTGTGGCCACAGGACCCCGGGGCTGTATGGGGATGAGCCTGAGCAAGCTGAGATGCTCCTGCATCCCCTCACCTCCACCTCCTGCCCCAGGCTCTGCACCCGCACTGATCCACTTCAGGCTCTCTCTGGAAGCCTGCATCCATACTGCCATGGCTCCAAGAGCAAGAAACCAATTGCCCAGGAAAGAGGCTCAACAGGTCAAGAGAGATCAAAGGTGTTAAGGGTATTCCTCCTCTGAAGGCTGCAGGCTGCCTCCCTGCCTGCTGCTGCCAAGCTCCCACCTCCTGGGCTAGGATCCTTGGAGGGCAGGCAAAGCCTCTCACAGAATCCCAGAATGTTAGGGTTTGGAAGGGACCTTGCCAGTCCAAGCCCCCTTGCCAGTCCAAGCCCCCTTGCCAGTCCAAGCCCCCTGCCAGAGCAGGACCACCCAGAGCAGATCCCATCCAGGCAGGCTCCACTCCTCCACAGTCACAGCTGGCTCCTGCACAGCTCTCTTCCTCTCCTGGAAAGAGGCTCTTTTCCCTTTCAGGGCTGGGAAATCACATGCCTGATGGCTCCAGGCTGATGTCATTGCTTTTGGAAGAGCCCTGGGAGCTGCTTGGGTTGGTTCCTCAGGCACACACTGAGGCTGGGCAGGCACCGTGACCCTGACCAGCCTGGCCTCACCTCCTGGCACTGCCAGCAGAGCCTGGTGACCAGGCTGCACCAAGGAGTGCAAGCAAGGGCTGTTGACTAATGACTGGTAATTACTATACCCTTTGTGTCATTAATATTTAATAATATTAATTAATATATTCTTAACATTTCTTTATTTACACATATTAGGCAGCACCTCCAATCCTGGGGTCAGTTCTGGGCTCCTCTCTCCAAGAAGGACATTGAGAGGCTGGAGCAGGTCCAGAGAAGGGCAACAAAGCTGAGGAAGGGTCTGGAGAGCAGGGCTGGGGAGGAGCAGCTGAGGGAGCTGGGGGTGTTCAGCCTGGAGAAGAGGAGGCTGAGGGGAGACCTCATTGCTCTCTACAGATCCTGAAAGGAGGTTGGAGCCAGGTGGGGCTTGGTCTCTCTTCCCAAGGAAAAAGCAACAGGACAAGAGGGGATGGCCTTAAATTGTTCCAGGGGAGGTTTAGGTTGGACATGAGGAACAATTTCTTCCCCTGGAGTCTTGTCAAGCCCTGGCCCAGGTTGCCCAGGGCAGTGGTGGAGTCCCCATCCCTGGGCAGGTTTCAGAGCCATGGTGCTGAGGGCCTTGGGTTGGTGGTGCCCTGGCAGTGCTGGGTGAGGGCTTGGACTCAGTGATCTGAAAGGTCTCTTCCAACCAACAGAATTCTGTGACTCTATTTAATGACAAGTTAAGAATTCCTCCCTGCAGCACTAATGGCCTCAATAATTCCTGCAGAGAGGAAGCCACTGAGGATGGCTGAGGAGTGCAGTGAGAGTGAGGAGTGCAGTGACAGTCAGGAATGCAGTGACAGTGGGGAGTGCAGTGACACTGAGGAGTGCAGTGAGAGTGAGGAGTGCAGTGAGAGTGAGGAGTGCAGTGACAGTCAGGAATGCAGTGACAGTCAGGAATGCAGTGACACTGAGGAGTGCAGTGAGAGTGAGGAGTGCAGAGAGAGTGAGGAGTGCAGTGACAGTGGGGAGTGCAGTGACAGTGGGGAGTGCAGTGACAGTGAGGAGTGCAGTGACAGTGGGGAGTGCAGTGACACTGGGGAGTGAAGTGACACTGACGAGTGCAGTGACAGTGAGGAGTGCAGTGACAGTGGGGAGTGCAGTGACAGTGGGGAGTACAGTGACAGTGAGGAGTGCAGTGACAGTGAGACCTGCAGTGACAGTGGGGAGTGCAGTGACAGTGAGTAGTACAGTAACAGTGGGGAGTGCAGTGACAGTGGGGAGTGCAGTGACAGTGAGGAGTGCAGTGACACTGGGGAGTGCAGTGACACTGGGGAGTGCAGTGACAGTGAGGAGTGCAGTGACAGTGAGGAGTGCAGTGACACTGGGGAGTGCAGTGACACTGGGGAGTGCAGTGACAGTGAGGAGTGCAGTGACAGTGAGGAGTGCAGTGACACTGGGGAGTGCAGTGACACTGGGGAGTGCAGTGACAGTGAGGAGTGCAGTGACAGTGGGGAGTGCAGTGACAGTGAGGAGTGCAGTGACAGTGAGGAGTGCAGTGACAGTGGGGAGTGCAGTGACAGTGAGGAGTGCAGTGACAGTGAGGAGTGCAGTGACAGTGAGGAGTGCAGTGACAGTGAGGAGTGCAGTGACACTGGGGAGTGCAGTGACACTGGGGAGTGCAGTGAGAGTGAGGAGTGCAGTGACAGTGGGGAACATCCAGTGAGGGTCACAGAGACCAATCAAGTCTCCTCCTGTGCAGCTCTCTCCTCATGTGGGAATTCCCACAGGGCTGATATGCTCCAGCCCAGAGATAACTTCCAGCCCAGAAAGTCCCCAAGCTGCAGATGCCTGGGAACTGGTGTCTGGGAACTGGCAACTGGAGTCTGGGAACTGGGAACTGGAGTCTGCTGACAAAGGGCCTGCCACAGAATCACAGAATCCAGCCAGTTGGAAGAGACCTCAAAGTCCAACCCTCGACCCAGCACTCAAGGCTCAACCCTAAACCAGGGCCCTAAGCTCCTGGGCTCCTTTCCCTGGACCTTGGTAGCTGCTTAGGCTTCCCAGGCACAGCAGTACCTGAGCTGACAGCAGGAGCAGCTCTACCAAAGCCATCCCTCAGCTCCAGAGGCACTGCTGGAGACTCCTCCCTCTGACAGCAGCAGGCCACAAGGTGCTCTGCCAGGTGGATCCTCAGCCTGCCTCCTGAGTGGAACATTTTGGTTTTGACAGCCAAGAACATGGAGAGCAACCTCCCATCCTTCTCTGCCTGCAGCTCCCCAGAGGGCTGTTCTGACCTGCTGGAGATGGAAAGGGGCAGCAGGAGGGAGAGTGGGGAGCCCAGCCCCCTGCCATCTGCACCCTGCCTCTGCCCCAGCCTGGAGCCACTGCAGTGCCCAGAAACTCAGCATCCAGGCCACAAAACAGACCTGCAACAGTTGAGTTGTGTGCATGAAGAAGAGTGTGGCCAAGAGAGGTTCTCCTCCCCTTCTGCTCTGCCCAAGTAGGACACATCACAGAATCACCCAAGTTGGAAGAGACCTCCAAGATCCTCAAGTCCATCCAGTCACCCAACCCTAACCAATCAACCAGACCATGGCACCAAGTGCCTCATCCAGGCTCTTCTAAAACACCTCCAGGGATGTCAACCCCACCCCCTCCCTGGGCAGCACATCCCGAGGGCAATCTCTCTGTCTGGGAAGAACTTCTTGCTAGGATCAAGCCTAAACCTCCCCCTGCACAGCTTGAGACTGTGTCCTCTTGTTCTGGTGCTGCTTGCCTGGGAGCAGAGCCCAACCCCCACCTGGCTACAACCTCCCTGCAGGTAGTTGTAGACAGCAATGAGGTCTGCCCTGAGCCTCCTCTTCAGTCCAGGGTCCAGTTCTGAGCTCCCCAGCTCAGGAGAGACAGGGGAGACTGGAGAGAGTTCAGGGGAGGTCACAAAGCTGCTGAGGGTCCTGGAGCAGCTCTGTGAGGAGCAAAGGCTGAGAGCCCTGGGGCTGAGAGCCTGCAGAAGAGCAGCCCCAGGGGGGATCTGAGCAATGCTCAGCAAGAGCTAAAGGCTGGGGGGCAAGAGGCTGGGGCCAGACTCTGCTCAGTGGTGCCCAGGGACAGGACAAGGGGCAAGGGGCACAAACTGGAACCCAGGAGGTTCCATCTGAACAGGAGGAGAAATTTTGTTGATGAGGGTGCTGGAGGCCTGGAGCAGGCTGCTCAGAGAGGTTGGTGGAGTCTCCTGCTCTGGAGAGCTTCCAGAGAAGCTATTGTGGTCCTGGGCAAGCTGCTGTGGGTGCCCTGCTTTAGCAGTGGGGTTGGACTGGGTGAGCTCTAGAGGTTCCTTTCCCACCCACCCCAAGGTGGGATTTAGGGATTCTGTGAATGAACCTTGCTTGCTCCAACAGGTTGAGAGCAGTGAGCACAGCTCAGAAGCTCCTCTGACTTCCCAGAGCCATCCTGCTCAGTTTCCTGAAAGGTAAATCCTCTCAGAGACATCCAAGGCAACCTTGGAAGAAGTCCTTGTGCCATGTCCATGCAGGCTGGGACAGACAGAGCCCAGGAGATTCCAGTGCCCAACTGCCAGACCAGCTGGAGGGCTGGAGGAAGCCAGGAGAGTGATGCTGCATTTGGGGCAGCTGAGAGAAGAAACCTGCAGCAGCGTGGGGGGCTCTGCACTCAGGCTGTACAGACACACAGCAGGTGACAGAAATGCTCTTCCCCAAGTCCTAAAAATGCCATCAGGTGCAAAAGGGATGTTACTGGTCCTTACTGGGACAGAACCACAGCCCAGCCATGGGCTGCAGCCTGTTGGCAGTTTGGAGTCAGCCAGGACAGTCCCTAGTTGGCTACAGGGGTACCCAGACCATGGCATGCACTTGGGTCACAACAACCCCAGGAACACTCCAGGCTTGAGGCAGAGTGTGGCTCAGTGCCCACCTCCATAACCACTGGACCATGTCCTGAAGTGCCACATCTATGAACACCTCCAGGGATGGGGACTGCACCACCTCCCGGGGCAGCCTGTGCCAATGCCTGACCACTCTTCCATTAATGAAGTTTTTCCTCATGTCCAGCTTGAGGCCATTTCCTCTTGTCCTGGCATTAGTTATGTGGGAGAAGAGGCCAGCACTGGCCTCACTGCAACCTCCTTTCACATAGCTGTGGAGAGCAGTGAGGTCTCCACTCATCCTGCTCTTCTTCAGGCTGAGCAATCCCAGCTCCCTCAGCCTTTCCTCACCAGCCCTGTTCTCCAAACCCCTCACCAGCTTTGTTGCCCTTCCCTGGAACCTCTCCAGCACCTCAGTGCCCAAGACAGGACTCAGTTCCTCCTCCCTCTCTGCTGGGGAGAGGTCACTGAGTGATAGAGCAGCTGCTGGGGGTTAGCCCCAGCCATGGCTAAACAATGTCAGTGACTTTTGGCTCTTGTAAAGCAGAGGAAGAACACAAATAGCCCTGGGCAGTGCAGCCCTGTCCTGGCTGGTAGCACAACCTCCTTTATCCAGGTGAATCACAGAATCACTGAAGTGTTTGGGTTGGAAGGGACCTTTAAGCTCATTCAGTCCAAACATCAACCCAACCCAACCCCAAGGGCCATGCCCACAGGTTTCTGGAACACCTCCAGGGATGAGGACTCCACCACCTCCCTGGGCAGCCTGTGCCAATCCCTGAGCACACATGGCAGTGGTGGGGGTGAGTGTCCTGGGGGCAGGAGGGGATTCCAGATGCCCTACATTCTCCTTAGACCTAATTTTTAGCAAAGTTTCTTTTCTTTCAGGAGCCACTTGTGGAAGTTGTGCATTTGGGTTAAAAGAGAGGAGCCTGCTTCTGAGCTTCCCAGGGCAGAAGCTGCTTTTGATCCAGGAGGAGAGCTGCTGCTCTTATCCAGAACAATTCTTTGATGGGCTAGGACATGTCCAAGCCTGTGTCTCTGGAGCACAGCAGCAGGCTCCCATCTAAGCTTGGCAAGGCAAAGACTCCTCCCTGTGATGTCTGTTGCAAGAGCATCTTGGGATCCCATGGATGAACAGAGCTCTTCTCCCACCAGCTGCTACAGAGCCAGAGCAAAGAGTTTGCCTGAGTCACCCAAATCACAGTGCAACAGGACCCAGGGATGCAAGGCTCAGTTCTGCTGCAGTTCCACGTGGTGGTGAGATTTGGTTGGCTGAGTGCAGGGATGAGAGCTGGAGATGCTCAAGCCTTTGAGTTCAGGACTTGGCTGTTGGATAACCCCTCAGGAGCTGCACCCCTGTCTGAGGCTGACTCTGTGGTGTACCTGGTGTGGGGCAGAGCTCCTACACCAAGCAGGATGAGTGACAGTGGTCACAGAATCACAGAATGTTAGGGGCTTGGAAGGGACCTTAAAAGATCATCAAGTCAGAGATGGTCAAGCCTGTGGCTGGCTTTGATTTCAGGACTTTGCTGTTGGAGAACCAGAGAATCACAGAATGTTAGGGGTTGGAAGGGACTTGTGGAGATCATCCAGTCCAACACCACATTGAAGGAACCCAGCTCTCTTCACATGCAACAGTAGAGATGAGGACCATGCCAGGCTGGGCTCCCTCCCATCCTTCTCCTGGCTTAAAGGAATCACCAAGGGGGAGTTAAAGCTCTGAGGTTTCTATGGGAGGGGATCCATGGGAAATAAAGGGAGGGAAGGAAGGAGAGAGAGAGGGAGAGGTGGAGCACCTCCATGTCCTTCACTACAAGATGATATTGAGGTGCTGGAGTATGTCCAGAGAAGGGCAACAAAGCTGATGAGGAGCCTTGAACACAAATCCTATGAGGAGCAGCTGAGGGAGCTGGAGGAGGCTGAGGAGAGACTTTCTGCCTCTCCACAGTTCCCTGAAAGGAGGTTGGAGTGAGGTGGGGTTGGTCTCCTCTCCCAAGTAACAAGGGATGAGAGGAAATGGCCTCCAGTTGCACCAGGGAAGGTTCAGGCTGGATATTAGGAAACATTTCTTCATCAAAAGGGTCATGAGGCACTGGCCCAGGCTGCCCAGGGCAGTGGTGGAGTCCCCAGCCCTGAAGAGGTTTAAAAGCCATTTGGATGAGGAGCTGAGGGCCATGGTCTGGCAGCTGGGTACAAGGAGATGTCAAGTTCTGGTGGGACTCAATGATCTGAAGGTCTTTTCCAACCAGGCCATTCTGAGGTTCTGTGAGCAGCAACACTTAGAAAGTAGGAGATCAGCAGAGCTCTGGGGGGGAGCATGGAGATGGCAGTGAGCTGAGGAGCTGGGTGGGAGGCTGGAGGCAGCAGGAGAGGATACTCAGAATAAAAACTGAGCACAGCAGTGGGGCTGAGACATCTCCAGCTGGACTGAGGTCAATGCCTCTGCTTCCCTGACTGTTTTTCTGTTCCTTGGTAGCCCTTCCCACCACATAGGAGAAACAGGAGAAAACCTGGGAATGCTTCCAGCCTTTTGTCATGTTTCCAATCCGAGGCCATTAGCAGCTCACAGTACAATTGTCACTGTGCTGATCAGTGCTAGGGAAAGAGCCAGCAGAGGTCCCAGGGCGGGTGGCAGAGGTGCTTGGGCAGGATGGCAGCCTGGAGCCTGACAGGAGCCTGGGTGGTGGGGCCAGGGTGTAGCAGCCAAGGAAAGAAATCTGCTCGGAGGACAGAGAGCTGCAGCCGGTGGGGGGGCGAGGGGGGGTGGGGGGAGCGGCCGAGGAGCTCTGCTGACCTGCTCAGCACAGCGCAGGGGATGGGGCTGGAAGTGCAACACAGCAGGCAGCAGCTGCTGGGCTCGGCTCCGACCATCTGAGTGCCCGTAAGAGGGGAGAGCTTCTCGGCTGCTCGGGATTTCGAGGGGTTCAAGTGGAGGCCAGGGGCTGGGGTGAAAGGACACATTCCAGAAGGGAGGCTGCACAACAGCCGACAGCTGAGCCTGCTGCAGGGCTCAGGATTTCCTCTCTCCTACCACATCGCTGGGGCTGCTCCTGCTGCTGCCCACCAGGATCCCATTTCAGCCCCACGGGAGGCTGGAGCAGCTCTTCCCGATGAGGAGGCTTCACAGACGCAGGAGGAATCCTGAACCCCCCACAGGGGTGGCCCTCAGGATGTTTTGTAACACGATCCCCAACGATGGCAGCAGCAGCGGTTGCAGAGCTGCAGTGCCTGAAGCAGAGGGGTCAGGCCCAAGCTGCCTTGGAGAGCTTGATCCAAAGCCTGCAGCTGTAGTGGAGGGAGCAGAAGGGACATAAAGGATAAACCTCTTTGGAGTGAGGATGCTGGAGCCCCAGAGCAGGCTGCCCAGAGAGGTTGTGGAGTCTCCTGTGCTTCCAAACCCAGCTGGCCATTGTGATCCTGGGCAGCCTGCCATGGGTGCCCTGCTTTAGCAGGGGCTTGGACTGGTTGATCGCCAGAGGTCCCTTCCAACCCCACCACACTGGGATGCTGTGACCTGCACTGCACAGCACAGCTTGGTGACCCAGCAAGGCTGTTGGACTCTGCTGCCCACTGCTTAGCTTGGCCATGAAGTGCCAGGTCCCTAACCATAACCACCAGGGAATTACAGCAGGATGTGCCACATGGGCTGGCTGTGAATAGAGTCCTCAGCAAAGCTAAACCTGCAGGGTGAACATCAACACTGCCTCCTCTTGCTCCTGATCCATGTGAGCTGCTGCATCTCCAGTCACTGCTCAGGCACTGATGTCTTCACACCAGTGAAGCAGATAAAGTTCCCCCAGAAGCTAGACTGACAGCCCAGCATAATGTGTCCCCCCCATAAAGTCACAACAGCAGAGGCTCAAAGGATGTTAGATGTTGGAAGGGACCTCTGAAGATCCTCCAGTCCAACCTCCTGCCAGAGCAGGGCCATGGAATCCAGCACAGGTCACACAGGAACACATCCAGATGGGGCCTGAAAGTCTCCAGAGAAGGAGACTCCACAACCCCTCTGGGGAGCCTGCTCCAGGGCTCTGTGACCCTCACAGTGAAGAAGTTCTTCCAGGAACTTCCTGTGGTCCTTAGATCTAAGTGCTGGTCAATAAAGGCCTTGAGCAAACCTGGGCTGGTGGGAGGTGTCCTTGCCCATGGTAGGGGGCTTGGAACTGGATGAGCTTTAAGGTTCCTTCCAACCCAACCCATTCTGTGATTCTACAAATCCATGAGAAGTTGTAGCTGGGATTTGTTTGTGACAGATGGCTCCAAGCAGCTGAACCACATCCAGCTGCCATGGAGGAGGTCATTGCTCATTTGGGGTTGAAGCAAAGAGTGCTCAGCCCAAGTGGTGCTGTCAGCTTCTCAGCTCACAGCTCATCAGCTCCAGCTCTCCAAACCATAAATAAAGAATTTATTTAAAAAAAAGCCCAGCAGTTAACTTTTTCAGTTGCTGCTTAGTTCCTAGATGGGGATCAAACACCCACCCTGCCCCCATGGGCACTGTAAAATCCTGACAAAGGTTTCCTGATGATGTTCTGAGATACCCTTCAATATCTGAGCTGCTGTAAGGCTTTGGTGAGTGGCATCTCTGCTTCAACCTCTGATACCCAGGAAAGGCATTTTTAGGGAGCTGAGTTTGCAAACCCTTCAAGCTCCCTCCCAAAAAGGAAGAGAAGGCTCCAGAGAGACCTCAGAGCAGCCTTCCAGTACCTGAAGGGCTCCAGGAGAGCTGGGGAGGGACTTTGGACAAGGGCTGGGAGTGACAGGATGAGAGACAATGGATTTGAGCTGGGAGAGGGGAGAGTGAGACTGGAGATGAGGAAGAAATTGTTGAGAGTGAGGGTGGGGAGAGACTGGCACAGGTTGCCCAGGGAGGTTGTGGCTGTCCCCTCCCTGGAGGTGTTCCAGGCCAGGCTGGATGAGGGCCTGAGCAAGCTGGGCTGGTGGGAAGTGTCCCTGCCCATGGCAGGGGGTTGGAGCTGGATGAGCTTTGAGGTCCCTTCCAATCCAACCCATTCTGTGATTCCATTCTCTGGGCACTGAAGTTTCCTTGAAGTGAGCAGTCAAGACCCCAGAGCAGAGCCTGCTGCTTCCCACAGCCTTGGCTTTAGCTTTCCAGGGCTCATTTCCTTCTTTTCTCCCCTCATGCTGGTGCCCCCCAGAAATGCCTGATGAAGATTCAGCTTCATAAAAGCTGTTTGGCTAAGTGCTGATGTCCTCAAACCACCTCCAGAGCCTCTTCCACAGAGACGCAAAATTCAACCTTTAGTTGGTACCCACAGCCATAAAGGAGCAAATGCTGGCTGGGCTGAGCCCTGCTCTGGGCACAGCCAGCTCAGAGCAAGAGCTCCTGAGCAGGACACTCAGCCATTGAATCCTGACTTGTTTCCTGGTGACAGAGCAGAGCCAAAAGCAGAGCTGGCTCAGGACAAGGAATTCCATCAGAGCTTGGCAAAGGGCAGAGGAAGCTGCAGAGCAGCACACTCCCTGCAGGGGCCAAGCTCTGGGTTCATTGGAACTGCTCAGGATCCAAAAGAGCTGATGAGAAACTCCTGGGGCTGCTCCTCATTTGTCACAGACAGGAGCCATGAAGAAGCCTTTCTGTGGAACCACATCAAGGCTGCTCTGCCCTGGTGAGACCACACCTGGAGTACTGTGCCCAGTTTGGGGCTCCCCAGTTCAAGAGAGACAGAGACCTGCTGGAGAGAGTCCAAGGGAGAGCCTCGAGGATGATTTGGGGACTTGAGCATCTCCCTGTGAAGAGAGACTGAGAGCCCTGGGGGTGATTAGTCTGGAGAGGAGAAGGCTGAGAGGGATCTGATCAATGTCTATCAATAGCTGAGGGGTCGGGGCAAGGGGAGGGGGCCAGGCTCTGTTGGGTGGTGCACCGTGATAAGCCAAGGAACAGTGGACACAAACTTGAACATTGAAGGTTTCACCTCAACATGTGGAGAAAGTTCTTTGGTGTGAGGGTGACAGAGCCCTGGAGCAGGCTGCCCAGAGAGGTTGTGGAGTCTTCTCTGGAGACTTTCCAAACCCACCTGGATGCATTCCTGTGCAGACTGCCCTGGGTGCTCCTGGTTTAGCAGGGAGGGTGGACTGGATGATCTCTGGGGGTCCCTTCCAAACTCTAAGGTTCTGTCATGCTATGATTCTATGATCAGAGCCCCTCTCCAAAGGCCTACATCTGTTAGTCCTCCTATCTCCCACCCTGGGGAGATAACAAACCCAGCCCAGCTCCAGTATTCCATTTCTCAGGACCTCTTCTGCAGGGTCTTTTAATGCCAGAGGAACAATCCTGTGCCAACACCACACACCTAAGGGCTTTTGGAACCTTGGGCTCCATTTCACAGACTCATAGAACAGACCCAGGGTCCTTCAGCTTGGAAACAACTGGGAGGAGTGGCAGACACCCGCCAGGCTGTGTTACCATCCAGCATGGAGACTGGAGAGCTGAGGGAGAAAGGAACCTCATGAAGTTCAACAGGGGCAAGTGTAGAGCCCTGCCCCTGGGGAGAAATAACCTCCTGAACCAGTACAGGTGAAGGAAGACCTGCTGGAAAACAGCTTTGCAGAGAAGGACCTAGGAATGCTGGGGAACAAGTCCCCCATGAGCCAGCAATGTGCCCTGGTGGCCAAGAAGGCCAATGGGATCCTGGGGTGCATTAAGAAAAGTGTGGCCAGCAGATCCAGGGAGGTTCTCCTCCTCTTCTGCTCTGCCCAAGTAGGAGACATCTTCAGTCCTGAGTTCAGTTCTGAGCTCCCCAGCTCAGGAGAGACAGGGAACTGCTGGAGAGAGTCCAGGGGAGGCTGCAAAGCTGCTGAGGGGCCTGGAGCAGCTCTGTGAGGAGCAAAGGCTGAGAGCCCTGGGGCTGAGAGCCTGCAGAAGAGCAGCCCCAGAGGGGAGCTGAGCAATGCTCAGCAAGAGATAAAGGCTGGGGGCAAGAGGCTGGGGCCAGACTCTGCTCAGTGGTGCCCAGGGACAGGCCAAGGGGCAAAAGGCACAAACTGGACCCCAGGAGGTTCCATCTGAACAGGAGGAGAAACTTCTTTGGTGTGAGGGTGCTGGAGGCCTGGAGCAGGCTGCCCAGAGAGGTTGTGGAGTCTCCTTGTGTGGAGAGCTTCCAACCCCCCCTGGGCATTGTGCTCCTGGGCAAGCTGCTGTGGGTGCCCTGCTTGAGCAGGGGGTTGGACTGGATGGTCTCTGGAGGTCCTTTCCAACCTCACCATGCTGGGATTCTGGGGTCTATGATTATCAAGTTCAACCACTGAAGTTCCCACAGAGGTGTGGCTCCTCTGCTCACCTTGCTCAAGATCAAGCCTGGCTCTGCCACATGGCTTGTTTGAAGTCACATTGTGCAAGAGGATGAGGCAAGGTGACCCATGCATTTTTACACCTACCAATCCAGGTGTCTTCAGCTCTTTCCCAGTAAGAAAGGGACATTGCCAACCTGGCCCCTTGAGAGACAGCATTTACAGAGGGGATTTCTGCCTTTATCACATGGGACATTTATAAACCACCAGCACCTGAGCACTGCAGCCAGAGCACCCTGCACAGAGCCTACCACACTGCTTCACTCTCTACTCAATGTCTACAACATGTTAAGTCTGAGAGCATCACAGGAAGTTAGGGGTTGGAAGAGACTTCTGGAGAGCTTCCAGTCCAACCCCCCTGCCAGAGCAGGACCAGAGAATCCAGCACAGGTCACACAGGAACACATCCAGACAGGGCTGGAAAGGCTCCAGAGAAGGAGACTCCACAACCTCTCTGGGCAGCCTGCTCCAGGGCTCTGGGACCCTTACAGTGAAGAAGTTCCTCCTCATGTTGAGGTGGAACCTCCTGTGCTGGAGTTTCCACCCATTGCCCCTTGTCCTATTCCAGGGCACAAGTGAGCAAAGGCTGTCCCTGTCCTTCCCTTCCTGACACCCAACCCTCATACATGAGGAAAGCAGCAACATCTGCTTCATAGGATCCCAGACTGCTTTGGGTGGGAAGGGACCCCCAGAGCTCATCCAGTCCAAGGCCCTGCAGCCACCAGGGACATCCCCAACCACAGCAGGTTGCTCACAGCCCCCAACAACCTCCCCTGCACTGGTGCCAGCCATGGGGCAGCTCCCAGCTCTCTGCCCAGCCTGGGCCAGGCTCTCCCCACCCTCAGTGCCAAACATTTCTTCCTTTTGACTGAAATCCAGGAGCTAAGGAACTTGCCAAGGATCATAGATAGGTGGCAGAACTGGAAATGAAAGCAAACTACCTTAAATAGTTCTTTCAGTTTGGGCAGGGAAGTGCTGTGAGATCTGCTGATAAGATGCTTACAAGGGCTTGTTGGGATAGGATGAGGGACAATGGATTGAAGCTGGAAAAGGGGAGACTGAGGCTGCAGATGATGAAGAAATTCTTTCCAGTGAGAGTGGGGAGACACTGGCACAGGTTGCCCAGGGAGGCTGTGGCTGTCCCCTCCCTGGAGGTGTTCCAGGACAGGCTGGATGAGGCCTTGAGCAGCCTGGGCTGGTGGGAGGTGTCCCTGCCCATGGCAGGGGGTTGGAACTGGCTGAGCTTTGAGGTCCCTTCCAACCCAACCCATTCTGTGATTCTGTGAAGAGTGGCTACAAAGCTCTGTTCTTCCTAAAGCAACATCTTCAGCTGCAGCACATCCAGGCAGTGGGACAAGGTGAGGTTTTTCCATCCTGATCCTGGTGCAACCCTGCTCCTGTTGACAGCAACCTGCAGCAGCTCCCAGGCTGCAGCAGGAGCCCAGGCTGCAGTAGAGCTGAGCTCCTAAGCTCCTGGGCTTGTGTCCTCTCCAAGCCAGCTGAAGGGTTAAGGGCTGGAGCACGCAAGCCCCAAAGCATGCAGTGTGTCATGTGTGGGAGTAAATGTCAGATCCTGCTGCAGAGGGTATTTATAGCACAGCGCTGCCTGGGAAGTGAAACTTTCTGGTGGTGCAGTTTGCAACCAGTTGCTTCAGGTTTAAGTTCTGCAGAAAGAGTGAGCCCAGGGCCTTGTTTCATGCTCCCTGGCTCTGAGTGTCACAGCAAAACAAGGTGTGAGAGCTGCTCCTCTCTCCCTGCTGAAGGAGCCCTCCTTCAGCTGACCCAGCCACCCCATGTCCCCATCAGAGGACAGGACACTGCATACGGTTGGACTCCATGATCTTAAAGGTCTTTTCCAGCTGAAAAAATGATCTCCTTTATGAGGCCAGGCTGAGTGAGCTGGGGCTCTGGAGCTTGGAGCAGAGGAGCCTGAGGGGTGCCCTCACTCCTGTTGATAATGTGCAGGGTCACAGCCAGGCTCTGCTCAGGGATGTCCAGTGATAGGACAAGGGGCAATGGGGGCAAGCTGGAGCAGAGGAGGTGCCAGGGGAACAGAAAGGAAAACTTTCTCACTTTTTCTGCTGCCCAGAGAGGTTGTGGAGCCTCCTTCTCTGGAGAAACTCAAAACCCACCTGGGTGTGCTCCTGTGTGACCTGCCCTGGGTGACCCTGCTCTGACAAGGGGGTTGGACTGGATGATCTCCAGAAGTCCCTTCCAACTCCTGACATTCTGTGGTTCTGATTCTCCAATAGCAAAGTCCAGAAATCAAAGCCAGCCACAGGCTTGACCATCTCTGACTTGATGATCTTTTAAGGTCCCTTCCAAAACCCTGACATTCTGTGATTCTGTGATCACTGTCACCCATCCTACTTGGTGTAGGAGCTCTGCCCATGCATGAGGAACACCACAGAGTCAGCCTCAGACAGGGGTGCAGCTCCTGAGGGACTTCCTTCTCCCAGCAATCTGCTCAGCCAAGCAACCTCAACCCCCCCCAGTTTCTCCACATGGGTCCTGCAGGGCAGCTGAGCACAAAGCTTCAACTCTGAAGCTGTGACTGAGGCAGGTGACCTTCTTGTCAAGGGGAGACCTTCAGCCCAGAACAGTGACTCTGGGAAAGCCACCAGTGGCACCCACACCTGTGAGCACAGCCAGGCACATGAGGGCTGGAGGCAGCTTTCTAGGAGAGCTTAGGATGAGAGAGCAGAGCCCCTGCCTGCAGGGCTCAGGGCTGGCACAGGGACAGAAGTGGCAGAATTCCCTTTTGATGAAGTGGTGACGTGGCACAGGGGCTGAATCTGGGCTGGTGGCTGAGGCTGAAGAGAGAACCATCAAACTGTTTTGGTTGGGTGAGACCTTTAAGATCATCAGGTCCAACAATTAACCCAGCACTGCCAGGGCACCACCAAACCATGGCCCTCAGCACCACCAAACCATGGCTTTGAAACACCTCCAAGGATGGGGACTCCACCACTGCCCTGGGCAGCCTGGACCAGGCCCTGACAACCCTCAAGGGGGAGAAATTGTTCCTCATGTCCAATCTAAACTTCCCCTGGTGCATGTGAGGCCATTTCCTCCTGTCCTATTGCTTGTTTCTTGGGAGAAGAGACCAACCCCCACCTCACCCCAACCTCCTTTCAGATAGTTGTAAGGAGTGAGAAGGTCTCCTCTTAGCCTCCCTTTTCTCCAGGCTGAACAACCTCAGTTTCTCTTTTCATCAGACTTCTGCTCTAGACTCCAGACGTGCCAAGATGGTACAAGCTGTCATTTGCAGCCTGGTCTAGGGGAAGGTGTCCCTGCCCATGGCAGGGGGTTGGAACTGAATCTTTAAGGTCCCTTCCAACCCAAACCATCCTATGAACCTATGAATCTCTAGTTCCAGACTGAAGCTTACACTGCCACAGACCCACCAGTTCCAAGTTCTTTACATCTCCCTCTGTAATGTGCTGCTCTTGGCTCTCACACAGTGAGCACTAAAGGTGGAAACAGAGATTGAGAGTCCAAGTTAAAAGCTTCCTTTGACCAGCAGCCCCAGAGTAGATCATTGCAGTGTCAGAGTAGATCATTGCAATCTCAGAGTAGACCATTGCAGTCTCAGAGTAGATCGTTGCAGTCTCAGAGCAGATCATTGCAATCCCACGGCAGATCACTGCAACCCCACGGCAGATGACTGGCAGGAACAAAAGGCCCTTTGCTGGAGCTAAGCTGATCTCTGAGCTGTGAGTGTGAGCACTGCAGCCGTTTGGAGGAGCAGGGCTTGGCCATCCTGGGTCACCCAAAGGAAGGGCTCTGCATGCTCTGCACCAATTATTAAGCAGCTGCTGGTGTCACCTCCCAAAACCGAGGAGCTGCCATGGCCTCTGCCATGCTCAGCAGAAGGAGCACTCAGGTTTGCATCTTGCCTGGAACGCTGCTCCAGGTTTTATTGCTGAAATCAAAACCGGAGCTGGGCTGTGTGCGACCCTGTGCTGCAGCCAAGGGGCCGAGCAGCCAGTGCCCGGCTGCTGCTGCTCGGGTGGCTCAGACAGGAGGTGTTCCAGCCCCCTCCAAACGCTCCTTCTGTTGGAGAGGTGCTAGAAGCGCTCTGGCAGATCAGAACCTGCTCCTGTTACTTCCAGCTGCAAGACTCATCCCACGGCTGGGCTCTCACGGGACGCTGGAGTGACTGCAGCCTGCCCGCCGGAGTGCGACCTGCCTGCCGCAGTGCAGCCTGTCTGCTGGAGTGCAACCTGCCTGCCGCAGTGCAACCTGCCTGCCGCAGTGCAGCCTGCCCGCCGCAGTGCAGCCTGTCTGCTGCAGTGCAGCCTGTCTGCCGGAGTGCAGCCTGTCCGCCGCAGTGCAGCCTGTCTGCCGGAGTGCAACCTGTCCGCCGGAGTGCAACCTGTCCGCCGCAGTGCAACCTGTCTGCCGCAGTGCAGCCTGTCTGCCACAGTGCAGCCTGTCCGCCGCACTGCAGCCTGCCCGCCGCACTGCAGCCTGTCTGCCACAGTGCAGCCTGTCCGCCGCACTGCAGCCTGCCCGCCGCACTGCAGCCTGTCTGCCGCAGTGCAGCCTGTCCGCTGCAGTGCAGCCTTTCCGCCAGAGTGGACCCTGTCCACCGCAGTGCAGCCTGTCTGCCGCAGTGCAGCCTGTCCGCTGCAGTGCAGCCTTTCCGCCAGAGTGCAGCCTGCCCGCTGGAGTGCAACCTGTCCGCCAGAGTGCAACCTGTCCGCCGGAGTGCAACCTGTCTGCCGCAGTGCAGCCTGTGTGCCCCAGTGCAGCCTGCCCACCGCAGTGCAACTTGTCCGCCGCAGTGCAGCCTGCCCGCCGGAGTGCAGCCTGTCTGCCACAGTGCAGCCTGTCCACCGCAGTGCAGCCTGCCCGCCGGAGTGCAGCCTGTCTGCCACAGTGCAGCCTGTCTGCCGCAGTGCAGCCTGTCTGCCACAGTGCAGCCTGTCCGCCAGAGTGCAGCCTTTCCGCCGGAGTGCAGCCTGTCTGCCACAGTGCAGCCTTTCCGCCGGAGTGCAGACTTTCCGCCGGAGCGCAGCCTTTCCGCCGGAGTGCAGCCTGTCTGCCGGAGTGCAGCCTGCCAGCCGGAGTGCAGCCTGTCCGCCGCAGTGCAACCTGTCCACCGCAGTGCAACCTGTCCGCCGCAGTGCAGCCTGCCCGCCGCAGTGCAGCCTGCCCGCCGGAATGCAACCTGTCCGCCGGAGTGCAACCTGCCCGCTGGAGTGCAGCCTGCCCGCCGGAGTGCAACCTGTCCGCCGGAGTGCAACCTGCCCGCCAGAGTGCAGCCTTTCCGCCGGAGCGCAGCCTGTCTGCCGGAGTGCAGCCTGCCCGCCGCAGTGCAGCCTGTCCGCCGCAGTGCTACCTGTCCACTGGAGTGCAACCTGTCCGCCGGAGTGCAACCTGCCCGCTGGAGTGCAGCCTGCCCGCCGGAGTGCAACCTGTCCGCCGGAGTGCAACCTGCCCGCCAGAGTGCAGCCTTTCCGCCGGAGCGCAGCCTGTCTGCCGGAGTGCAGCCTGCCCGCCGCAGTGCAGCCTGTCCGCCGCAGTGCAACCTGTCCACTGGAGTGCAACCTGTCCGCCAGAGTGCAGCCTGTCCGCCGGAGTGCAACCTGTCCACTGGAGTGCAACCTGCCCGCCGCAGTGCAGCCTGCCCGCCGCAGCACACCCTGTCTGCCGCAGTTCAACCTGTCTGCCGGAGTGCAGCCTTTCCGCCAGAGCTCAGACTGTCTGCCGCAGTGCAGCCTGCCCGCCGCAGTGCAGCCTGCCCGCCGCAGTGCAGCCTGTCCGCCACAGTGCAGCCTGCCCGCCGGAGTGCAACCTGCCCGCCGCAGTGCAGCCTGTCCGCCGCAGTGCAACCTGTCCGCCGCAGTGCAGCCTGTCCGCCGCAGTGCAACCTGTCCGCCGCAGTGCAACCTGTCCGCCGCAGTGCAGCCTGCCCGCCGCAGTGCAGCCTGCCCGCCGCAGTGCAGCCTGCCCGCCGCAGTGCAACCTGTCCGCCGCAGTGCAGCCTGTCCGCCGCAGTGCAGCCTGTCTGCCGCAGTGCAGCCTGCCCGCCGGAGTGCAGCCTGCCCGCCGGAGCGCAGACTGTCCACCGCAGTGCAACCTGCCCGCCGCAGTGCAGCCTGCCCGCCAGAGTGCAACCTGTCCGCCGCAGTGCAGCTTGTCCGCCGCAGTGCAGCCTGCCCGCCGGAGCGCAGACTGTCCGCCGCAGTGCAACCTGTCTGCCGGAGTGCAGCCTTTCCACCAGAGCACAGACTGTCTGCCGGAGTGCAGCCTGCCTACCGGAGTGCAACCTGTCTGCCTCAGTGCAGCCTGTCCGCCGCAGTGCAGCCTGTCCGCCGGAGTGCAACCTGTCTGCCGGAGTGCAACCTGTCCGCCGCAGTGCAGCCTGTCTGCCGCAGTGCAGCCTGCCCGCCGGAGTGCAACCTGCCCGCCAGAGTGCAACCTGTCCGCCGGAGTGCAACCTGCCTGCCGGAGTGCAGCCGCCCGCCAGAGTGCAACCTGTCCGCCGGAGTGCAACCTGTCCGCCGCAGTGCAGCCTGTCCGCCGCAGTGCAGCCTGTCTGCTGCAGTGCAGCCTGTGTGCCCCAGTGCAGCCTGCCCGCCACAGTGCAGCCTGTCCGCTGGAGTGCAGCCTGTCTGCCCCAGTGCAGCCTTTCCGCCGGAGCGCAGCCTGCCCGCCGCAGTGCAGCCTGTCCGCCGCAGTGCAGCCTGTCCGCCGCAGTGCAACCTGTCCGCTGGAGTGCAACCTGTCCGCCAGAGTGCAGCCTGTCCGCCGGAGTGCAACCTGTCCACTGGAGTGCAACCTGCCCGCCGCAGCTTGTCTGCCCGGCAGAGCGCACCCTGTCTGCCGCAGTGCAACCGGTCTGCCGGAGTGCAGCCTTTCCGCCAGAGCTCAGACTGTCTGCCGCAGTGCAGCCTGCCCGCCGCAGTGCAGCCTGTGTGCCCCAGTGCAGCCTGCCCGCCACAGTGCAGCCTGCCCGCCGCAGTGCAGCCTGTCTGCGCAGTGCAGCCTGCCCACCGCAGTGCAGCCTGCCCACTGCAGTGCAGCCTGTCTGCCGCAGTGCAGCCTGCCCGCCGGAGTGCAGCCTGCCCGCCGGACCGCAGACTGTCCACCGCAGTGCAACCTGTCCGCCGCAGTACAGCCTGCCCGCCAGAGTGCAACCTGTCCGCCGGAGTGCAACCTGTCCGCCGCAGTGCAGCCTGTCCGCCGCAGTGCAGCCTGCCCGCCGGAATGCAACCTGTCCGCTGGAGTGCAACCTGCCCGCCACAGTGCAGCCTGCCCGCCGCAGTGCAGCCTGTCTGCCGCAGTGCAGCCTGCCCGCCGGAGTGCAACCTGCCCGCCAGAGTGCAACCTCTCCGCCGGAGTGCAACCTGCCTGCCGGAGTGCAGCCTGCCCGCCAGAGTGCAACCTGTCCGCCGGAGTGCAGCCTGTCCGCCGGAGTGCAGACTGTCCGCCGGAGTGCAGCCTTTCCGCCGGAGTGCAACCTGTCCGCCGCAGTGCAGCCTTTCCGCCGGAGCGCAGCCTGCCCGCCGGAGCGCAGACTGTCCGCCGCAGTGCAACCTGTCCGCCGCAGTGCAGCCTGTCTGCCGCAGTGCAACCTGTCCGCCGTAGTGCAGCCTGTCCGCCGCAGTGCAGCCTGCCCGCCAGAATGCAACCTGCCCGCCGGAGTGCAGCCTGCCCACCGGAGTGCAGCCTGCCCGCCGGAGCGCAACCTGTCCGCCGGAGTGCAACCTGCCTGCCGGAGTGCAGCCTGTCCGCTGGAGTGCAACCTGTCTGCCGCAGTGCAGCCTGTGTGCCCCAGTGCAGCCTGCCCGCCACAGTGCAGCCTGCCCGCCGCAGTGCAGCCTGTCTGCCGCAGTGCAGCCTGCCCGCCGGAGTGCAGCCTGCCCGCCGGAGCGCAGACTGTCCACCGCAGTGCAACCTGTCCGCCGCAGTGCAGCCTGCCCGCCGGAGTGCAACCTGTCCGCCGGAGTGCAGCCTGTCCGCCGCAGTGCAGCCTGCCTGCCGGAGCGCAGACTGTCCACCGCAGTGCAACCTGCCCGCCGGAGTGCAGCCTGCCCGCCGGAGTGCAACCTGTCCGCCGGAGTGCAACCTGCCCGCTGGAGTGCAGCCTGTCCGCCGCAGTGCAGCCTGCCTGCCGGAGCGCAGACTGTCCACCGCAGTGCAACCTGCCCGCCGGAGTGCAGCCTGCCCGCCGGAGTGCAACCTGTCTGCCGCAGTGCAACCTGTCTGCCGCAGTGCAGCCTGTGTGCCCCAGTGCAGCCTGCCCGCCACAGTGCAGCCTGCCCGCCGCAGTGCAGCCTGTCCGCCGCAGTGCAGCCTGTCTGCCGCAGTGCAGCCTGTCCGCCGCAGTGCAACCTGTCCGCCGCAGTGCAGCCTGTCTGCTGCAGTGCAGCCTGTCTGCCGCAGTGCAGCCTGCCCGCCAGAGTGCAGCCTGCCCGCCGGAGCGCAGACTGTCCACCGCAGTGCAACCTGTCCGCCGCAGTACAGCCTGCCCGCCAGAGTGCAGCCTGTCCGCCGCAGTGCAGCCTGACCCCGGAGTGCAGCCTGCCCGCTGGAGCGCAGACTGTCCGCCGCAGTGCAACCTGTCCGCCGCAGTGCAGCCTGTCCGCCGCAGTGCAACCTGTCCGCCGTAGTGCAGCCTGTCCGCCGCAGTGCAGCCTGCCCGCCAGAATGCAACCTGCCCGCCGGAGTGCAGCCTGTCCGCTGGAGTGCAACCTGTCTGCCACAGTGCAGCCTGTGTGCCCCAGTGCAGCCTGCCCGCCACAGTGCAGCCTGCCCGCCGCAGTGCAGCCTGTCTGCGCAGTGCAGCCTGCCCGCTGCAGTGCAACCTGTCCGCCGCAGTGCAGCCTGTCTGCCGCAGTGCAGCCTGCCCGCTGCAGTGCAGCCCGTCCGCCAGAGTGCAACCTGTCTGCTGGCGCAGAGCTTCTAACGCTGCTTGCAAGACTTCTTCACCAAATCCTCTGCCTGGTTGAGACCTCTGAATCATTTCACACAACCTCACCACAAAAGCAAAGCAGACTATTCTGGAGCTTAGTATTGAGCCTGGGCTTGGAGCAGGTTCCAAGCTCACTTCTCACACTCCCAGTCCCCTGTAGCTCCTGCCCACCCTCTTCAGACAATCAGAGAACCACAGAGTGGTCTTGCTTGGAAAAAACCTTTAAGGTCACCCTGTCCAACTATTCTCTAGCTCTGCTAAGCCTGGGGCTAAACATGTGCCTCAGTACCACATCTCTGCCTCCTGGAAACACTTCCAGGGATGGGGATTCAACCTCCCTGGGCAGCCTGTGCCAATCTCTGAGAACCCTTTCAGTGGAGAAGTCTCTTCTAATGTCCAACCTAAACCTCCTCTGGTGCAACCTGAGGCCATTTTCTTTCGTCTTATGACTTGTAACTAGGAAAAAGAGAGCAACCCTCACCTCCCTGCAACCTCCTTTCAGGGAGCTGTAGAGAGCCAGAAGGTCTCCCCTCAGCCTCCCTTTCTCCAGGCTGAATGCTCCCAGTTCCCTCAGCTGCTCCTCACCAGCCCTGTTCTCCAGACCCTGACATGACAGAGTCTAACAAGGGTGGCTTGTTCAAATCCCCAAGATGAGTCTTAAGGTCCATTGTATTTTAACAAAAGCTTTATTTGTTCTCCTTTCCACTGTGATAAAAACATCAAGGTCATAAATACCTCCACATGCAACACTATGGTCACCTCAACTGCTGTGGCAAGAACAACCCAACAAAGACTCCCTCAGATGTCTGAAGCAGGACTGCTGTCAGCTCATCCCAGCTTCTGAGCAGCACTGCCTCCTCAAATGCCTCTGATTGTTCTTTATCTCCACCAGCAGACAGCCCACATTCTTCAGCCCAGCAGAAGATAGCAAGGGAGGTTGAAAAAGACGTGGCCAGTCACTAGCACAGCTCCTCCCTCACTCAAGGTTTTCCTGCCCATGGTTCTTTCCTCAGGGAATATTAGAGATGGGCTGGATCTGAGGCTCTGTGCTGCCAAGTGCAGGAGCACAATGGACCCGGACCCACCCCTGAAGCTCCGTTCTGTCCACACACCCCACTCAGAGCTCCTGCAGGAAGGACTGAAACCCGCCTCTGATTACTGGCTGACTCCTGGCAAGGTCTGACCTGAGGACAGCAACTCCACAGCCAGCATTTGCCCCAATACCTTGGGCTGCCCAGGGAGGCTGAATCCCCATCCCTGGAGGTGTTTCCAAGAGGCGTTTCCAGGAGGCAGAGATGTGGTACTGAGGGACATGGCTTAGCCCCAGGTTTGGTAGAGTTAGAGAATGGTTGGACTGGGTGACCTTAAAGGTCTTTTCCAACCACAGACCACTCTGTGGTTCTCTGATTGTCTGAAGAGGGTGGGCAGGAGTTTCTCTGGACACCTTCCAGCACCTCCATGTAACCATATACTGAAGTTAACAATACCCAAGTTGGCCTAAAAACTTTCTTATTTCTCTTCTGCTTTTGGGAAGTGGCATAGCAACAATATCAGAGATATGTTCTGGATTTGTTCTTCTTCTCCTCCCTTCACTTATAAAATATCCAAGATATTTGACTCCCTTCTCTACAAATTGCAGCAGAGCCTTTGAGACCTGCAGACCCTTTTGTCCCAGAAAGTTTCATAGCTGGACTGCAGCTGTTTGAATTTCTTTTTCCCTGACACCAATAAATCATCAACATACCAGAGCAACTTGATTCCTGGAGGTATTCTGAATTCCTCCAATACCTGTCCAAACAGGTTCAGAGATTCTATAAGACCTTGCAGTAAAGATGTCCAAAGGAGCTGCTGCTTGCTTCCTGCCACGGGATCCCTGTGTCCAGCAGAGCCAGGGAGGTTCTCCTCCACCTCTACTCTGCCCTAGTAAAGCCCCACCTGGAATATTGCATCCAAGTCTGGGCTCCCCAGTTCAGGAGGGACAGGGACCTGCTGGAGAAAGTGCAAGGGAGGGCTACAAGGATGCTGAAGGGAGTGGAGCACTGCCTGGGGAGGAGAGGCTGAGAGCCCTGGGGGTGGTTAGTCTGGAGAGAAGAAGCCTGAGAGGGATCTGATCAATGTCTATCAATAGCTGAGGGCTGGGGGTCAGGAAGGAAGGGACAGGGACAGGCTCTGCTCAGTTGTGCCCTGGGATAGGACAAGAGGCAATGGATGGAAACTACAGCACAGGAAGTTCCACCTCAACATGAGGAAGAACTTCTCTATTGTAAGGGTCCCAGAGCCCTGGAGCAGGCTGCCCGGAGAGGTTGTGGAGTCTCCTTCTCTGGAGACTTTCCAGCCCTGTCTGGATGTGTTCCTGCGTGACCTGTGCTGGATTCTCTGGTCCTGGTCTGGCAGGGGGTTGGACTGGAAGCTCTCCAGAGGTCCCTTCCAACCCCTAACCCCTAACATCCTGTGAGCCTGTGATCCCTGCTGTCCTTTGCTAACAGACAAGTCCAAAAAGCATCTTTGAGGCCCACCACAACAAACCATTTGTGCTCATAGGGAATTTTACTGAGTTAAATGTAAGGATCAGGGACCCTCGGAAGGCAGAGTTGGAAAAATCTATCCAGTACCAACCTATCACTCTGTACCAACCTGTAACTCCCATCTGCTTTCCTTACTGGTAAAACAGGAGTGTTGTAGGGAGACACACAAGCTTCTGCAAGTCCATCTTTTAACAGTCCCTCAGCTGCTGGTTCAATCCCTTTCTCCCTCCCAGGGGTATGGGATATTGTTGCACACAAACTGGCTGACTTCCTTCTCTCAGTCCAGCCCTTAGGGGAGATAGATCCAATCCCCCTCTGTTACCATCCACTCCCCACACTGCCAGGTCTATTTCCTTCTCATCATCTGCTGTTAATTTCATCTCACTGCCATACAATCTTCTCCAGGGACCACTGCAATGCCTAATTGAATCTGGAAGTCTCTGCCCAGTAGAATCACAGAATGGGCTGGGTCAGAAGCTCATCCAGTCCAACCCCCCTGCAGTCAGCAGGGACATCCCCCAACCAGATCAGGTTGCCCAGAGCCCTGTCAAGCTTCACTTTCAGTATCTCCAGGGATGGGGCCTCAACCACCTCCCTGGGCAACCTGTTCAAGTGTTCAATAATGAATTTGTTCCAGCTTCTGGTATCATTACTGATTTTGTTACAACTTCCCTATATTATTGCCTTGATTTTTCACTTAGTCAGTAATGGGAACAGGGAATCCTTCCCCTTTAACTCTTTTGTAGCCTCTATTCCTTCTTCACATCCTTGTGGAACTTTAACCATACTTCATCTTTCAGCCCCAGAGTCTCCCATAAATACATATTATTCTTCCTGGGGTCCCAGCTTTTAATTTATCAAGGGCTCTTCAGGATATTTAGACCCCAGGAAACAGAGCCCCTTGCACCCCTAATCCTGGGGGTAGCCTTCTGACTCCATCATCTGGAAGACTTTAACTTCTTCCTGCATCATTGGGCATTCTCTTTCAAAGTGCCCCTCCTTTTCCACAATAAAAACATTGTTTAGAGCCATAGTTTAGTTTGCCATAGGACTGGGTCCCTTCCCTCTTCCTTGAGGGGTAACAAAGCTGCCTCACCCTCTCCCACACTCAGTTCCCCCTCCTCTAATTAGAGGCTTCCCTTCTTCCTTTCCACACCTCTGCCTGCTGCTTCACTACTTGTTCCACAGTAGCTACCCTCAGCCTGGTTTGGGCTTTATGCTTTTCATCACCTAATCTTGTGGGAGGTGTCCCTGCCCACGGCAGGGGGGGTGGAACTGGATGATCCTTGAGGTCCCTTCCAACCCTGACAGTTTTGTGATTCTGTGATCATCCCTCCTGACATTCACTCTCTGAGCTTTCAACATCCCTCCTGATATTCACTCCCTCAGCACCCTGCAACAAACTTTTCAATCCTTTATGCTGCCAATCCTGCAATTTCTCTAACTACTTCTTTGTATCAGGCCAAGCTTTAGTAGCCAAGTTTACTCCTAATAACTCCTGATGGCATCACTTTGGGGATCAATCCCTGAACACTGTTGCCTGTTTCTTCCCTCAGCAACCATGCTGCAGAAAGATTCATCTTTCTGCTGGTCATTCTCAAAAGCCTTTCCAAAACTCTGTCCTTCCAGCACACCTTCTTTTATTCCTCTAATTACTAATCTTTTATACTCAGATAGATTATCTCTTCCTTCAGCATTATTCTGGGCCCAATTAGGTCTTACTATGGGGAATTTTTGATGTCCATGTACCTCTCAAGCTGAAGGGTTGTCCCTTTCCCAAATTCTTACTCCAGCAGCCCATAGCATCTGTCTTTCTTCTGGTGCAATGGACTGCATTTCATCCCAGGTGTAAATCCTGGCACCTAAGAACTGATCAAGCTGTTCTGACAAACCCAGAGGACCTTCTGCTATCTTTCTCCTTTCTTAAATTCTCAGACTTCCATACTAGTTAGAGGCAGACTCACAGATTCCACCCCTCCTGGTGGCCCCTGCATGGGCACTTCTCATAAAGGGAACATCGTTTTTCTGTGCCAGCTTTAAATGCCTCCCTGGATGTGGGGAGTAGGCAGTTCTGGACATCTTTCTTTAACTCAACTCCAGCACAGGAGGTTCCACTCAACATGAGGAGGAACTTCTTCACTGTAAGGGTCACAGAGCCCTGGAGCAGGCTGCCCAGAGAAGTTGTGGAGTCTCCTTCTCTGGAGCCTTTCCAGCCCTGTCTGGATGTGTTCCTGTGTGACCTGTGCTGGATTCTCTGGTCCTGCTCTGGCAGGGGGGTTGGACTGGAAGCTCTCCAGAGGTCCCTTCCAACCCCTAACCATGCTGTGACCTGTTCTAGTTCAGTAGTTCAAGAGGCTCTTTGTGTCTCCTGAATCAAAGTGGTACAGGGACCAATTATGTTGTTCTCTTCCCCTTGGTCACTGTCCCCTCCCTCTCCTCATGTGTTCCTTCATCAGGTTCTCTGCCTGGCACATATGGAGTGGGTGAATGACCTAAAGGGTCCCATCTCTCCTCTTTTTTCTTTCCCTCAGTTTCTCCTAAGTTCTTAGCTATAAAAAAAGAATAAAGACCCTTTCCAACATGAGGCATAATCATTTTCCTCCTGACTGAAAGGTTTCTTATCATTAACATAAGTGTTTAAAGCCTAACCAATCCAATTCTCTGATGAGCCATACCTAGGCCAATACAACAGGTCAGGCCTAATAGGTTCTTTAATCCACTCCAATATACAATATTGATCCATTTTCTTTTATCTGGGTGCAAGAACTTCCCTTCCCCCTCCCAATTCCTGAACATCATCCCCAAAGGACTGTCAGAGTGGAGTCCTCAGATCCTTCTCCCTTCTTTAAATTCTCTTCACTGGGCCTATTTCCCATTCTCCCAGATTCCCATGGGACACCTCTCACCTGGAAGCCTTTTAGCTTCACCCCTCCACTGGGCAGCCTCCTCGTGGTTAAAAGGGTTCCTCACTCCTTCACAGGCAGCTCTCTGTCTCTCTCACACACTCTCAGTCCCACTATGCCAAACACCCAAGTCATACTGAGCAGTCCATTCCCTTACCTGGGTTATGTGCACAAAACTCATTGGCCATGTGGAAGTCAATCTCCTCTACCTCTCCTTCTCCCTTTGCATGGAGAATCCTGCATCCAGATGTCACCTGCCACCCCCAGGAAAGGAGACAAAAGGTTGGAGACTGCTGAAGGCAGTCAGCTGAGCCAGGGGGGTCTCAGAGAAGAGGCAAAGCTCACCCTTAGAGCTCAGGGCAATTTCAGCCTTTCCCCATTGACTCTGGACTCAGGAACCAACCTTCTCTCCAATCACCCTTCCCATGCTCACGGCAGGGCCACACCACCCCCAGCTCATCTTCCTTCCCTTTATGGAGTTATTTCTCACATTTCCCATCTCCCACAGTTGTAGCACTAAAGGTTAGTTATAGGAGCAGCTCACACAAGCATCCACCTCACACAAGTACCCTCAGCAAGTTCACTGATGATACAAAACAGGGGGGATTGGCTGACACCCCTCAGGCTGTGCTGCCATCCAATGTGACCTGGACAGGCTGAGAGCTGGGTGCAGGCAAACCTCAGGAAGTTTAATAAGGACAAGTGCAAGGTCCTACATCTGGGGAGGAATATCAGCAGGCACCAGGACAGGTTAGAGGCTGCCCTGCTGGAAAGCAGCTCCATGAGAAAGACCTTGGAGTGCTGGTGGGCAGCAAGAGACAACAATGTGCTCTTGTGGCCAAGAGAGCCAAGGGGATCCTGGGGAGCAGCAAGAAAGGTGTCCAGCAGGGCTAGGGAAGTTCTTCTACCTCTCTACTCTGCCCTGCTGAGACCACAGCTGCAATCCTGTGTCCAGTTCTGGGCTCCCCAGCTCAAGAGAGACAGAGACCTGCTGGAAGGAATCCAATGGAGAGCCAGGAGGATGCTTTGGGGACCTGACCATCTCCCTGTGAAGAGAGACTGAGAGCCCTGGGGGTGTTTAGTCTGGAGAAGAGAAGGCTGAGAGGGGAATCTGGTCAATGTCTGTCAATATCTGAGGGGTGGGTGTCAAGGGGAGGGTCCCAGGCTCTGTTAGGTGGTTCACAGTGATAAGCCAAGGAACAATGGGTTCAAACTTGAACAGAGAAGATTTCAGCTCAACATGAGGAGAAACTTCTTTACAGTGAGGGTGACAGAGCCCTGGAGCAGGCTGCCCAGGGGGGGTTGTGGAGTCTCCTTCTCTGGAGACTTTCCAACCCCACCTGGATGCATTCCTGTGCAGACTACCCTAAGTCATCCTGCTCTGGCAGGGGGTTGGACCTAATGATCTCTGGAGGTCCCTTCCAGCCTCTAATACACTGTGATACAAACATCTACCTCACAAGGCTTATCCCCTTGCTTGCTGGAGTTTCATCTGCGTGTTGCTTCTCTGTTCCTTCAAGCACAAGCAGTTACAACAGAGCTGAAGCAAATCTCAGGTTTATTTGTCACACAGCCTCCACTGTGTGTAACAGAGAGGGGATCTTGCTGCCACAGGCTTCAGGGTTGCTCATAGCTCCATCATGGTGCTTACCACACACCCAAAGTCATCCTCCCTCCTGCATGGGGCAATGTGTTTTATGTCACAGAAGGAGTCCAAATCCAGAGGAAATAAGCAAATACAGCAGATTCCCTTCTGGAAAGCTCTGAAATCAGTTTCTTTCCCCAGACTGCCTCCTCCCCAAGGCAAGGACAAGGAGTCACCTAAACTGCCCCTTTATGCCAAGGCTAAGGAAAATGTACTCAGGCAAATCAGAACCTGCAGAGCAAACTGGCACTTGCTGAGGAGCACGAGTAAATGAGAGGGAAAAAGGCTTCTAACAAATGTACTCAGAAATATGATCTTCACAGCAGGACTGAAAGCCTTCCAGTCACCTCCACAGCAGCTGGGGATGAAGGCTCCTCCTCCTCCTCTCTCATAGCTTTGTTGAAGTTCTGCTATCAGTCATCCCTTCTTGCAGCTTTTCAGCATTTAAATGGTACAAGGAAACAGTCTTGTCACAAGGTAAGAGGCAAAACAGTCAGCAGAAGCCCTCGGCTTGTTGAGGCAAAAGCTGTTTAAATTGCAAGTCGCAATAGGCCCTTTACAGACAGCTGACAGCAGCTCTGCTCTCTTGGCTCCTCTGGCACCCGCAAGGCAGACCCCACCGATAAAACTTCGTTGGAAAAACCTCTAGAGCCGCTACAGTTCCGCACCACCCCTCACATCCCGGCGAGGTGAGCAGCAGCCCCCTACCAACCCAGGCCCTGGCCAGGCCAAGCCGGTGCCACCTCGGCCCCTTTCGGGCAGAGGTCGAAGAAGACGCAGCTGAGAGTGGGGGCATGACCCCCACACCAAGCCAGAAGGGGAGCGCTCGCATTTAAGAGCCAGGGGGTGCCCACGCCCCGCCCACCTCCCTCTGCCCGCGCCTGCACGCACGCCCCGGTCGCCTCGGCCCGCTGCCCCCCGGCGCATGCGCAGAGCGGAGGAGGAGCCGATGTGGGGCGTGACCTGCCTGGCAGGAAGCCCCGCCCACTTCTGGGAAGCCCGCCCCGCCCCCGGGGAGCCGGAGGGGCGGGGCGGGGCCGGGCGGTGGGAGAGCGCGCGCGGGCGGCGGGGGCGGGACCGGGGCTCTGTCACGTGGCACAGCCCGGCGGTGATTGGCTGGAGGGGTGCGAGTGGGCGGGTCCGGCCGTGGCCACCGCCTGTCAGTGAGCGGGGCGCTGCTGGGGAGGCCTGAGGGGCAGCGTCGGGCCGTCCCGTGCTGGGCTCCAGCGGTAGGTGCTGCCGGTCAGGGGGCGCGGAGGGGGGCTGAGGCCGGTGGGGGGATGCAGAGGGGACGGGAATCGCGGCGTACTTCTGTCTGATAAGGCCTGATGGAGCCCGGCATCGCTGCCGCCGCTGCTGCTTCCGCGGTCGGCTACGGGAGGAGGGTGTGAAGGAGCTCCATGCTCGCCGCTTGGCCCCCGCGGGAGGGTGGCCCAGACTGGGCGAGGGGAGAGTCCGTCTGCGGCCGATGCCCGGCTGGTAGTGCCTGGGTGCTCTGAGTGGTACCTACTGACTAACGGGCTCTTCCCGGGGCCCACTGCCGCAGGTTCCCCTGTTCGCTGCCGGATTCCCGGCAGCGCACCGAGCCGCTCTCGGTGTGTTTAAAGCCTGGATGTTCTGTCTCCGCGGGGAAGCTGCTCTTCTCGGCCCTGAGCAGCCCGGTTCCCTGCCAGCCGCGCTGCTCCCGCAGTACCCCCTGAGAGGGGCAGTGAAGCCGCTTTGCCGAGCCCATGCCCGGTGCTGCACCCCACAGCCAGCCCCGGCCGTGGCGAGGGGAGCAGCGCACTGGGCTGCGCTCAGCTCAACGCACGACGAGCGGTTCTGGGGCTCCCCGAGCTGTTCCTGCTCCCATCGCAGTCCCCTCTCGCACCCAGCCCAGCGCTCGGACACCGCTTGTCTGGCAGAAGGTTCTAAGGTCCCTAATGCTGCCTCGCTGATGAATAAGCTGCCGCTGTGGTTGATCTCAGATGCTTCCTGTCTCCTTCAACCGGCTGCATTAGAAACATGTGTTGGGTGCTTTGCACATGTCAGAAGCAGCGATCTGAAACCCGCGTCCATAAACAAGGGCTGTGTTTCTTTCTCAGCTGGCTTTCTGATCTCCAGGGTGAGTAATAACTCGCACCGGCTTTGCTCCACTGGCGATAAGAATAATCGAGTCGGGCTCTGAAAGACCTGGCTGGGGAGTGCTGCCTTACTGCGTCTGAACTGAGCTGAAATCTGTTACTGGCAGGGCCACCAGATTCCTTCAGAATGAGTCATTTGCTATTAACTATTAAATTTTAACTGCTGTGAGAGTGGAGCCGTGTGTATAATGCTCTGGAGTGTAGCAAATAAACATCCCAACAACCCCAAATCCTAAAGGATTAGTGGGGCTTGATCCAACATCTCTGGAGTTAAGGAGCTTTGCCACTTCTCAATCTCATTCCAGTTTCAAGGTGCTGCCTGGTTCTTACTCTGCCTTCTAAGAGGATGGAGCCAAATGTGACCATCCTGTCTCTTTAATTCTCCTTCTGCCACCTTTGCTGCTGCTGGCAGGTGTCAGTCAAATCAGAGAATCATTTAGGTTCAAAAGGACCTTCAAGATCATCAAGTCCAACCCTTAAACCAGCACTGGGGGAACACCACTAAAGCATGTCCCTCAGTACCACATCTACACCGCTTTGAGACCCCTCCAGAGATGGGGACTCCACCACTGCCTTGGGCAGCCTGGGCCAGGCCTTGACTACTCTTTTGGAGAAGAAATTGTTCCTCATGTCCAACCTAGACAGAGGCCTGGAAATCAGAAAGATTCCTAAGTTCCAAGGAGAGCTTGGAGTATAAGAGACTTAAGTTAGGAAAGGGTCTGGAGATGCTTGGGAAGGGAGGTCAAGAGGATTCATGGGGGAAGCAGAAGGACCTCTGTGAGAGCTGCACATGTGGGACTGTAGTCTGCAGGAAACTGAATTTTGCTGGTCATAGTTCAGTGACATCAGGGCCCTGAGGAATATTGACCCTGTTGTGTCTAAGAGGCAGTTTTGCAGTGACTGGGGGAGTTTGTCTCATGGGAGTTGATGTAGGCTGGACAATCAGAAAGTGCTCTGGTCAGTTCATATTCCTACCTGGTAGTATAAAATCATCCTCATTCAATTTGCAGGACCCATCATAAAAAAAAAAAAACTTTACATAGAAATGTTTCTGTCTTACACTTAATGCTTAGACTGGAGGATCTTACAGGTCTTTCCCAACATAAACAGTTCTATGAGGAGCAGCTGAGGAAACTTGGGGTTGTTTAATCTGGAGAAGAGGAGGCTGAGGAGAGACCTCATTGCTCTCTACAACTCCCTGGAAGGAGGCTGGAGTGAGGTGGGAGTTGGTTTCTTCTCCCTAGTATCAGGTGATAGAAGGAGAGGAAATGGCCTGAAATTGTGCCAGAGGAGGTTTAGGTTAAGATTAGGAACAATTTAATCCCTGCAAGAGTGGTCAGGGATTGGAACAGGCTGCCCAGAGAGGTGGTGGAGTCCCCATCCCTGGAGGTGTTGCAGAAACGTGTGGCTGTGGCCATGGTTGTGTTGGGTTGATGGTTGGATTCAGGGATCTTAGAGGAACCAAAATAATTCTAGGGTTCTATCCACCCTCAATTTCAGTACTCTTTTGGGTTTGCCTGGCAGGTCAGCCTTGCTGCTTCCTCCTGCCCTTTTGTGGGATTTCTAAATGTGATTGAAAATGTCAAGCTGCAGAGCAGTTTGCAGCAACAACTGGTGGAAACTCAGTCCTGCCTGCTTGGGCAGCATCACTTTTCTTGTGGTTAGTGTTGGAAGTTGTCAATTGAGGTGCTTTATTTCTTATCCTTTAGGAGATGGCTGCACTCCACAAATGGGTCTTAAACCTCAGAGGGTTGTTGAGCAGGGGCCCAAGCAGCTGAGCCAGGCTGGAACACAAAACCTTGTGGGGCTGAAGTTTGTTCTGATGCTTTCTGTTACTGTTTACAAAGCAGCAGGGAGGAATGAGCCACTTCTGGGAGGGAATGGGGCTGGGGGGATGCTTATAAACTCTGAGCAGCCACTTTGGTCATAGCTTTCATTCAACAACACAGAAGCATGGAGGGAGGGTTGAGTTCTGCTCCAGCTTGTACCTGAGGAAATGGAGCTAGGTGTGTTTGGATGCTTTTAGAAACCCTGCTGATGGTTAAAGCCAGTCACAGATTTTCCTACAGCTTTGTAACCAAACCATTGCAATATTCTAATGCCTGGCAACCAACAAGAGATTGCAGCTCATTATCCTGCTGTTTACAGTAAGCAAGGCGGGTGGCTGAAGAGGGATTTTGCAGTATTTACTATCAGACCACTTTAAAGCAGGTGTTTGCATACTTGCTCTCCTCTGGAACACAACTTCCTCATGGACCTAAAGGCTGAGAGTGAAACCCTGCAAGCAGGCAGCTCCGTGGTGCTTTAGGCAGAAGGTTTAGGCAGGATGTTGAGCTCTGCCTGGTGATCTCCAGGTGAACTGTGAGAGGTAGAGCTGCTCAGGATCCCCTTGCCCAGGCAAGTGGTTAAAGAGGAGGAGGAGGTGAAGGCTCTGAGCATCCTGGAATAGCAACTGGTGGTCTGACTCACCAGCACTTTAATCAGTCAGGCATTCTATTTATTTTTACTTTGGAACTCTTAGATAGACAAGGGAAGGTGTTTTGGTTTTTTCTCCCTCTTAAACACGTTCACTTACAGCAGCACTCGGAGTGGTTTAAGGTAGGGAGGTGTGGTGACTGCTACAGCTCTTTTTTTTTTTTTTTTCTTTCCCTCAGTCCCTTTGACAGAAACTGAAACTCCTCTTTGCTGACAGCTCTGAGCTTGTTTAAATAACCATCCCCCAGGCCCATGCCACAATAATGTGCCTCAAAGTGACACAGCCAAAACCAGAACCATCTGAATTTCAGTTCCATCTGAGACAGGGGCAGGTGAGGAAGCTCGTCGATAGCACCCAGACAGAGCAAGGTTTTGAAAGGGGTTCCATGTGCAGATCTACTCCTTGGGCACCATAAATTCAGTGTGATTGGTGTTTCTGCCAAGTGTATCTTGATTTCTTTGCTGAGATGTGTGAGTTTGGCCAGGGTGTGATGTCTCCATGTGCTGATTTCATCGCTCCTACCCCAGGCAGGTTCTCTGGCCCGCAGACTTGGCACTTTTCTCAATGTTGTTAGGTCTGAAAGGTCCTCAGAAGGTGGTGGATGTTCTTCTTCTCCCTTGACATCCCCTGCTCTAGCCATGCCTAAATTCCTGGCTCATCCCAGCTGTTGCCCTGTTGGGGTGGTCAGCAGAGCAGCATTGCTAAAAGGCTGCTTGTGTTGTGTTGGTACAGCAGTGGCAGCTGCAGGGAGAAGGCTTAACCTGAGCTGATGTGTTGCTCATAAAGCTCTTCTCAATAAGGAAGTAGGAAACCTCACTGAGACAACATGATTTGGCTTCTCTTTTATTTTTTTTTTCCTCTTCAACCCAAATGTCAATGTGAAACTGCTGCTGAACACTCACACTCCAGCTGGGAGGAGAAATCTGCATGCTCTGAAGTCTTTTTTTTTTTTTTTTTTTAATCCAAATTTATGGAACAATCCACTGAAATTCTCCAAAAAGCCATTGGCCCTTAAGGGAGGATTGACCAAGGCAGACCAAGCAGGGACATAGAATGGTTTGGGTTGGAAGGGACCTCCAAAGCTCATCCAGTCCAACCCTCTGCAGTCAGCAGGGACATCCTCCACCAGATCAGGTTGCCCAGAGCCCTGTGGAGCCTGACCTTGAATATCTCCAGGGATGGGACCTCAACTACCTTCCTGGGCAACCTATTGCAGTGTTCCAGCACCCTCCTGGTTCAGAACTTGTTCCTCACATCCAATCTCAATCTGCTCTGCTCTAATTTCAAGCCATTGTCTCTTGTTCTATCCCTGAAGGCCTTTGCAAACAGTCCCTCTGCAGCCTTCCTGGAGCCCCTTCAGGTACTGGAAGGCTGCTCTGAGGTCTCCCTGGAGCCTTCTCTTCTCCAGGCTTGACAGCCCCAGTTCCCTCATCCTGTCCTTGTAGCAGAGCAGGTCTGCCCCTTCTGTCATCTCCATGGTGTCCTCTGGACCCTCTCCATCAGGTCCATGTCCTTCCTGTATTGAGGGCTCCAGAGCTGGACACAGCTCTCCAGGTGAGGTCTCCCCAGAGCAGGGATCCCATGTTCTGCTGTGCTGTGGAGTCTTTTCAGGACTGGGCAGGTGCTTGCATTACTTTTTTTGCCAGCTGTGAGCCTCTTTCTGTATACCTGGGAACTTCATGAAACACAGGAATGGTTTTTAAAGGTCCCTGCTGCAAATAGCTTCCAGTTGAAATAATAGAGTCCCCAAATCCCAGCATGGTAGGGGTTGGAAGGGACCTCTGGAGCTCATCCAGTCCAACTCCCTGCTGAAGCACCCACAGCAGCTTGCCCAGGAGCACAATGCCCAGGGGGGGTTGGAAGCTCTCCACGCAAGGACACTCCACAACTTCTCTGGACAGCCTGCTCCAGGCCTCCAGCACCCTCACACCAAACAAGTTTCTCCAGTTCAGGTGGAACCTCCTGGATTCCAGTTTGTGCCCACTGCCCCTTGTCCTGTTGCTGGCACCACTGAGAAGAGGATGGAGAGGTTGAAGATGCACTGGTTTAGAGAATCACAGCTCACAGGATGTCAGGAGTTGGAAGGGACCTCTGGAGAGCTTCCAGTCCAAGCCCCCTGCCAGAACAGGACCAGAGAATCCAGCACAGGTCACACAAGAACACATCCAGACAGGGCTGGAAAGGCTCCAGAGAAGGAGACTCCACAACCTCTCTGGGCAGCCTGCTCCAGGGCTCTGTGACCCTCACAGTGAAGAAGTTCCTCCTCATGTTGAGGTGGAACCTCCTGTGCTGGAGTTTCCATCCATTGCCTCTTGTCCTATCCCAGGGCACAACTGAGCAGAGCCTGTCCCTGTCCCTTCCTTCCTGACCCCCAGCCCTCAACTATTGATAGACATTGATCAGATCCCTCTCAGGCTTCTCCTCTCCAGACTGAACAGCCCCAGGGCTCTCAGCCCCTCCTCACCTGCTCCAGTCCCTTCAGCATCCTGGTAGCTTCCCTTGGACTCTCTCCAGCAGATCCCTGTCCCTCTTGAACTCGGGAGCCCAGAACTGTATGCAATGTTCCAGGTGTGGTCTCACCAGGGCAGAGCAGAGGTAGAGGAGAACCTCTCTGGCTCTGCTGGACACACTCCTCTTGATGCACCCCAGCACATTGCTGTCCCATGGAGAACAGGATGTAGTGAGGATGTTTGGAAGGATCAGAACTTGTTGTGTTAATAATATTTCAGTGCCTCCTCAATTCTGCCTCCTTACAGGTCCCCACTGACCTTCTCCAGTGTGTTAGCACAGACATTAGCTGAAGCAGGAGCTGCTGTAGACATCAGGCTGCTGGGTCCATGGCACAGCTGCTGCTGTGCTTGGCTGGTGCCTCCATGGCACAACTGCTGCTGTGCTGAGCTGCTGCCTCCATGGCACAACTGCTGCTGTGCTGGGCTGGTACCTCCATGGCACAACTGCTGTTGTGCTGGGCTGGTACCTCCATGGCACAACTGCTGTTGTGCTGAGCTGGTACCTCCATGGCACAACTGCTGTTGTGCTGGGCTGGTACCTCCATGGCACAACTGCTGTTGTGCTGAGCTGGTGCCTCCATGGCACAACTGCTGCTGTGCTGAGCTGGTGCCTCCATGGCACAACTGCTGTTGTGCTGGGCTGCTACCTCCATGGCACAACTGCTGCTGTGCTGAGCTGGTGCCTCCATGGCACAACTGCTGCTGTGCTTGGCTGGTACCTCCATGGCACAACTGCTGTTGTGCTGGGCTGGTACCTCCATGGCACAACTGCTGCTGTGCTGAGCTGGTGCCTCCATGGCACAACTGCTGCTGTGCTTGGTTGGTACCTCCATGGCACAACTGCTGCTGTCCTGAGCTGCTGCCTCCATGGCACAACTGCTGCTGTGCTTGGCTGGTACCTCCATGGCACAACTGCTGCTGTGCTTGGTTGGTACCTCCATGGCACAACTGCTGCTGTGCTTGGTTGGTGCCTCCATGGCACAACTGCTGCTGTGCTTGGCTGGTACCTCCATGGCACAACTGCTGCTGTGCTGAGCTGGTACCTCCATGGCACAACTGCTGCTGTGCTTGGTTGGTACCTCCATGGCACAACTGCTGCTGTGCTGAGCTGCTGCCTCCATGGCACAACTGCTGCTGTGCTTGGTTGGTACCTCCATGGCACAACTGCTGCTGTGCTGAGCTGCTGCCTCCATGGCACAACTGCTGCTGTGCTTGGTTGGTACCTCCATGGCACAGCTCTTGCTGTGCTTGGCTGCTGCCTCCATGGCACAACTGCTGCTGTGCTTGGCTGGTATCTCCATGGCACAACTGCTGCTGTGCTGAGCTGGTACCTCCATGGCACAACTGCTGCTGTGCTGAGCTGGTGCCTCCATGGCACAACTGCTGCTGTGCTTGGTTGGTACCTCCATGGCACAACTGCTGCTGTCCTGAGCTGGTGCCTCCATGGCACAACTGCTGCTGTGCTTGGTTGGTACCTCCATGGCACAACTGCTGCTGTGCTTGGCTGCTGCCTCCATGGCACAACTGCTGCTGTGCTTGGTTGGTACCTCCATGGCACAACTGCTGCTGTGCTTGGCTGCTGCCTCCATGGCACAACTGCTGCTGTGCTTGGCTGGTATCTCCATGGCACAACTGCTGCTGTGCTTGGTTGGTACCTCCATGGCACAACTGTTGCTGTGCTGAGCTGGTGCCTCCATGGCACAACTGCTGCTGTGCTTGGTTGGTACCTCCATGGCACAACTGCTGCTGTGCTTGGTTGGTGCCTCCATGGCACAACTGCTGCTGTGCTTGGTTGGTACCTCCATGGCACACCTGCTGCTGTGCTGAGCTGGTGCCTCCATGGCACAACTGCTGCTGTGCTGAGCTGGTGCCTCCATGGCACAACTGCTGCTGTGCTGAGCTGGTGCCTCCATGGCACAACTGCTGCTGTGCTGAGCTGCTGCCTCCATGGCACAACTGCTGCTGTGCTTGGCTGCTGCCTCCATGGCACAACTGCTGCTGTGCTTGGTTGGTACCTCCATGGCACAACTGCTGCTGTGCTTGGCTGCTGCCTCCATGGCACAACTGCTGCTGTGCTTGGCTGGTATCTCCATGGCACAACTGCTGCTGTGCTTGGTTGGTACCTCCATGGCACAACTGTTGCTGTGCTGAGCTGGTGCCTCCATGGCACAACTGCTGCTGTGCTTGGTTGGTACCTCCATGGCACAACTGCTGCTGTGCTTGGTTGGTGCCTCCATGGCACAACTGCTGCTGTGCTTGGTTGGTACCTCCATGGCACACCTGCTGCTGTGCTGAGCTGGTGCCTCCATGGCACAACTGCTGCTGTGCTGAGCTGGTGCCTCCATGGCACACCTGCTGCTGTGCTGAGCTGGTGCCTCCATGGCACAACTGCTGCTGTGCTTGGAGCTCATTCTGTGAACACTTTCTGGTTTACAGCTCTGAGAACAGCCAGCACTTAACCAGGGTGAGAGTAAAGCCTTGGAGGAGATAAGGACCAAGGACCCTGTAAGGCCTCTGCAAAGGGCCCCTGGTGGGTTAGGAGTGGAGCATCCCCCTCTGTCTGATCACTGCTCCTCAACCTCCCCTGTCCTTGAAATGAGGAGCAGGAGGAGCAAAGTCAGACGTATTGAGGTCAAGAGTTAGAGCTGAACCTAAGAGACCTGGATGAGGGAGAGGAGGTTGTGAAAAGCAGTTTGGGTATGGCCCAGCCACCCTCCAGCTTGATAACCTGAGCCTCATGCTGCACATCCAGAGCTCAGGTCTGGAGTGGTGGTCAGTAAAAGGCTACAGCTCCAGTGTGTCCCACGTGGGTGAATCCCTTCCTTAGTGGCTGTGCTCTGGAGTCTCAGGTGCCCATTTACTGCTCCCAAGCTTCCCTTTTATGTACAGCTGCCCTGTGAAGGGCTGCACATGGCCTAGCCCTGAGACCAAGTGTCCAGATTAACAAGGCTGACAGATGCTTTGGCCTCCCTGCATTGTCCCTGCACCAAGAGCACAGAGATGGGGAGGAACAAACCCCTGCACCACTACAGGTGAGGGAGGGACCTGCTGGAAAACAGCACCATAGAGAGGGGCCTGGGAGTGCTGGGGGAGGAGTTCCACATGGACCAGCTATGTGTCCTTGTGGCCAAGGAGGCCACTGGGGTCCTGGGGTGCATCAACAAAAGCATCACCAGCAGGTTGAGGGAGGTTCTGCTCCTGCTCTACTCTGCCCTAGGGAGGACACCTCTGGAGTATTGGGTCCAGTTCTGAGCTCCTCAGTTCAAGAGAGTCAGGGAACTGCTGGAGAGAGTCCATCAGAGGGCAACAAAGCTGCTGAGGGGCCTGGAGCAGCTCTGTGAGGAGCAAAGACTGAGAGCCCTGGGGCTGAGAGCCTGCAGAAGAGCAGCCCCAGAGGGGAGCTGAGCAATGCTCAGCAAGAGCTAAAGGACCTGTAGAGGGCAAGAGGCTGGGGCCAGACTCTGCTCAGTGGTGCCCTGGGACAGGACAAAGGGGCAAGGGGCACAAACTGGAACCCAGGAAGTTCCATTTCAGCAGAAGGAGAAAGTTGTTTGGTGTGAGGGTGCTGGAGGCCTGGAGCAGGCTGCCCAGAGAGGTTGTGGAGTGTCCTTGTGTGGAGAGCTTCCAACCCCCCCTGGCCACTGTGCTCCTGGACAAGCTGCTGTGGGTGCCCTGCTCTGGCAGGGGGATTGGACTGGATGATGTCCAGGGGTCCCTTCCATCTCCCACCATGGTGGGACTCAGGGATTCTCTCATTCAGAAGAGGGAAGCTTCAAAGGTTGTGCTTCAGAAATTCTTCCCAAGTCCTGTTTGTTTGGGTTTTTTAATTTTATTTTTGTTTACTCCCCACTTCTGCCAGCCACACTTTGTGGTAGGTACCACAGACAATAATTGAGGTTTTGATTCTTTTAAGGCCCTGAAAATTGTGTAGCAGCAGTTAAACCCTGGGCTGGGCTTGCAGCTTGGGTGCCCCCACACAGCCCTCGCAGACCTGAGTCACACATGAAGCCAGCGGGGCCCTGGCGGCTGCTCTGAGGGCACCTGGCCCACAGGAGCTGCCACTTATTTTCCCCTCAGCTTCCCAGTGAGGTTTGTGCTTTGTTGACTTTAATCTCAGGAACATTTCCTGGTTGCTCTTTTCCATTCTGGACTTGCAGCTTTGCTTCTCCCCCTGCCTGTGTCTTGTGGAGCAACTCTGTAGAATTTGCAGTGCCAGGGATGGAGTCGAAGCCTTGAAGGTCCTTGAAGGTGAGCAGAGGGGAAAGGAGGGACAGAGTTAATGCAAATCAGGAGAGAGTGAAGATAAAAATAGCTCTGGAGTTGACAGTTTGGTCACTGGTGGCTTGGGTTAGTCATCTGGCAGGCTCTCCTGCTGCTCCTCCGAGGGATTATTTTACAGCAGTCAGATTTGACATAATTTCTGTGGAGGAGAGGCAGAGGGCTGGGCAGACTGAGTGGGATACTGTCATCAGCTTCTTCTGCACAGCAGCTGTTCTCTGTTTAGCCACTCAATGGAGTCATTGTTGACTTGCCTTGTGTACCTGCCAGGTTGTTAGGTGACTCATTTGCACATCACACCAAGGTTCAGGCACTTGGCTCCCCACGCTCCCTGCCCCAGCCTGCCGTGGCCCTTTGGAGCTCAGTTTGGTGTTTTCCTGATTGAGCTCTGTCTTGCCAGCAGTCTGGTGGAGTAAATGTCCTGTTCCCTCAGGCAGGGGAAAAAAAGGAAGAAAAAAAAGAAAAGCAAAGCCCTGGTGCAGGTTTAAGCAGATGAGCCTCCAAGATGTGCCCCAGCGATGGCTCTGAGGTCTTGGGTTTGCTGCTCTCTGTCACAGAATCACAGCTGGTGGGGGTAGGAAGGGACCTCTGAGATCACCAAGTCCAACCCCAGGGTCACCCAGTGCAGGTCACACAGAACACATCCAGGTGGGTCTTGAAAGTCTTCAGAGAAGGAGACTCCACAACCTCTCTGGGCAGCCTGCTCCAGGCCTCCAGCACCCTCACAGTAAAGAAGTTTCTCCTCATGTTGAGGTGGAACCTCCTGGGTTCCAGTTTGTACCTGATGTTCCTTGTTCCATCACTGGGCACCACTGAAAAGAGCCTGGCCTTCATCCTGACCCCCACCCCTCAATCCCTTTGATCAGACCCTCCTCATCCTCTCTTATGCTGGCTCCATGGTACCTGACAGCAGCTCCTGTTTGCAAGGGCTGCTGAGTTTTCCTGGGTGGTTTAATGATGGAATTGTTCCTTTTCAGCTTTCCACTTGAGCTGTGAGAGGGTCACCATGAGGAAGTGACCTCCACAGTTGAGGGACAATTCAGCATGTCCTGCTTAAAAAGAAAACAACTGACTTAACTTGCCCAGAATCCATGGCAGTGGGATCAGGAGCAAAACCAAAGCCATGCTTCCCGTGGGCTCATGCTCAGGGTGGTTGCAGGGATCCTCCTAATCTCCAAGGATCCTCCTAATCTCCAGGGATCCTCCTAATCTCCCAGGGTCTTCTAATCTCCAGGGATCCTCCTAATCTCCCAGGGTCTCCTAATCTCCAGGGATCTCCTAATCTCCAGGGATCCTCCTAATCTCCAGGGATCCTCCTAATCTCCAGGGATCTTCTAATCTCCAGGGATCCTCCTAATCTCCAGGGATCCTCCTAATGTCCAGGGATCTCCTAATCTCCAGGGATCCTCCTAATCTCCTGCTTTTCACCCCCCCAGTACAGCCCCATCCTGTCCTGTCCCTCTGGCCTTGCTTCCAGTGCTTCTTTCTGCTTCTCACCCCTGGCTCCTTTCCACCTTCTTCAGCACTGCCAGTTGGCCAGGGTTTGGCCCATGCTGGGACTTGTTTGGAGCTACATTTACACTCCCTGGTCAGCCAGCAGCCCTTGCTGATTGACTGCCAAGCAGAGAGGTCTTCTCCAGCACCATCGCTGTCCTCTGCCCTGCAGCAATTTGTCAGAGCTCTCCTTGGCTTCACTGAGGGCTTCAGGAGTTACTGATGATGGAGAAAGAAGGGAAGCAAGGGAGGAATTGTAGGTCACAGGCTTGAGAGCAGCCTTGAAGAGAAGGCCTTAGGGGTGTCAATCGGTGACAAACTCCCCAGGAGCCAGCACTGGTCCCTGGCAGCCCAGCAGGGACTCAGCTGTGTGCTGAGCTGCATCCAGAGCAGGGAGAGCAGCAGCACAGGGAGGGGATTCTGCCCTCTGCTCTGCTCTGCTCAGAGCCCACCTGCAGCACTGCCTCCAGCTCTGGAGCCCCCAGCACAAGAAGGACCTGGAGCTGCTGGAGAGGATCAGAGGTCTGGAGAACCTCCCCTGTGGGCACAGGCTGAGAGAGTTGGGGCTGTTCAGCCTGGAGAAGGCTCCAGGGAGACTTTGGAGCAAACTTCCAGTACCTGAAGGGGCTCCAGGAGAGCTGGGGAGGGATTTTGACAAGGGCTGGGAGTGGCAGAACCAGGGACAATGGCTGTGAGCTGGGAGAGGAGAGACTGAGATTGGAAATAAGGGAGAAAATCTTTCCAGTGAGGGTGGGGAGAGACTGGCACAGGTTGCCCAGGGAGGCTGTGGATGTCCCCTCCCTGGAGGTGTTCAAGGCCAGGATGGATGAGGCCTTGAGCAAGCTGGGCTGGGGGGAGGTGTCCCTGCCCATGGCAGGAGGTTGGAGCAGGATGATCCTGAAGGTCCCTTCCGACCCAACCCATTCTGTGATTCTGTGATTACCTTGTTTCCTTGGAAGGAAAAATGAGAAATGGATCTGAGGGTGACTGAGCACAAGGGAGAAAGCAGTTAGCAGATTTTCTGTGGTGTGGAGCACGTTGGCAATCCTCCCAGCTGCCATCTAGGGGAAATCTTTCATGTCTTCTCTCTCTCTTTTGGAGTTCCCTCTTCTATATGTCTTTACTGGTTGTATTTCACCTACTGCAATATATCCAGAAATAAATCCCTCTTTCATACTGATGCGGGCTCACATTTTTAGTACTGAAAGTAGTCAAAACAATTCTTTGATTAACCTATTGATTATTCAGCTCCTCAGTGGGATGCAGAGCTTTGGTTCTTCAGCTCCTCAGTGGGATGCAGAGCTTTGGTTCTTCAGCTCCCCAGTGGGATGGAGAGCTTTGGTTCTTCAGCTCCTCAGTGGGATGCAGAGCTTTGGTTCTTCAGCTCCTCAGTGGGATGCAGAGCTTTGGTTCTTCACCTCCTCAGTGGGATGGAGAGCTTTGGTTCTTCACCTCCTCAGTGGGATGGAGAGCTTTGGTTCTTCACCTCCTCAGTGGGATGGAGAGCTTTGGTTCTTCACCTCCTCAGTGGGATGGAGAGCTTTGGTTCTTCAGCTCCTCAGTGGGATGGAGAGCTTTGGTTCTTCACCTCCTCAGTGGGATGCAGAGCTTTGGTTCTTCACCTCCTCAGTGGGATGGAGAGCTTTGGTTCTTCAGCTCCTCAGTGGGATGCAGAGCTTTGGTTCTTCACCTCCTCAGTGGGATGCAGAGCTTTGGTTCTTCAGCTCCTCAGTGGGATGCAGAGCTTTGGTTCTTCACCTCCTCAGTGGGATGGAGAGCTTTGGCTCTTCAGCTCCTCAGTGGGATGGAGAGCTTTGGTTCTTCAGCTCCTCAGTGGGATGGAGAGCTTTGGTTCTTCACCTCCTCAGTGGGATGCAGAGCTTTGGTTCTTCAGCTCCTCAGTGGGATGCAGAGCTTTGGTTCTTCACCTCCTCAGTGGGATGGAGAGCTTTGGCTCTTCAGCTCCTCAGTGGGATGGAGAGCTTTGGTTCTTCAGCTCCTCAGTGGGATGGAGAGCTTTGGTTCTTCAGCTCCTCAGTGGGATGGAGAGCTTTGGCTCTTCAGCTCCTCAGTGGGATGGAGAGCTTTGGTTCTTCAGCTCCTCAGTGGGATGGAGAGCTCTTGGCTCTTTTTTCAGCTCCTTGCTCTGAGGTTGGGTAGAACCTGGACTTGGTTTCAATTCTTTAGTTACCTTCAGCAGTCTCCTAAAACAGAATCATGGAACTGTTGAGGTTTGAAGAGCCCTTAGAGATCATCAGGGTTTGAAGCTGCTTCTGCCTGTGAAGGATTCTGACAAGTGATTTGTTTTGGGGTTTGTTTCTCTGTTGTTCCCAGTGACTCTCTGAACCTGTGCAATGGCTGTGATGGGAATTACCTGCCAGGGAGCTCCTGATCCAGCCTTCAAGCAGAAGAAGGAGCTCACAGCTACCAAGGGGCTGAATGAGACAGCAAGTGAAAAGCAGAGCAGTGTTTGCAAAGTGGAAGATTCAAAGAAGGTCATCTTCCACAGTCAGTGGAAAATCCTCAATGATGTAATCACCAAAGGAACAGCAAAAGAAGAAACAGAAGGAGGCTGTGCATCAATTTCTATTATTGCCCAAGCAGAATGTAAGTAACTGTGTGGGCTGCTGCTCATTGAGAAAAAGGAATGTGGCATGCAGGATGAGATTTCACTCCGTTTGCACTCCTGCAGAGCTGAGACAACATCTATTTGTAAGCCCCAGTGGAGTGGAGCTGGGGACACATCCCAGCCTCTATTTAGGAAACTCATGAAACCTCCTAATAATGTGGCAGCATCCACTGAATGAGGCATAAGTACCAGAGCAGCATGTGGCCCTTGCACCTCACCTGCTCGGGCTCTAAAGCTGTGTCCTGCTTGGTCACCTCTGCTTGGCTGACTTCTGAAGGGGATTGGAAAAGGAGTAGGGAGGGAACAGAAGAGAACCAAACTAAAGCTGTCACATGGGAAATAGCTGAAGGATTAGGAGCAGGTCCAGAAGAGGCCACAAAGGTGATCAGAGGGCTGGAGAACCTCCGCTATGGGGGTAGGCTGAGGGAGTTGGGGCTGTGCAGCCAGCAGAAGAGAAGGCTTCAGGGAGACCTTAGAGCAGCCTTCCAGTACCTGAAGGGGGCTACAAGAAAGCCAGGAAGGGACTTTTGACAAGGGCTTGGAGTGGAATGGATTTAAGCTTGAGGAGGGGGATTTAGACTGGAGATTAGCAAGAAATTATTTCCAGTGAGGGTGGTGAGACACTGGAACAGGTTGCCCAGGGAGGTTATGGAGGTGTTCAAGGCCAGGTTGGATGAGGCCTTGAGCAACCTGGGGTAGTGGGAGGTGTCTCTGCCCATGGCAGGGAGGTTGGAACTGGATGATTTTGAGGGTCCCTTCCAAGCCAACCCATTCTGTGAACCTAGGAATCCAGGAGGCAGGGCCAGCTGTGTGCTGCTGGGGCAGGAGGGAGCACAGTGTGGGTGATGTGGTGATGAGTCTGGCTCACTGTTGGCTTTAGCAAGTTGACAGAGCTGTTTCTTAGTCCAGTTGTTACCAGGAGAGACTGTCTGCTGCTGAAGACATCTATTGATGCTCTTTTCTTTCCTACAGGTGAGAACAGTCAGGAGTTCAGCCCTACCTTGTCAGAGAGATCCTTCATTGCTCACAGCAAGCGCTACAGGTGAGAGACCTCTTACCTGAGCACCAGCCCTTGCTGCTGTGTGCTGCCCTCTCCCAGACCACCCTGCCTCAAGAGTGTTTTTCCCACAAACTAGAGAAGAGCAGATTTAGGTTAGATGTTAGGAACAAGGCCTTCACTATGAGGGTGGTGGAACACTGCAACAGGTTACTCAGGGAGGTGGTTCAGGCTCTGTCCTTGGAGGTATTCAAGGTGAGGCTCAACAGGGCTCTGGACAACCTGATCCAGTTGGGGATGTCCCTGCTGACTGCAGAGGAGGTTGGACTGGATGAGCTTTGGAGGCCCCTTCCAGCCCAGACCATTCTATGGTTCCTGTTTGGATTAACTTCTCTCTCAGAGGCCCAGGAAGAGTTTGTCTTTCCCTAAACATCTTCCTCCCAACCCTTTTCTGTTAGGAGAAAGCAGAAGTCCTTCCAGTATCTGAAGGGGGCTACAGGAAAGCTGGGGAGGGACAGGACTGGGGGGATGGAATAAAGCTGGAAGTGGGGAGATTCAGACTGGATGTGAGGAAGAAGTTCTTCCCCATGAGAGTGGTGAGAGCCTGGAATGGGTTGTCCAGGGAGGTGGTTGAGGCTCCATCCCTGGAGGTGTTTGCAGCCAGGCTGGATGAGGCTCTGGCCAGCCTGCTGTAGTGTGAGGTGTCCCTGGCCATGGCAGGGGGTTTGGAACTGGATGATCCTTGTGGTCCCTTCCAACCCTGACTGATTCTATGGTTCTAAGTCTAAGCACAAACCACTCAAAGCACCTTGCCTTGTGCCTGCTGATTTCCTGCCCCTTGGAGCCTTCTGCCTCTGTTTCTGGGTGGTCAGATTTGGTTTAAAATGATTCAGTGATTTTTTTTTTGTTTGGTTTTTTTTTGTTTTTTTTTTTTTGGTTTTTTTTGAGGTTCATAGGTCTGAAGTAGAAGGGCTCCAAGGGAAATTTTTGAGTCTGTTTTAGCTGAACTGCCCTGATGCTTTTGAAACCACATTGCACCATCCTCTGAAAAGCTGTGGGGAGCTTCAGCTGCTGCTAGAAGTAGTCCTGAGAAAAGGGAACTGCTGCTTTTCTGGGGAGGATAAACAAAAGGGCATGAGAGAAGAACCTTTGCTTAATGACAGCAGCAGCAGCAGCAGGGCTGTGAAGAGAGAGTGAAACTGGAAAAGGGAGAGAAATTGTGACAGAAAAACAGAGACCTGGGGCTTGCTTTTCTGAAGTCATCTGGGAGAGAGCCTCTGCTTCATGAAGGAGTTGTGGCCTTGTGGGGCACTCACTGGAGCTTTACTGAGCCCTGGGACTCTAGCAGGCAGCTCCAGCACCCTCTGAAGTGGGTGACTGAGATAGAGGGAGCTGGGTACTGCCTGTCCTGGCAGCTTGCAGACACTGAACCTGGCCTTGCAAGGGCTGTGGTCTGACACTGCCCTCTGGCTTGGAATCACAGAGTCATAGAACTGGTTCTGGTGGAAAAGGCCTCTGAGCTCATCCACTCCAAGCATCTACCCAGCACCACCATGGCCACTAAACCATGGTCCCAAGGGCCATGGCCACAGGTTTCTTGAACACCTCCAGGGATGGGCACTCCACCACTTCCCTGGGCAGCCTGTTCCAACCCCTGACCACTCTTGCAGGAGTGAAGTTGTTCCTAATCTCAACCTAAACCTTCCTTGGCACAATTTCAGGCCTTTTCTTCTCTTTCTATCACCTGACACTAGGGAGAAGAGGCCACTGCAGCCTCCTCCCAGGGAGCTGTAGAGAGCAATGAGGTCTCCCTCAGCCTCCTCTTCTCCAGGCTGCACACCCCCAGCTCCCTCAGCTGCTCCTCCCCAGTCCTCTTCTCCAGACCCTTCCCCAGCTTTGTTGCCCTTCTCTGGACCTGCTCCAGCCTCTCAATGTCCTTCTTGCACTGAGGGGCCCAAAACTGAGCCCAGTACTCAAGGTGCAGCCTCACCAGTGCCCAGAACAGGGGCATGATCTCCATGGCCTTGTCCCTTGAACCCACTGAAGAACTACAGCCTGAACCATTTCTTAGGGAGATTATGTGGGACACAGAGCAGTTCTGTGGCTAGGTTCTGGTCAATGTGTGATCCATCAGCTAGAACCCTGCTTAGGAGATCTTCTGGAGCTCAGTGGGGCAGTGAGGCAGCAGGAGAAGAGAGAGGGCAGTGGTGCTGTGAACACAGCACAGCTCAGTGAAGGCAGGGGAGCAGAGGAGAGCTGCTCTGAGCCAAGAGAGCAGCTGTGGTTTCTTCATTTGAAGATCATAGGGAGGTTCTCCTCCCCCTCTGCTTTGCCCTGATGAGGCCCTACCTGGAATATTGCATCCAGTTCTGGGCTCCCCAGGTCAAGAGGGACAGGGATCTGCTGGAGAGAGTCCAAGGGAGGGCTACCAGGATGCTGAAGGGCCTGGAGCACTGCCTGGGGAGGAGAGGCTGAGAGCCCTGGGGGTGGTTAGTCTGGAGAGAAGGCTGAGAGGGATCTGATCAATGTCTATCAATAGCTGAGGGCTGGGGGTCAGGAGGGAGGGACAGGGACAGGCTCTGCTCAGTTGTGCCCTGGGATAGGACAAGGGGCAATGGATGGAAACTCCAGCACAGGAGGTTCCACCTCAACATGAGGAAGAACTTCTTCACTGTGAGGGTTCCAGAGCCCTGGAGCAGGCTGCCCAGAGAGGTTGTGGAGTCTCCTTCTCTGGAGCCTTTCCAGACCTATCTGGATGTGTTCCTGTGTGACCTGCCCTGAGTGATCCTGCTTTGGCAGGGGGGGTGGATCAATGATTTCTAGAGGTCCCTTCCAGCCCCTGCCATTCTGTGCTTCTGTGACAGGAGCACTTTTATTAAGTACACTTCTGACACCAGATTGCATTTTTACCTCCCCTGTGTCCCCTATAAATCATAGACACAAACTGCCTGAAAGCAACCTGGAGACCTTCAGTGCTTTTCCCTCTGCACTGCCATCTAATCCCTGCTGTTCCTTGCAGGATGTGCAAGTGCTGGGAGCTGTGATGCTTTGCTTCCTCCCCACACCCCCATATTTCCTTCTTGCAATGCCAGATTTACTGCTCTGCCTTGCTGCTGAAGCTGCAGAGGCAACATTGGAAGGCAAGAAGTGATGGCATCATCCTCTGCTTGTTAAAGCTCAGGAGGAGGAATTGCTAATCCTCACTCCTGGTCTGTGGGTGTTAGCTGGGGGTGGGTTTTCACCATCAGAGCTCAGAGACATCATCCATTATCTCCTGGAGGGTAGAAGGATCTACAGAAGGGCCTAGCCAGGCTGGATCAATGTGCCAAGGCCAGTGGGATGACATTCAACAAAACCATGTGCTGGGGTCCTGAACTTGGGGCACAACAACCCCATGAATGCTCCAGGCTGGGGGAAGAGTGGCTGGAAACTGCCTGGTGGAAAAAGACCTGGGCAGGGGTTGTCAACAGCAGCTGAAGATGAGGCAGCAGTGCCCAGGTGGCCAAGAAGGACACCAGCAGCCTGGCCTGGAGCAGCAATGGTGTGGGCAGCAGGAGCAGGGCAGGGATTGTGCCCCTGGGCTGGGCACTGGGGAGGTCACTCCTCAAATATTTGGTTCAATCTTGGGCCCCTCAGTCCAAGAAGGATATTGAGAGGCTGCAGTAGGTCCAGAGAAGGGCAACAAAGCTGGGGAAGGGTCTGGAGAAGAGGGCTGGGGAGGAGCAGCTGAGGGAGCTGGGAATGTTCAGCCTCATTGCTCTCTACAGCTCCCCAGGAGGAGGTTGCAGTGGGGTGGGGGTTGGGCTCTGCTCCCAAGGAGCAAGTGATAGGACAAAAGAAAATGGCCTCAAGTTGCACCAAGGGAAGTTTAGGTTGGATATTAGAAGAATATTCACTGAAAGGGTTCTCAAAGGCTGGCACAGGCTGCCCAGGGAAGTGGTTGAATGCCCATCCCTGGATGCCCTTTAAAGCTGCAGAGGTGTGGTGCTGAGGGCCATGGCTGAGCTCCAGCCTGGGCAGCCTTAGACAACGGTTGGACTGGAGGATCTTTGTGGTAGGTTACATTCTGTCCCGAGCTGGAAGCTCAAACCAGGACAATCTTAAAGGTCTGTTCCAAGCAGAGCAGCTCTGTGATTGTGTTTTGCTTTCCCACAGCCGCTCAGACAGCCTTGACCAAATCCCCAACAATGTGGCCCACGCCACGGAGGGGAGGATGGCACCGTGGAGAGGGAGGCACCGCGGCAGGACGAGGAAGAAACGGCACAAGAAAAGATCCAAGCTGAAAATACAGACAGTGGCTGCTGGCAGGAGAGCTCCCAGGACTCCAGAGCAAGAGAGCTGCACTCCAATTCCTGTCCAGGTGAGAATCCTTCCACTTCCCTTTGGTCCTCTTGGGACCCCTGCAAACTCCTGAGCAGTCTTGGTGGAATTTCATGTGGCCATGGTCAGGTTCCACCTCAGCTCTTTGGTTTTCTTTTCTAGGAGGATGAGTCCCACCAAAACAGTCTTTACAGAAACAGTTTTTGGGCTTCAGAACTTACCAAGGACTTGGTTTATAATCCACTGCCATTTGAGAAAGCAGAGCAAGTGCTGTCCACACTCAAACCCCCTTCCCCCAGGAGCCAGTACAAAGCAGAACTGCACAAGCTGATAAGCCCCATCCAGTGCCTTAACCATGTTTGGAAGCAGCAGTCCCAGAGGGACAGTGTCCCACAGCCTGAAACTCTCCATCCTTTTCCCTACAACATCATACCCCCTCATCTCCCACACCTGGACAGCCCTCTGCATGCCAGGAAACACACTGCTCTGGAGACTTACTTCCATGGTGACCTCAGCTCTCAGGACAGCCAACATCGCTTCTCTGGCCTCAACTTAGAGTACAGCTTCCCCAAATGTGCCACCCAGTCCATCCCAACCAGCTCAGACAAGATTTCTGTGGAAGAATACTTGGTGGATGCCTTGAAGGGGAGTGTGAGCCTTGGTGAGCCACAGAACTTAGCCAGCCTGGCCAAGACGTGGGGAGGAGGTGGCCTGGACCCGAAGGAACAGTTTGATGAAGCAGATGAAAATGAGGGGGTGCTGCTAAATGAGGTGAGCCTCTGAGCCCACACACCCTGTGGAAGGCTGCAGAAGGGATAGAACCTGCAGCCATGTGCTAGCTTCTGGAACAAGCCTGCATCTTCTGAGTGGTTCTTGCCCTGGTTGGGTTTGTTTCCTGAAGGGTGGCTCTGCTTTGTTTGCTCCCTCAGCACACCTGCCTGCTTGTCTGGGGGAGGAGAGGCTGAGAGCCCTGGGGCTGTTCAGTCTGGAGAGGAGAAGACTGAGAGGGGATTTAATAAATGTTTATAAATATCTGAGGGTTGGGGGTCAGGAGGGAGGGGACAGGGACAGGCTCTGTTCAGCTGCACCCTGGGACAGGACAAGTGGCAACTGATGGCAGCTGCAGCACAGGAGGTTCCACCTCAACATGAGGAGGAACTTCTGCACTGTGAGGGTCACAGAGCCCTGGAGCAGGCTGCCCAGAGAGGTTGTGGAGTCTCCTTCTCTGGAGCCTTTCCAGCCCTGTCTGGATGTGTTCCTGTGTGACCTGTGCTGGATTCTCTGGTCCTGCTCTGGCAGGGGGTGGGACTCCATGACCTTTGGAGGTCCTTTCCAACCCCTAATATCCTGTGACTCTGTGAGCCTGTGCTTACTGCCCTTAGAGATGTCTTTGTTTGTCTGAGACAGCCTGGTCCCTTCAGGTGAGAAGGCTGCCAGGTTTTATTGGCTAGAAGTGACCTGGACTGTGACACAGAAACCAGGGATGTGTAGATTATGAGGGTGCCAGAGCCATGTCTGCTGCCTGGGGTAGGAGGCCAGCAAGTTCCCCCTTGTGCCTTGCCAGAGGCAGGGCTGGGGCACAGCAAGTGGTGGGAATTTGGAGGATGATTCATTTTTCCTGAGCTGAGCTGTCCCTTGCCACCTGAAACACCTGAGGAGGACTCTTCCCTGGAATCAGTGTGACCCTGTCAGCGTTGCCAGTGGAGTTCAGGTGTCACTTACCTGCCTGAGAACATCCCCACTGAGACCTGAGGCACCATCTCACTGTGCTGACCGTCAGAAGGTTCAGCTCACACACAGGTGTCTGCACTTACTGCCCTGAAGCTCATTCTGTTTGTAGGATGTAGCTTCATGGTGAGATCCTGTGTGTCAAAGGAATAGTTGGGAGCTCCAGAGCTGTCCAAAGGCTGGGGGCCTCTCTGTGCAGTGCTGGGGTGCACTGCTTCAGGTCAGACAGAGCCCACACAAACCAGGTAGCTCCTCTAAGGTCGTTGCACCTCAAGTCCATGGCAGAAGCCCTTTTGTGGAGGGATGTTTGGAGGTGTGGAGGTGGAGGTGTGGTGAGATGTCTTTGTACTTTCTCTGTAAGCATTGCTGGCTGTCTGTGGAGCTCCACAGCTGCCTCTTCCTTTCCTTGCCTCATCTTCTGTTCTGGTTTTCACTTCCAGAAGCTAAAGCCAGTGGACTATGAGTACCGAGAAGAGGTTCACTGGACCAAGTGCCACGGGTCTCTGGGCATTGGCTCCTTTGGAGAAGTGTACAAAATAGAGGACAAACAGACAGGATTTCAGTGTGCTGCCAAGAAGGTAACTGCCTGGGAGGAGGGGAGGGCTTCCTCACACCAACACACACAGGGAGGAAAAGGCTTCTCCCTGTTTAATCTTGGCAGGAGAGGTCTTAGGGATGTCTATAAATACCTGAGGGGTGGGTGTCAGGGTGAAGGTGCCAGGCTCTTTTTGGTGGTGCCCAGTGATGGGACAAGGAACAGCAGGGACAAGCTGGAACACAGGAGGTTCCACCTCAACATGAGGAGGAACTTGCCCTTGTGGGCAAGAAGACCACTGGGGTCCTGGGGTGCATCAATAGAAGCATCACCAGCAGGTCGAGGGAGGTTCTGCTCCTCCTCTACTCTGCCTTAGGGAGGACACCTCTGGAGTATTGGGTCCAGTTCTGAGCTCCTCAGTTCAAGAGAGACAGGGAACTGCTGGAGAGAGTCCAACAGAGGCCAAAAGATGCTGAGGGTCCTGGAGCAGCTCTGTGAGGAGCAAAGGCTGAGAGCCCTGGGGCTGAGAGCCTGCAGAAGAGCAGCCCCAGAGGGGAGCTGAGCAATGCTCAGCAAGAGCTAAAGGCTGGGGGGCAAGAGGCTGGGGCCAGACTCTGCTCAGTGGTGCCCAGAGACAGGCCAAGTGGCAAGGGGCACAAACTGGAACCCAGGAGGTTCTGTCTGAAGAGGAGGAGAAAGTTGTTTGGTGTGAGGGTGCTGGAGGCCAGGAGCAGGCTGTCCAGAGAGGTTGTGGAGTCTCCTTCTCTGGAGAATTTAAAACCATCCTGGATGCATTGCTGTGTGACCTGCCCTGGATGATCCTGCTTTGGCAGGAGGTTGGACTCAATGATCTCTGGAGGTCCCTTCCAGCCCTAACATTCTGTGGTTCTCCTTCCAGCTGCCATGAGCTGCAGGTACCTTGCTGCACAGCTGCAGTGAAGTGTTCTGTGCTTGTGTCCAAGGGGAGACTTCAAGGTGACAGCATAGGGGGAGAAGAAGCAGATGGAGAAACCTGTGTGTGCACAGAGGGTCAAGAATCCCTTGATTCTTGGGATCCAGAAATAGGTTCCTCTGGCCTCCTAAGTGTGCTTGAAGGGATCTGGGGTTTGGCCAGGAGAGCTGAGACTTCAGAAGAGTTGTGAGTGTGTTGCTGGTGGCTGTCGGGGAGAAGCGGCCGTGGGAGTCATCTGCTTATCTAACTGTCCTCGTTTTGGACATGGCTGGTGCAAGCAGTGCCATGGCAGGTGTTCCTCTGCTCAAAAAGGAATCAAGCAGGGAAGAAAAAAAAAAAACATACAGTGAGGTGTCAGTTAGAGAGAATTTTCCTCTCTGCAGTGAGTGCCACAGGCAGTGCTGGCTCTGTGTCAGGAGGTGCTCCTGTTACGCACCACAGAAGAACCACAGAATGCATCAGGTGGGAAGGGACCCTCCAAGGTCATCTTGTCCAACCCCACTGCAGTCAGCAGGGACATCCCCAACCAGATCAGGTTGCTGAGTTTGACCTTGACTGTCTCCAGGGATGGGGCCTCAACTGCAGGTGCAGCCAAGGATGTGTATTTCTCCAGCAGTTGGCTTAGCAACCTCTTGTGCACCAAGATCTTGTCTTACGATGTGAGAAGTGTGTGGAATCTAACTGGAGTTTGGGGCTGTTCAGTCTGGAGAGGAGAAGGCTCCCAGGAGACCTTCTTGTGCCCTTCCAGGATCTGAAGGGGGCTACAAGAAAGCTGGGGAGGGACTTTTTAGGCTATCAGGGAGTGATAGGACCAGCAAGAATGAAGCAAAACTAGAAGTGGGGAGATTCAGATTGGATGTCAGGAAGAAGTTCTTCCCCATGAGGGTGGTGAGACCCTGCAAAGGGTTGCCCAGGGAGGTGGTGGAAGTCTCATCCCTGGAAGCTTTTAAGGACAGCCTGGATGTGGCTCTGAGCAACCTGCTGTAGTGTGAGGTGTCCCTGCCCATGGCAGGGGGGTTGGAACTGGCTGATCCTTGAGGTCACTTCCAATCCTGGCAATTCTATGCTTCTGTTGACCTGCAGGCAGCCATGGGGGAAGTCAGGGGTGGAGGCAGTGTGACAGTGCAAGATGAGAATGTAAACTGGTTTGAACTTAGCACCTGAAGAGCTTCATCACCTCTGAACTGATGTTTCCCACTTTACTCCCACAGCAAACTTCAGCAAGTGTGTGGGAAGCATTTGTCTGGAGTGCAAAAGTGTTACATGCAAACAGAACTGGGGCTTGTGATGGTCAGCTTAAAATGTTTGCTTTTCCTTCTCTGCCTTGGTCTCAAGGTGATGTGGTGCCTGTGGAAAGTCATAGAATAGCTTAGGTAGGGAGAGACCTCAGAGATCACCAACTCCAACCCCCTTCTCAGCTGGGCTTGGTTGCCCAAGGCCTCATCCAGTTCTGGGCTCCCCAGTTCAGGAAGGAGAGGAAATTACTGGAGAGAGTCCAATGAAGGCTACAAAGGTGCTGGGGGGCCTGGAGCAGCTCTGTGAGGAGCAAAGGCTGAGAGCCCTGGGGCTGAGAACCTGCAGAAGAGCAGCCCCAGAGGGGAGCTGAGCAATGCTCAGCAAGAGCTAAAGGAGCTGTGGGGGGCAAGAGGCTGGGGCCAGACTCTGCTCAGTAGTGCTCAGGGATAGGACAAGGGGCAGTGGGCACAAACTGGAACCCAGGAAGTTCCAGCTGAACAGGAGGTGAAAGTTGTTTGTTGTGAGGGTGCTGGAGGCCTGGAGCAGGCTGCCCAGAGAGGTTGTGGAGTCTCCTTGTGTGGAGAGCTTCCAACCCCCCCTGGGCATTGTGCTCCTGGGCAAGCTGCTGTGGATGCCCTGCTTTGGCAGGGGTTGGACTGGATGAGCTCCAGAGGTCCCTTCCAACCTCACCATGCTGGGATTAAGTGAGAAGCTGGTCTTTCAAAATATCCATTCTTTTTTCGCTCCTAATTAATGGAGGATTTTAAAGGATGCTTCTGCAGACCAGCACCACATCTTCTCAGACCAAACTCTCAGACCAGTGAGTTCTGAGGTGCAGGTTGGACACCTGGCTGCAAGGTGCTTCATTTGACATCAGTAACTGTCTGGAATTAGTGCTGCCTGCTGGGGCTGGAAGGGGACTCCCTGACCTCTCACCACCATCCATAGTGGTTTGAGCACCTGCTCTCCAGACTCTTGGGATTCAACAAAAGCAGCTCTGGCTGCACTGCTGACAGTGCAGAAACATGAGACATCCTTTTCCCACCAGCCCCTTCATGACTCATGTTTTCCTTCTGGCCTTTCACAAATTCTTGCTTTATTTTGCTTGGCTGAACTTAATAAATAGAGGTTTTCTGTGACCCTTTTTCTGTGAGCCAAGAGGTGAGAGTGGCAGTCACTGCCTGTGGCCACATTTCATCTTCCCTCCTGTTTTGGGGGAGTTTGATTTTTGCCAAGTACTTCACAATCCTTAGATTGGTTTATTTTTTTTTTTCCTTCTTCTTCTCCCATGAAAGCAGAAAGCTGAAGTTATCTGTTTGAGGTGTTGAACTCCCTCTTGCAGGACTTGGCCATAAGCTGGAGGTGAATCTTCTTTGGCACAAATTCACTCTGACACACTGAAGGTTTGGGACTCTGGTTGGCCTTGCTCAGAAGTGTTCTGAGACTTCCCACTTAGAATCAGAGAATTGTCAGGGTTGGAAGGGACCTCAAGGCTCAGCCAGTCCCAACCCCCCTGCCATGGGCAGGGACACCTCACACCACAGCAGGTTGCTCACAGCCACATCCAGCCTGGCTGCAAAAACCTCCAGGGATGAGGCTTCCACCACCTCCCTGGGCAACCTGTGCCAGTGTCTCACCACCCTCATGGGGAAGAACTTCTTCCTAACATCCAATCTGAATCTCCCCACTTCTAGTTTTGCTCCATCCCCCCCAGTCCTATCACTCCCTGACACCCTAAAAAATCCCTCCCCAGCTTTCTTGTAGTCCTCTTCAGATCCTGGAAGGGCACAAGAAGGTCTCCTTGGAGTCTTCTCCTCTGCAGACTGCACAACCCCAACTCTCTCAGGCTGTCTCCAGAACAGAGCAGCTCCAGCCCTCTGCTCATCCTTGTGGTCCTTCTCTGGACAAACTCCAGCACTTATTGCTCTACCCAGAGGTTTCTGCTGAGAAAGGTTGTCCTTGTCCCCTGCTGTTACACAGTGTGGGACATCCTGACCCCAGGGTGGGGAGGGAGGATTCTGTTAGGATTCACAGAATCAATAGAATGGCTTTGGTAGGAAAAGATCATTGAGTCCAACCATTCTCTAACTCTGCCAAGGCTGCAGCTAAACCATGTCAGTGTCTTTTGCACACCTCCTGGGATGGGAATTCAACCACCTCCCTGGGCAGTGTTGAGAATCCTTTGAGTCAAGAAGTTCCTTCTAATCTCCAACCTAACCCTCCCTGGCACCATTTCAGGCCATTTCCTCTCCTATCACCTGAGACTAGGGAGCAGAGCCCAACCCCCACCTCACTGCAACCTCCTCCCAGGGAGCTGTAGAGAGCAATGAGGTCTCCCTCAGCCTCCTCTTCCCCACACTAAACACCCCCAGCTCCCTCAGCTGCTCCTCCCCAGTCCTCTTCTCCAGACCCTTCCCCAGCTCTGTTGCCCTTCTCTGGACCTGCTTCAGCCTCTCAATGTCCTTCTTGCAGTGAGAGGCCCAAAACTGAACCCAGGATTCAAGGTGCAGCCTCCCCAGTGCCCAGTCCAGGGGCACAATCCCTGCCCTGCTCCTGCTGCCCACACCAAGGCCACACCAGGCTGCTGGAGGCCTTCTTGCCCCCTGGCCACTGCTGCCTCATCTCCAGCTGCTGTCACCCAGCACCCTCAGGTCCTTTTCTGCTGGGCAGTTTCCAGCCACTCTGCCCCCAGCCTGTTGCATTGCAGGAGGTGGCTGTGAGCCAGGTGCAGCACAGGTGCCCTTGCCCCACAGGCCCTGTGCAGTGCCTATTTGTCTCCCCAGGTACAAGTGGAGCACTTCCGTGCGGAGGAGCTGACGACCTGCGCTGCCTTAACGAGTCCCAGGGTTGTTCCATTGTATGGAGCTGTGAAGGAAGGACCTTGGGTGACCATCTTCATGAAGCTGATGGAGGGTGAGGAATGAGCAGCCACAGCACAAGCACCATTGTCACTGTGGGATGCAGTGGACATTGTCCTCCTCTTCCTCCTGTCCCAGTTTGCCATCTGTTCCTTCTTTGGTGTATGCAGAACGTTCCTAGTGTTCTCCTGGGTGTGTGCAGCCCTGCTGGGGTGTGGCAATGGTTCTGCCTGGGGGGAAGGACACATCTCCAGTCCTGCCTCACCCCAGTTCCAGGTTCTCACTCAAGCTCAGCTCCATCCAGCTGTTTTTAACTCTCATGTTCATTGGCACAGCACCGTATGAAGTGTTTTGTGCTGGAACAGAGGACACTGGCTCAGCAAACCTGGATGTTTCCATTGCCTGCTGCTCCTTTTTCCAGGCAGGAGCATGGCAAACACAACCTGTGAAGGGTCACCCTGGGTGTGATCAAGCTGACATGATCACAGAGTAGTGCTTTTGATGCCAAGCACCATTATGGAATGGGTTGGGGTTGGAAGGGACCTTAAAGATCATCCAGTTCCAACCCCCTGCCTTGGGCAGGGACACCTTCCACCAGCCCAGGCTGCTCAAGGCCTCATCCAGCCTGGCCTTTAGAATGTTAGAGGTTGGAAAGGACCTCTAGAGATCATTGGGTCCAACCCCCCTGCCAAAGCAGGATCACCCAGAGCAGGTCACACAGGAACACATCCAGGTGGGTCTTGAATGTCTGCAAAGAAGGAGATTCCACAATCTCTCTGGGCAGCCTGCTCCAGGCCTCCAGCACCCTCACACCAAAGAATTTTCTCTTCATGTTGAGGAGGAACCTCCTGGGTCCCTGTTGTTCCTTGTGCTATCACTGAGCACCACTGAGAAGAGCCTGGCCCCTTCTTCTTAACACCCACCCCTCACGTATTTATCTCTGGAGCTCAACACCCCTAGGGCTCTCACCTTTGCTCATCACAGAGATGTTTCAGTCCCTTCAGCATCCTTGTAGCCTCTGTTGGACTCTCTCCAGCAGTTCCCTGAGCCTCTTGAACTGAGGAGCCCAGCAATGGACACAATACTCCAGTTGTGGTCTCACCAGGGGAAGGAGAACCTCCATAGACCTGCTGGACACACTTTTGATGCACTCCAGGAGACCATTGGCCTTCTTGGCCACATCCACTGCTGTCCCATGGATAAGTTGCTGTCCAACAGGACTCCAAGGTCTTTTTCCATGGAGCTGCTTTCCAGCTGATCAACCTCTCACCTGTGCTGGTGCCTGGTGGAGTTCCTCCCCAGGTGCAGGGCTCTGCATTTGTCCTTATTGAACTTCATGAGGTTCCCTTTGCCCAGCTCTGCAGCCTGGCCAGATCTCCTTGGCTGCCAGCTCACCCTGACAGGTGTCAGCCACCCCTCCCAGTTTGGTGTCACCACCACACTTGCTGAGCGTAGACTCAATCCACTCCTCCAGGTCACTGATGAAGATACTGAACAAAACTGGAGCCAGTACTGATCCCTGGGGAATGCCACTGGGCACAGGCCTCCAGGTGGACTCTGCACTGCTGATCATGACCCCCAGAGCTCTCTTGCTGAGGCAGTTTCCAGCCCACCTCATGGCCCAGGCACCTAAACCACTTCTCTTGAGGTTACCTATGAGGGTGCTATGCCTTGAACACCTCCAGGGAGGGGACAGCCACAGCCTCCCTGGGCAACCTGTGCCAGTGTCTCCCCACCCTCACTCTCAAGAGTTTCTTCCTCATCTCCAGTCTCAGTCTCCCCTCTCCCAGCTCAAAGCCATTGTCCCTCATCCTGTCACTCCCAGCCCTTGTCAGAAGTCCCTCCCCAGCTTTCTTGTAGGCCCCTTTCAGGTACTAAGCAAAAAGCTTCATGAGAGGGCCCAGAGTCTGTGGGCAGGAAGAAATCTGGGAATAAACCCCAGGAGCAGATCCAAGTGTGGGAGATAAGAGCTGTCAGACCTGGCACTCCTCATCAGAATGAAGGAGGAATTCTGGTGGTGCTGGAAAGAGGACAAAGCTAAGCTAACCTGAGCTCTCTGGGCTCCTTTCTAGGTGGCTCATTAGGACAACTAATCAAACAGAGTGGCTGCCTGCCAGAGGACAGAGCCCTCAGTTACCTGGGCCAGGCACTGGAGGGCTTGGAGTATCTTCATGCTCAAAACATCCTCCATGGAGATGTAAAAGGTGAGATGATGCCCAAGTGCCTTCTTCCCTTTCTCCTACGAGAAGCAAACTGCTGGGAGGTTACTGAGGGGCAGAAGGTTATTTGCCTGGGTTTCAGCTCCACATTTGAAAGCTTAACTGAGCTTAACTGAGCTTAACTGAGTTCCAACCAGCTGGACCCACTCTGTTTGTCATCCCTTTTTCTGCCATCCAGTGGCTCTGACAAACTCTTTGCCCAGGCTGCCCCTGCTCTGGGGTGCTGAGGTCTCCTGGGCAGATAACTGGCAGCTTCTGAGTAGAGATGATTCTAGTTGTGTGCTTGCTTGCACCAGTGGTGCTCCAAAGGAGTAACAGACCTTGGGCTGGGCTCTGAAAAATTGCAGTCCTCTGGGCTTTTGCCTTTTCCTGCATCTCAGTGGGCAGAACACAGAGGAGACTAACTGCAAGCTTCTTGTTGGCAGCGGAGAACGTGCTGCTGTCTGACGATGGAAGCAGAGCTCTGCTCTGTGACTTTGGTCACTCTGCTCACCTCCACCCTGATGGCCTGGGGAAGTGCTTGGTCACAGGTAAGCATTTCTCAAGAGCTGTCCTGCTGGCTCAGGCTGGGATGGTTTCCATCTTGGCAGGAGGCTTTATTTTCCAGGCTTGCTCTTGCTCGTGGTATCACTTCTGTTGTTGCTGTTTCTATGCTGTGGCCACTGCCAGCTGCAGGGAGCTGAAGGGTGGGAGCTGGGCCTCAGCTCCCAGTCTGTTGCAAGAGTCACAGAATGGTTTGGCTTGGAAGGGACCTTCAAGATCATCCAGTTTCAACCCCCTGCCATGGCAGGGGCACCTCCCACCAGCCCAGGGCTGATCAAGGCCTTATCCAACCTGGCCTTGAGCACCTCTAAAAAGGGGACAACCACAGCCTCCCTGGGTAACCTGTGCCAGTGTCTCACCACCCTCACTCTAAAGAGTTTCCTCCTTAAACCTGATCTAACCCTCCCCTTTTGCAGTTCAAACCCCTCACCCTTCATTCCATCACTGCACTCCCTGATGGAAAGTCCATCTCCAGCTTTCCTGCAGGCCTCTTTGTGGAGCACTGAAAGGTCTCCCTGGAGCCTTCTCTTCTCCAGACTCATCAACCCCAACTCAGCCTGGCTTCACAGCAGAGGGCTGCCAGCCCTTGCATCGTTTCTGTGGCCTCCTCTGGACCTGCTTGAGCAGTTCTGCATCTTTCTTTATGGCAGATCCCTAGGCAAGGTTGGGAGGTTGGGTCACCTCCCTGTGGTCCATGGTTCCATGCAGCCCAACCTGTTCCAGCATCTCCCCACCCTGACTGGAAAGAACTTCTTTCTAGTAATGATGTCAAGGTTCAGGGAAACCACAGCAGAAGTGCAAAGCCTGACTCTGGCTTGCTGTGTGACCTCACTGAACAGCTGGCACAGAATCCTCACCTCCACCAAAGCAAAATGCCTCACTGGCTCTTGGGCAGTTGAGCTTTACAGAGCTTCCCAAGGCAGCTGCTGCCAGAGGAGGGTGGGGTTTGTACCACCAAGCTCAAGTGGAGAGGGTCTTGGTTTGCCTCCCAGATTTGCTGGGAATAGTTGATAGCTGCTGCCTGTGTGAGGGATGAGGCTGAGGAGAAGATGAAGCTTCTAAGAGCTGGGGGTTGGGTTGAGGTGGCTCATTCCTTACTGAAACTGCAAAGACAAGGAGGCTGCCTTGGCCTTCCCAGCACATTGGAGCAACTGTGCAGTGAGTTCTCCTTTGAATGTTTTTAGGGAACTACGTGCCTGGCACAGAGACTCACATGGCTCCAGAGGTGGTGATGGGCAAACGCTGTGACTGCAAAGTGGACATCTGGAGCAGCTGTTGCATGATGCTGCACATGCTCAATGGGTGCCACCCTTGGACCCAGTATTACAATCACCCCCTGTGTCTCAAGGTGAGTGACCCAGGGAGGGGAACCTCAGCTCATCCAGGCCAACCCCCTGCAGCCCCCAGGGACAGCCCCAACCACAGCAGGTTGCTCACAGCCCCAACCAACCTCACCTGCAATGGTGCCAGCCATGGGGCAGCTCCCAGCTCTCTGCCCAGCCTGGGCCAGGCTCTCAGCACCCTTACTGTAAAAGATTTCTTCCTTAGATCCATCATAAATCTCCCTTTGGTTTTAAATTGTTGCTCTCATCCTGTCATTGCACTCCATGATGAAGAATCCCTCCCCAGCTCTCTGCTGGGCCCTTGAAGCACTGAGAGGCCACCAGAAGGTCTCCCTGGAGCCTTCTCCTCTCCAGGCTGCCCAAGCCCAACTCTCTCAGCCTGGCCTCCCAGCAGAGGGCTTCCAGCCCTGCCAGCATTGCTGTGGCCTCCTCTGGCCCTGCTGCACCAGGTCCCTGTCTGTGCTGTGCTGAGGACTCCAGAGCTGCCCCAGCACTGCAGGGGAGGTCTCAGCAGAGCACAGCAGAGGGCACAATCCCCTCCCTGCCCCTGCTGCCCACACTGCTGGGGATCAGCCTAGGACAGGGCTGGCTGTGGGCTGGCAGCACTCAGTGCTGGCTCCTGTCCAGCTTTTCCTCCAGCATCTTCCCCAAGTCCTTCTCCAGAGGGCTGCTCTCCAGCCCTTCCTCCCCAAGCCTGGACTGATACCAGGGGTTGCCTGGACCTTGCCCATGGCCTTGTTGAAGCTGCTGAGGTTCACATGGTGCCAGCTCCCCAGCCTGTCCTGAAGCTTTGCTTTGGACACTGATCTTCCCTTACACCTCCCAAACTGTTGTGTTTCACATCTGAGGGCTGTTCCTTTTGTGTCCTGCTCATGACTTCATGGTGACTTTTTTAGCCAATACCAAAGTCTCTCATTTCTGTTGTCAGTTCAGTTGGAGACTCTCAGGGTAGGAAGAACCTTTCTGAAATCAAAGGAAGCCTCTCTGCTCTAACCTCTTTCACTTCCTGTTTGTTACACAGATAGCTAAAGAGCCACCTCCTCTGAGGGAAATTCCACCTTCCTGCAACCCCCTCACTGCTGAGATTATCAAAATGGGTCTGGAGAAGGAGCCTGTGCAGAGAGCATCAGCCTCAGAACTCAAAACCAAGACCAGTGTCGCTCTTGAAGAAGGTAGAGTTGGCCTCTCCCTAAAGCTTCTTCTCTGCCCTGGTGCAGTGGTCAGCTGCTGGCTATGTCCAGGTGATCCTGTGGGCACTATCCCTGTGCTCAGCACATCACCTGCACAGGCTGCAGCTTGGATGTCTGCTTTGGGGGTTGATAGATCTTGGCTGGGTTGATGACTTTTGCCCACAGCTGGCTGTTTCTCACCCAAATAAAGAATATTTCCCTGTGTGCTGTCACCTGCTCCCTCTGCCTTCCCCACTTGAAGGGACAATGTTGAGCTTTATGTGGGTTTCCTGAGGCTGTTTGCTGTGCCTGGGCTCATGTTCAGCCAAAGCCTCAGCTGCATCCAGTAAGCTCAAGCCTGGTGAGCCTGGAGCAGCAAAACTGGGAGCAGAGGTTTGTTGCATCCTGACATGGGGAGAAACTTCTTTGGTGTGAGGGTGCTGGAGGCCTGGAGCAGGCTGCCCAGAGAGGTTGTGGAGTCTCCTTCTCTGGAGACTTTAGGACCCTCCTGGATGTGTTCCTGTGTGACCTGCCCTGGGTTATCCTGCTCTGGCAGGGGGGTTGGACTCAATGATCTCCAGAGGTCCCTTCCAACCCCTGCTGTTCTATGATTCTATGACTGTAGCTCATCCTTGTGGCCCAGTCCTGCCTCTAAGATTGTCTCTGAGTAATTTCATCTTAGTCCTGCTGACAGCTTCTGCAGAGCAGCAGGAATTTATGGAGGAGATCTTCTGAAGGAGTCAGGCAGTTTACAGCAAGATACAGCTTGAACTTGAACTGTGAAGGAAAACGTTTGCCTCCTGTTTGTCTTTATTTGCTGATGTTTGTGTGCTTTTTGTTGTTGTAGTGGGAGGTGTGACAAGCCCCTGGAAAGGTGAATACAGAGAGCCCAGGCATTTATCTCTGCACAAAGAAAACAATCCACAGACCTCCCTGTCCCCTCCAGTGAGCCCAGTTTCTGAGACTGCTTCTGACCCCAAACTGCCAGACAAAGTGTCCTGTGCCAGCCCAGTCCTACCACCACCATCTCTGGAGCAAACAGAGGAGGTGGAGGAGACCCCTTGGAATGTGTGCAAGGAGTTACCAGAGACCTGGGATCCTCCACCTCTCTCCTCCACTCCTCTCCCCCTGAAGAACTGCAGCCATGTGGAGAGAGCCACAACCATTTCAGAGCAAGAGCTTCAGCAGCTGGAAATAGGTGAGCAAGGGGCTGTGTGGGGACTTCAGCCTTTGCCCCTGGAGCCTGCTGAAGCTCCAGCTGCTTTCCTTTGGCCTCCTGACAGTTGTCTGTGGGGTTTGAGCTGGGATGTCATCTTGGTCACAGTTCCCCTCTCCTTACACAAATTGCTAAAATTACCAAAGCACTGAAACATGGCACAAAGGCAGTGGTCAGGGTTTCCTTCCACTCTCTGAACAGTGGCAGCAAACTGAGAGGAGCAGGAAGCTCTCCAAACCCAGCCAGTTTCAGACATCAACAGTGCCTGCAGCCCCAGCTTCAGCTGAACCTGCAGATTTCCAGGTGGAATTCTTTTACTAAAGGCCTAAACCTCCTGGATGGGAGAGGTCAACTCAAGCAGTGCAGTTAAACTCACTCTGCAACTGTTTGTTCTGGGCCCTGCAAATCCCACAGCCACCAGCTAATGGATTTGATTCCCAGCATCAGTCTAGAGTGTGGAAACCAGCAGGGTGAAGATCAGTGAGCAGTGATCAGCAACAGGGCCAAGGGCTGGGTCCTGCACCTGGGTCACAACAACCCCCAAACTCCAGGCTTGAGGCAGGGTGGCTGGGAAGTTGTCTGGCAGAAAAGGACCTGGGGGTGCTGGGTGACAGCAGCTGAAGGTGGCCAAGAAGGCCTCCAGCAGCCTGGCCTGGAGCAGCAGTGGTGTGGGCAGCAGGAGCAGGGCAGGGATTGTGCCCCTGGACTGGGCACTGGGGAGGCCAAACATTGAGTCCTGGGTTCAGTTTTGGGCTTCTCACTGCAAGAAGGCCATTGAGAGGCTGGAGCAGGTCCAGAGAAGGGCAACAAAGCTGGGGAAGGGTCTGGAGAAGAGGGCTGGGGAGGAGCAGCTGAGGGAGCTGGGGGTGTTTAGCCTGAAGTAGGGAAGGCTGAAGGAAGACCTCATTGCCTCCCTGAAAGGAGGCTGCAGTGGGCTGTGCTCCCTAGTCTCTGGTGACAGAAGGAGAGGAAATGGCCTGAAATGGTGCCAGGAGAGCTTCAGGTTGGAGATGAGGAAAAATTTCTTTGCTGCAAGAGTGGTCAGGGATTGGCACAGGCTGCCCAGAGAGGTGGTGGAGTGCCCGTCCCTGGAGGTGTTCAAGAAACCTGGGACCAGGGTTTAATGGCCATGGTGGGGCTGAGTTGCTGGTTGGACTGGATGCTCTTAGAGGCCTCTTCCAACCCAAACAGTTCTGTGATTCTATGAATCCACTTGCACTGCCCCAGTGTAACTCAGCCTCTGATATTTTCATCTCCTATTTTCTGGTCTTTGTAAATAAATGGAAAACTTCAAGCCTGGAGAAAAATGTCTCACAATGTAACTTGTGATAGAGCTGAGAAATGGCATCTGGGGGGTTGCTGAGGGCCACCTGTCCTCTCAGATAGCTTTGGAGCTCCAGCAGCTCTGTCAGGGCTGGGTGTGAACAGTGTGAGGCACTGCAAGAGCTGCTGTGGATGGGTCTAGAATGAAGACTGGTGGGTGGCATAACAGGCAGGAACTGGGGAGGTCTGGGAGCTAGTCCTGTCCTTGGCACTTTGCATGGCACTGCACAATCCAGCTCCATCCTGGCCCAGTTCCCTCTTTGCACAGCAGTGGCCACAGCCCCCCCTGAGCCTGAGGACTTGTGTTTCACAGACACTCACATCAGTGTTCATTAAGTGGTGCTGAAGAGGGGAATTGATTGGTGTCACAGTGATGAGAGCAGGGAGGCATGGAAGGAACCACTGGGAATGGCTTCAGTACCTAAAAGGGGCTACAGGGAAGGGCCTGTGGTGAGAGGAGAAGGGGAAATGGTTTGAAACTAGAGCAGGGGAGATTTAGATTGGACATTAAGAAGGAGTTCTGTGCTATGAGGCTGGGGAGACACTGGACCAGGTTGCTCAGGGAGGTTGTGGATGCTTCATCCCTGAGGTGTTCAAGGCCAGGCTGGATGAGGCTTTGAGCAAGCCTGGGCTGGTGGGAGGTGTCCCTGCCCATGGCAGAGGGGTTGGCACTAGGTGATGTTGAAAGTCCCTTCCAACTCAAGCCCTTCTGTCTTCCTTCTCTTTCCTTTTGCTTGCAGAGCTGTTTCTGAACAGCCTCTCCCAGCCCTACTCTCTGGAGGAGCAGGAGCAGATCCTGTCCTGCCTCAGCATCGACAGCCCCTTCGTGTCGGATGCCAGCGAGAGGGTGAGTGCTGATGGGTCCTGGGCTGGGGCACCCCCTCTGGGCTCTGGAACCTCTGACCAGGGGGCACCTGAAGTTACTCAGCTTTGTTTCTTGGTTTTGACACTTTTTTACTGGAGAGCACCTTGGGAATCACAGAATCACAGACTGCCAGGGGCTGGAAGGGACCTCAAAAGCTCACCCAGTCCAACCCCACTGCCAGAGCAGGGTCACCCAGGGCAGGTCACACAGCAACACATCCAGGGGGGTTTTGAGTATCTGCAGAGAGGGAGACTCCACAACCCCCCTGGCCAGCCTGCTCCAGTGTTCTGTCACCCTCACAGTGACAAAATGTTTCCTCCTGTTTCCATGGAACTTCCTCTGCCTCAGCTTCCACCACTGCCCCTTGTGCTGGCATTGGGCACCACCCAGCAGAGTCTGGCTCCAGCCTCTGGGCACTCACCCTGCACATCTTTATCAACAGCAGTGAGGTCACCCCTTAGAAGAAAGCTTTGCTCTTGGCCACTGAGTTGTTCTTTAGTTTGCTGCCCAGCACAGATCCCTTTCCTCCAGTTGCTCTCCTCTGCTGTATGCTCATAGTGAGCATCAGATGTGTGAATCTGGAGCATCTCAGCAGCCTGAGGAAGAAGCTGAAGAAGCAAAGATGTCCCTGCCCATGGCAAGGCCTTTGCAACTTGATGATCTTTAAGGTCTCTTCCAACACAAAGCATTCTGTGACTCTGTGGTGAGCTGCTGGGCAGCCCAGGGTCGTCTTCCTGGCAACAGCCACTGAAGGGATGTTTAGAGAACAACCAGAAGAAGAGGCAGAACAAAGACCCTGCTCTTGGATGTTCATTCCCAGATTCATTCTCACTCTCCATGAGCTCTTCTTTTAGGCCATGCCTTGCAGTGACTGACACACTCTGAGTTACTTAAACACTAAGACCAAGGGCAAGGTCCTGCAGCTGGGTCAGGGCAATGCCAGGCACTGATACAGGCTGGGCAGGGACTGGCTTGAGAGCAGCCCTGAAGAAAAGGCCTTGGGGGTGCTGGGGGAGGAGAAGCTCAGCAGGAGCCAGCAGTGAGCACTTGCAGCCCAGAGAGCCAAGCAGAGCCTGGGCTCCAGCAGGAGAAGTGTGGCCAGCAGGGCCAGGGAGGGGATTCTCCCTCTCTGCTCCACTCTGCTCAGACCACAGCTGGAGCTCTGTATCCAGTTCTGGAGCCTCTGTTCCAGGAAGGATCTGGAGGTGCTGGAAGGTGTCCAGAGAAGGGCCACGAGGATGAGCAGAGGGCTGGAGCTGCTCTGGAGACAGCCTGAGAGAGTTGGGGTTGTGCAGTCTGCAGAGGAGAAGGCTCCCAGGAGACCTTCTTGTGGCCTTCCAGATTCAGAAGGGGAC